>NC_089249.1:142602806-142923433 GCF_963930625.1 Muntiacus reevesi | reverse complement strand
AACCTTCTGCCTGTTACTTAAACTCTTAGTTTATTTCTTTATTTTTAAAATAAAGGCAATAATTTTAGAAAGCAATATTATGTGATTAAAACCAGTTTGTGTGGTACTTTAAGGAACTCTCCAACTGCAAGGGGTTAGGAAGGAAAGTTTAGCAGTTTAGAGAACAAACCTCATAGAAGTGTATAATGCCTACTATGTTTGGCATTAAGCCAGCCACTTCTTACTCTTTAATTCTATCTTCTCAAATTCATAGGACAAGAAAGGTGACTGTTCTTTTTTTAAAAAATTGGAATGTAAGGTTTGGTGTCGGTAGGTTAGTAGAGAGTGTGTCATCAGTGAAATTGAACAGTAGTTCTTTTTGACTTCACCATGTGCCTTTCAGTGAAGGTCTTTCTAAAGCGTGTATACTTTTTTCCTGATTGATTCTTGTTCCTTTTACCTAAAAGATATTGTTTTTGATAATATTAAAACATCTGAATTACCCAAAAAATGTGTTCTCAACTTAATTTTGGAGTCTTTTATTATAATTTAATTCTTAGAGAAAACAAAACTCTATATTTACTAGAAATTTTGATTAACCTAAATGATCTTGACCAGATAATGAAGAATTTGTAAGTTTTGTGTTTCTATAATGTATTCATATGTTTATGCTGCACCTTCTCTGGGCTAGGAACTCTAATCAATAAAACAGGTAGTTTCTCCTCTTATGATAGTGGAGGACACAAACAATGAACAACAGAAGACACACAAATACTGTCAAATTTCACCTAGAATTATACTTCTTCCCTGAATCTTGCTCTGATGGTTATTAAAACTAATATGTATGTACAGGGCCCTGGGCAAATATAATCAGATGATTCCCTAAGCAGGTATGCAGGGGGAAATTTGCTTCCAAAGTATCAGTTCCTAAGGGGACCAGTATACTTGGAAAAAATTATGTTGTATTCCTTTTTCTGCATTTTGCTACAGTTTGCTTTAATTACTGGAAACTGCCATTCCCACTCCCCCCCACCCCACCCCACCCCGCTCCAGAAAATATAATTAAACACCTTAATGCTGTCAGTGCCACTGCTGATCACTGTGATCTGTTGCCAGTGTGGAGCTTTTTTTGAATATCATCCAATGACTGGGTAATGACAAGGAAGCAAAATCAGCCCAAGTCTAACACAGTTTACAGCATAGTGACCATAATGAACTGCAACTCAGTGCTTTGCTAGTGATTAAAGAGCCATATTCTGTGTTCTCCTGATATTTAATATATACAACAAGTGATTATAAAGGGTATTTCAAAAATTACTTTGGGCTTTTCTCAGTGCTGTTTCAAAATCAAAACATTACAAGTTTGCTTCAAGACTCAGTAAAAATCTGAGGTCAGTAATAATCAAACTCTTTTTATACCTTGTTTTCAGGCATCTCTAAGGGTCATTAAGGTATTTTGAACTTGGCTGGGTACTTATCTTGGCTTTTAAACTTTTTTTAATAATGTGTATAAGAATTACCTAGAGATGTGTTTATTAAAAAAAACAAAAAACTATGATGACTCTTTGGCTGTATTACAAGACTTAGATTTTGTGACTGTGACATGAAGCCCAGACAACTGTGCATTTTCCTTACAGCTATCTTGGGTGATCCATGGACCACACTTTGGGAAACACTGGTCTGGGTATGATGGTGCTCTCACAGAAAGGCCTCATTGGGCATATCCACCAAGACTGACAGTGTGAAGCTGCATGTTTGAGAATGGGCACCATCTTCCTTGGTCTTTTGTGGTGGCTCAGACAGTAAAGAATCCATCTGCAAAGTGGGAGACCTGGGTTCAGTCCCTGGGTTTGGAAGATACCCTGGAGGAGTGCATGGCAACCCACTCCAGTATTCTTGCCTGGAGAATTCCATGGACAGAGGAGCCCAATAGGCTACAATCCATGGGGTGACAAAGACTCAGACACGAAGGAGGGACTAAGTCCAGCCATCTTCCCTGATTAAAGTGAATTAACTTTCCTGCTTGCTAACTAATTTCATTTTGTATTTTAAGCCTAAAGGTCATCAGTGAGCTTACAATTTGTAGATAGATCATTTGCCAACTGCATCTCCCTCCCTGAGTGATCACCTTGTATCACATCCCTCATTATCATAGGGATTTAGCAAACTGGTCAGTTTTCTCAGAGCAGTAAGTAAGGAACTGGGGTCAGATTTTAAAAAATGAGAGATGAAGATAACCCACCTATAACTTCAGTTTAGACTTGGCCTAATTGCCCCAATATCTGAGACCTAGAATAGTGAAACTGGCCTAATTAATGAAGACTCTTGAATTCCCTTCCTGGTGTTGCCATTTGTTACTGGTTGATCTCTGATTCTTCACATCCTTGATCATGAATTTTCTTGACTGGTTTCTGCACCTCTCTAAACTAAATGTGATTCAGAGGAGTTTAGATACTGATTATCCGATCAGATCTTTGTCTGCTCTTAAGAGACTGAAAGAAAGAGCCCAAGTATATTTTCCACAGTTTGTTGTGGTCCATGCAGTCAAAGGCTTTGGCATAGTCAATAAAGCAGAAGTAGGTGTTTTTCTGGAACTCTCTTGCTTTTTCAATGATCCAACAGATGTTGGCAATTTGATCTCTGGTTCCTCTGCCTTTTCTAAATCCAGCTTGAACATCTGGAAGTTCACAGTTCACGTACTGTTGAAGCCTGGTTTGGAGAATTTTGAACATTACTTTACTAGCGTGTGAGATGAGTGCAATTGTGCAGTAGTTTGAGCATTCTTAGAGATTCCCTTGTAGCTCAGTTGGTAAAGAATCTTCCTACAATGCAGGAGACCTGGGTTCGATCCCTGGGTCAGGAAGATCCCTTGGAGAAGGAAATGGCAACCCACTCCAGTATTCTTGCCTGGAGAATCCCATGGGCAGAGGAACCTGGAAGGTTACAGTCCATGGGGTCACGAGAGTCGGACATGACTTAGCAGCTAAACTACTCTACTACTACTACTTGAACATTCATTGGCATTGCCTTTCTTTGGGATTGGAATGAAAACTGACCTTTTCCAGTCCTGTGGCCACTGCTGAGTTTTCCAAATTTGCTGGCATATTGAGTGCAGCACCTTCACAGCATCATCTTTTAGGATTTGAAATAGTTTAACCGGAATTCCATCACCTCCACTAGCTTTGTCTGTAGTGATGCTTCCTAAGGCCCACTTGACTTCGCATTCCAGGATGTCTGGCTCTAGGTGAGTGATCACACCATCGTGGTTATCTGGGTCTAAGATTTTTTTTGTATAGTTCTGTGTATTGTTGCCGCCTCTTCTTAATATCTTCTGCTTCTGTTAGGTGCATAGCATTTCTGTTGTTTATTGTCCCCATCTTTGCATGAAATGTTCCCTTGGTATCTCTGATTTTCTTGAAAGGATCTCTAGTCTTTCCCATTCTATTGTTTTCCTCTATTTCTTTGCATTGATCATTGAGAAAGGCTTTCTTGTCTCTCCTTGCTATTCTTTGGAACTCTGCATCCACATGGGTATAGCTTTCCTTTTCTCCTTTGCCTTTCGCTTCTCTTCTATTCACAGCTATGTGTAAGGCCTCCTCAGACAACCATTTTGCCTTTTTTTTTGCTTGGGGATGGTCTTGATCCCTGCCTCCTGTGCAGTGTCACAAACCTCTGTCCATAGTTTCTCAGGCACTGTCTCTTAGATCTAATCCTTTGAATCTATTTGTCACTTCCAGTCTATAATCGTAAGGGGTTTGATTTAGGTCATACCTGAATGGTCTAGTGGTTTTCCCTAAGGTTTTACCTAAGTGGTTTTACCTAAGGTTGAATTAGGTACTATCAAAAGCATTGTTGTTGTTCAGTTGCTAAGTCATGTCCGACTCTGTGACCCCCATGGCCTTCAGCACACTAGGCTCCTCTGTCTTCCACTATCTCCCAGAGTTTGCTCAGATTCATGTTCACTGAGTTGATGATACTATCGAACCATCTCACCCTCTGCTGCCCTCTTCTTCTTTTGCCTTCAGTCTTTCTGAACATCCACGTCTTTTCCAATGAGTCAGTTCTTTGCATCAGGTGGCCAAGTACTGGAACTTTTGCTTCAGCATCAGTCCTTCTAATATTCAACCCTATTTCAGTGTTGATTTCCTTTGGGATTGACTGGTTTGATCTCCTTGCAGTCCAAGTTCTTTGACGCTCAGCCTTCTTTATGTTCCATACATGACTACTGGAAAAACTGTAGCTTGGAGTATATGGACATTTGTTGGCAAAATGATGTCTCTGTTTTTTAATATATTGTCTTGGTTTGTCATAGCTTTTTTTCAGAGAAGCAAGCATGTTAATTTCATGGCTACAGTCACTGTCCATGATGATTTTGGAGCCCAAGAAAATAAAATCTGTCACTGCTTCCACTTTTTCCCCTTCTATTTGCCAGAAAATGATGGGACTGGATGTCATGATCTTAGTTTTTTAAATGTTGAGATTCAAGTCAGCTTTTTCACTCTCCTCTTGTACCTTCATTAGGAGACTCTTTAGTTCCTCTTTAATTCTTAGCATTAGAGTGATGTCATCTGCAAATCTGAGGTGGTTGATATTTCTCCCAGCAATATTGATTCCAGCTTGTGCTTCGTCCAGCCCAGAATTTCACATTATGTACTCTGCCTATAAGTTAAATAAGCAGAGTGACAATATACAGGCTTGATGTACTCTCTTCCCAATTTTGAACCAACTCTTTGTTCCACATCCAGGTCTATCTGTTGTTTCTTGAACTGCAGGATGCAGGGGAGGTGATCTGGTATTCCCAGCTCTTTCAGAATTTTCCAGTTTGTTGTGATCCAGACAAAGACTTTAATATTGTCAGTGAAGCAGAAATAAATATTTCTTGCTTTCTCCCTGATTCAGCAAATGTTGGTAATTTGATCTCTGATTCTTCTGCCTCTTCAAAACCCAGCTTGTCCATCTGGAAGTTCTCAGTTCACGTACTGCTGAGGCCTAGCTTCAAGGATTTTGAGCATAACCTTGCTAGCACGTGAAATGAGTGCCGTTGTACAGTAGCTTGAACATTCTTTGACATTGCCCTTCTTTGGGATTGGAATGAAAACTGACCTTTTCCAGTCCTATGGCCACTGCTGAATTTTCCAAATTTCCTGACATACTGAGTATAGCACTTTAACAGCATCATCATTTAGGATTTTAAATACTTCATCTGTAATTCAGTTGCCTCCGTGAACTTTGTTCATAGTAATGCTTCCTAAGGCCCATTTGACTTCACACTCCAAAATGTAGCCTAGCAGTCTCCTACTGTCCGTGGGATTTCCCAGACGAGTATCCTGAGGTGGGTTGCTGCTTTCTTCTCCAGGGAATCTTCCCGACCCAGGGATCGAAACTGTGTCTCCTACATTGGCAGGCAGATTCTTTACCACTGAGCCACCAGGGAAGCCCCGTTCATACATATAAATCTCTAAAACTACAACTATAGTATTTGTGCAAAGTATATTATACAATTGTATAGTTGTGTCTGAATAATACATATACATACAATATAACACAGTAATTATTTGTTTTTATCTAATATATAATCCATAACCAAATTTCTTTATTGTCTCAAAATGTAGTTGGTTTGTTCAGATCAGAATTCAGGCAGTATCCTCACATTTCATGATTTTATTGTCTCTTTTTAAAAAAAGTTTTATTGAAATACATACAAACAGAAAAGCTGTATCACAGTTTGATGAATATTCACACACCAACCAGCATATTATTAGCACCCCGAATCACATTATGCCCTCTCTGATTCACTGTTCTTTCTTCGCCAAAGGTCAACACTGTCCTGATTTTTTTGTAAATAGATTAGCTTTGCCTGTTTTTGAACTTGATAAAAAGTTGAATTATGTGGTGTATGCACTTTTCTTTCTTGGTTTCTTTCCAACATCCATTGGATCATAGTAAAAGGAAGAGAATTCCAGAAAAACATCTACTCCTGCTTCATTGACTATGCTAAAGTCTTTGTATAGATCACAACAAACTGTGAAAAGTTCTGAAAGAAATGGGAATACCGAAGCACCTTACCTGCCTCCTGAGAAACCTCTATGCAGCTCAAGAAGCAACAGTTAGAACTGGACATGGAACAACAGACTGGTTCCAAATTGGGAAAGGAGTACATCAAGGCTGTATATTGTCACCCTGCTTATTTAACTTACAGGCAGAATACATCATGCAAAATGCCAGGCTGAATGAAGCACAGGCTGGAATCAAGATTGTGAGGAGAAATATCAATAACCTCAGATATGCAGATGACAGCACCCTTATGGCATAAAGCGAAGAGGAATTAAACAGCCTTTTGATGGTGAAAGAGGAGAGTGAAAAAGCTAGCTCAAAGCTCAACATTCTAAAAAATGAAGATCATGGCATCTGGTCCTACTACTTCATGGCAAATAGATGGAGAAACAAAGGAAATGGTGAAGGATGAAGGACTTGATTTTCTTGGGTTCCAAAATCACTGTGGATGGTGACTGCAGCCATGAAATTAAAAGATGCTTGTTCCTTGGAAGGTAAGCAATGACAAACCTAAACACCGTATTAGAAAGCAGAGGCATTACCTTGTCTCCAAAGGTCTGTAATAGTCAAAGCTATGGTTTTTTTAGTAGCCATGTACTAATGTGAGAGGTGGACAATAAAAACCACTGAGCACTGAAGAACTGATGCCTTTGAACTCTGGTGCTAGAGAAGACTCTTGAGAGTCCTTTGGACAGCAAGATCAAACCAGTCAGTCCTAAAGGAAATCTATCCTGAATATTCACTGGAAGAACTGATGCTGAAGCTCCAATACTTTAACCACCTGATGCAAAGAGTTAACTCATTGGAAAAGACCCTGATGCTGGGAAAGATTGAAGGTAAGAGGAGAAGGGGGTGACTCAGTGGTCATGAATTTGAGCAAACTCCAGGAGATGGTGAAGGACAGGGAAGCATGGCGTGCTGCAGTCCATGGGGTCTCAGAGTCAGACACAACTGAGCAACTGAACAGAAACAACAGACACTGTTCTTTCTTGGTCTTTCAACTCAACAGTATGTTTCCTGTGTTCAGATAGGTTGCCTGTAGTATTATTTGTTTGTTTTCATTATCGAGTAAAGTTCTACTGTATGAATATACAATTTGTGTTTTCAATTTACTGTAAATGGACATTTTGAGAATTACATTTCATAATCCCAAATATGCCAAGGGATCAATATAGTGTCTAACAGAAAAAGTTCAATTGATATTTATATAGTGGCTTTTATTTAATATTTTCTTATTGCATATTGATTCATTTGATTTTTGTTTCATCTAATGGGAAAATTTTAGATCTTCATGATTAGTTGAGTATTTTTTTTTCTCACGCTGTGGTCTTTTAATTGTAGTGATTCTTGTTCTAATTGACAGCCTAAATTATGTCACTTTAACATGGTTGCTTTCCTTTTCCATTCAATATTTAAAATAGATTGAATTTTTGTGAATTAAAGGAAGGAAATGACATGGCTTCTTTGTTTTTCTTCCAAATTCTGTGTGTATTACTTTTGTTTAATTCTAGCCCTGACTCTCACCTGAGATTATTGACTGCAGAGCCACAATCTTTGATTTCAAATCCCTGTCTTATCACTCACTAGCTGTGTTACTGCGCAGGTTTGTGTCTTCTCTGTGCCTTTGTTTCTTCATCTGTAAAGTTGGGGATAACAATACCTATTGCATAGGGTGTTCATTAAAATGAAATGAATTAAACTAAAGTACTTAGAACAATGTCTTGCTGTTATTATCATCCTTATCTATAGTTCTCAAGTTTTGTGTCTTAATTTTTATCTGCTGGTCCACATAATATTATCACTCTTTCTTACTGGCAAAAGTATCTACATTTAAGAGGAAAGTTTGTTTATTTGTCACATCAAATATAATTTGTTTGCACTGACACATTTTCATTATTTTCTTTATTTAGCTTGAAATTTCACTTGAGCTTTGCTTCTTACTACTAAAGTTCACATGCTGTTTCTTCTGATTGGTTTTTTTCATGTCTTCACTTCTCAAGTCTGCATGTACTAACAGAATTAAAAGTTGGTTACAATGTAAGAAAAGTAGATTAAGAAATGCTTCTCATAATCTGATTGTTTAAAAATGGAGTTGTATATTAAATTGTTTTATGTTTTTGGAAACAGACCTGGTGACTAAATGCTTCTGAAATTGTATTGGGTCTTTATTCTGGTGAGTTGGACATTTGCTGTTAAAACCCTGGGCAGTGACTTGAATTGTTTCTTTCTTGGGAGAATGGCTCTGTTACTTAGCAACAGCTAGTGTCCTGTGATGATAGGAAAACAGCCAGAGACCACACTGGAGAAATCTTACTGGCTTTTGTGGCCAAGGACAAGCGCTGATGCTTTGATACAGAATTATGAGCAACTTGGGATTCTTTTCTTCAGATAATGTTGTCATGAGGCTGCAGAATCCATGTTTAAAACAATTGTGACTGTTCAGCTGAGTCAAAAGACTGTTCTCTCTCCCTCTCTCTCTCTTGTTATTCTAGTCTGATGTTCATTGAGGGATACTAACACCTAGAGCCCAAAGAAGGGAGTTACATATCGCCTAATCTTTGATTTGTATTTAGAAAAGGAAGACATCTAGGTTATTTGGAATAGGAACTGCTTCCACTGGGCTAACACACTGTGGAAATCAATGAAAATCAATGTAAAGATTGACTATTGCAAACATTTTTAGGACATGCCAGTAATGGGTATGTTACTAAAGGCTAGTACTTCCATGATTTATCCGGGTGGATGGATGTTTGTGTATAGGAAACAAAGTATGAATTCTTTGGATTTCTTTTCTTAATTTTAGAGGAAAATCTCATTGACTTGAAATAAAATAATACTTTTTACCCCTCCTCAATGTTTTTTTTAGTGAAACTGAAATGAATATGTTTTAAAAATACTATTCTCTTATTACCTTGCCTCTTCCACATATCTGTTCCCCCGTCTACTTGTTGCCATAGAAATACGTCCCAGTACCCCTTAGAGCAAATGCCAGGCAGTGTGGGGTTCCCCGTAGTGAGGTAGAGTCTTATCTGTAGAACAATTTGTGCTGACTCAGCTGTACACAGAAAGACCTCAGCTATGACTTCTCTCTTAAATTCTTAATTAGCGAACTTGCTGGTGATTTCAGACTTTTCAAAGATAAGAAATCAGGTTTACTTTTCCCCCAAACACTAGCTAACTTTTTTTCCCTTCTCCCCTTTTGAAATTCTGGTTCAACAGTTATTATACCCACAGAATAGAAGCAATTGGTAATGGAAATTACAGAAAACATTTGAAATTGGAGAAGAAGAGGGGCAGCCCAGGAGGGCAGGAGAAAGATTGAGGTTCAGATTTCAAAGTAATTTATTGTATAGTCAGTAGATTATACTAGATTATAATTAAATTATAATATAATTCATATATGTAATATAATTATAGATTATAATAAATTATAATAGATTATGATAGAATATTTTATAGTCAATAGATGGACATGAGTTTGAGCAAGCTCCAGGAGATGGTGATGGACAGGGAAGCCTGGTGTGCTGCAGTCCATGGGGTTGGAAAGAGTCAGACATGATCGAGTGACTGAACTGAACTGATTGCATAGTCAAGACAAATCTCTCATTTAATCCTAAACTATAATTGTGGAGCCAGAGATAATCTCCATATTAGATTAGTTCTGTGTTTGACATATTTAAAGCCTGTCTTAAATTTGGTGTCTGTGAACTTTATGATTGACTGTCATGACTGCCGTAGAAAAAAAAATATTGCAATTGCATGGGAGATTAGTCTTTTATTTACAGACCCAGCTGCCCATGAGAATCATCTAAGGATCTTGTTACACAGAAAACTTTACCCTTTTTCTCAAATTTTCCTCAGACTTGCTGACTTAGAATCTGCTGGTGGAGCTCAATCATGATTCTCTTTTTTAGGTTCTGAGGATAAATTTTAGGTAACTAGCCTGGCAAATAATCTAAGACTAAAACCTAGCATTGTTTGAGTTCTCTTAAGGGAGCATCTTATTATTTAAAATTCTTCTAATCTATGAGAGAGCTGTGTTGTGAGAGTACATAGCTCTTATTTTCTTCAATAAACCTGGCCCCAACTCTGGCTAGATCATCTTACTTCTCTGAATGTCAGTCCAGCTTGCCTGCAAATGGAGGTGTTTAGAAAAATATGAGAAGGATTCAATGATGAATGATGAATTCATGATGAAATGTGAATTTTTTTTCATATAAGGAGATCTTATGATAACTTGAGGATTCTAAAGATAGCTTTTTTAATGAGGGAGAAATTGGAAGTCATTTTTGTTCTTTAAGATACTATTGGAGAAACAACATAATTTGATAAAGAAAAATTGAAGTACAAACTTCATTCAGTCTTTCAGTCAGTTCAGTCACTCAGTCATGTAAAACTCTTTGCGACCCCATGAACTGCAGCATGCCAAGCCTCCCTGCCCATCACCAACTCCCAGAGTTTACCCAAACCCATGTCCATTGAGTCACTGATGCTATCCAACCATCTCATTCTCTGTCGTCCCCTTCTGCGCCTGCCCTCAATCTTTCCCAGCATCTGGGTCTTTTCAAATAACTCAGCTCTTCGCATCAGGTGGCCAAAGTATTGGAGTTTCAGCTTCAACATCTGTCCTTCCAGTGAACACCCAGGACTGATCTCCATTAGGATGGACTGGTTGGATCTCCTTGCAGTCCGAGGGACTCTCAAGAGTCTTCTCCAACACCACAGTTCAAAAGCATCAATTCTTTGACACTCAGCTTTCTTTATACTCCAACTCTCACATCCATACATGATCACCGGAAGAACCATAGCCTTGACCAGACGGACCTTTGTTGGCAAAGTAATGTCTCTGCTTTTTATTTTTTTTATTTTTTTATTTTTTTCATTTCTTCCGGGTCTTGGTTTACCTTTATTTATTTATTTATTTATTTCAGTGGGTTTTGTCATACATTGATATGAATCAGCCATAGAGTTACACGTATTCCCCATCCCAATCCCCCCTCCCACCCTCTCCACTCGATTCCTGTGGTACATATACACCATGGAATATTACTCAGCCATTAAAAAGAATTCATTTGAATCAGTTCTAATGAGATGGATGAAACTGGAGCCCATTATACAGAGTGTGTCTGCTTTTTAATATGCTGTCTAGATTGGTCATAACTTTCCTTTCAAGGAGTAAGCATCTTTTAATTTCATGGCTGCAGTCACCATCTACAGTGATTTTAGAACCCCCAAAAATAAAATCAGCCACTGTTTCCACTGTTTCCCCATCGTTTTCCCATAAAGTGATGGGATCAGATGCCATGATCTTAGTTTTCGGGATGTTGAGCTTTAAGCCAACTTTTCACTCTCCTCTTTCACTTTCACCAAGAGGTTCTTTAGTTCTTCTTTGCTTTTTCTGCCGTAAGTGTGGTGTCATCTGCATATCTGAGTTTATTGAAATTTCTCCCAGCAATCTTGATTCCAGCTTGTGCTTCTTCCAGCCCAGCGTTTCTCATGATTTACTCTGCATATAAGTTAAATAAGCAGGGTGACAATATACAGCCTTGATGTACTCCTTTCCTGATTTGGAACCAGTCTGTTGTTCCACCTCTAGTTCTAACTGTTGCTTCTTGACCTTCATACAGATTTCTCAGTAGACAGCTCAGGTGGTCTGGTATTGCCATCTCTTGAAGAATTTTCCACAGTTTATTGTGATCCACACAGTCAAAGGCTTTGGCATAGTCAATAAAGCAGAAATAGATGTTTTTCTGGAACTCTTGTTTTTTCGATGATCCAGCGGATGTTGGCAAATTGATCTCTGGTTCATCTGCCTTTTCTAAAACCAACTTGAACATCTGGAAATTCATGGTTCATGTATTGCTGTAGCCTGGCTTGAAGAACTTTGAGCATTACTTTACTAGCGTGTGAGATGAGTGCAATTGTGCGGTAGTTTGAGCATTCTTTGGGATTGCCTTTCTTTGGGATTGGAATGAAAACTGACCTTTTCCAGTCCTATGGCCACTGCTGAGTTTTCCAAATCTGCTGGCATATTGAGTGCAGCACTTTCCCAGCATCATCTTTTAGGATTTGAAATAGCTCAACTGGAATTCCATCACTTTCACTAGCTTTGTTTATAGTGATGCTTCCTAAGGCCCACTTGACTTCACATTCCAGGATGTCTGGCTCTAGGTGAGTGATCACACCATCATGATTATCTGGGTCGTGAAGGTCTTTTTTGTACAGTTCTGTGTATTCTTGCCACTTCTTCTTAATATCTTCTGCTTCTGTTAGGTGCATAGCATTTCTGTCCTTTATTGAGCCCATCTTTGCATGAAATGTTCCCTTGGTATCCCTAATTTTCTTGGAGATCTCTAGTCTTTCCCATTCTATTGTTTTCCTTTATTTCTTTGCATTGATCTCTGAGAAGGGCTTTCTTATCTCTCTTGGCTATTCTTTGGAACTCTGCATTCAAATGGGAATATCTTTCCTTTTCTCCTTTGCTTTTTGCTTCTCTTCTTTTCACAGCTATTTATAAGGCCTCCTCAGACAACCATTTTGCTTTTTTGCATTTCTTTTTCTTGGGGATGGTCTTGATCCCTGTCTCCTGTACTATCACGAATCTCTGTCCATAGTTCATCAGGCACTCTGTCTATCAGATCTAGTCCTTTAAATCTGTTCTCACTTCCACTGTATAATCATAAGGGATTTGATTTAGGGCATACCTGAATGGTCTCGTGGTTTTCCCTACTTTCTTCAATTTAAGTCTGAATTTGGCAATAAGGAGTTCATGATCTGAGCCACAGTCAGCTCCTGGTCTTGTTTTTGCTAACTGTATAGAGCTTCTCCATTTTTGGCTGCAAAGAATATAATCAATCTGATTTCAGTGTTGACCATCTGGTGATGTCCATGTGTAGAGTCTTCTCTTGTGTTGTTGGAAGAGGGTGTTTGCTATGACCAGTGCGCTCTCTTGGGAAAGCTCTGTTAGCCTTTGTCCTGCTTCATTGTGTACTCCAAGGCCAAATCTGCCTGTTACTCCAGGTGTTTCTTGACTTCCTACTTTTGCATTCCAGTCCCCTCTAATGAAAAGGACATCTATTTTGGATGTTAGTTCTAAAAGGTCTTGTAGGTCTTTAGTTTCTAGCTATAAATTACCATTATAGCATAGTGTTCATTTCTTCAGTCTTATTTCTTAATAAAGAATTTATAAATATATAAATTGGATGGAGCTGTGCAATAAGAGAAGGCAGCTTTACATAATAATGTAGCTTGTTTTGCTTGATTTAAAAGTCTCTGGTTTTATGATGTGGTGAAATATAGCATTTAATTTATCTGAAGTGTTGGACCTGCCATCTTTTAAGGCCTTTGTAGCTATGGATTTCAATAAACACTGTAGGATAACTCAAATTCTGAAGCCTGAAAATGGTAATACAAATTTAACTAAAAATTAAAGATCATCTGTGTTATAGAACATTGGACATTTTCATTGTCTTACTACTTTTCCTGTTTTATAATGCACTGAAAAAAAGAGAGAGTGGATTGGGAGAGAGAGAGAACATAAGTAAGATAAAGTTATCAATCTTTTTTGCTTTTTAAGCTTCTTCAGTTTAATAGAGTTGATTGTTTAAAGATGATGTATACATAGTACTTTGATTTTCTAGTAGTCCTAATGGATTTTGTTATCTATGTATACAAATGAAAAGAAGAAACAAGCCATTTTTCTACTTCCTTTACCTGAAGGAATTCACTGTCTTTGCAACAAATTTTGTGTCTAATGCTTTTAGGTCTCAGATGACTTTTATGTAGCATTGTTTGGGGCAATGGCCAAAGTGCAGGCAGAGCAATTGAAGAATACCTTAGAAATCGTTTGTTTATGCTTCCAACAGGCATATATTGTATTAATATGTATTAACCACCTAATGTATACCAGGCATTAAGTGCAGAAGACAGCGGGATATACAAGAAACTGTGAGGTCTATATTCTAGGATAGGGCAATAGAAAGAAAGAATTCTAAAAAGATACTTTCATATAGTACCATGAAGACAGACAAAGAAAACTGGGTTTGCATTCTTATTTTATCAGTTTCCAGCTGGGTAAACTTTGGCAGGTTATTCAACATCAGAATCTTATTCCCATATCTTGATGCAGAGATGATCATTTCTACCTGATAGGGTGTTTTTTTAGCATAAATGAAGAAAATTTATTGGATGATTTTTAGCACAGTTTCTGCAACTTAACAGGTCCCCAATAATTTTTTTTTTTTTTTTACTGTGTTCCGAATTTATTTCTTGTGTCTGTGAACCTTCCAGAATTCAACTATGGTTAATAATCATGCATATGTACTTAGTGATATACCTGGACCAGGCATTCTTCTATGTATTAAAGAGTCCATCCCTGCTACTGCTTGTGTGGACTCGAGATCACTCTCTTTACACTATGATTCTTTATCTCTTGAATGGACTAGTTGTCTTTGCCTCAATCTCAAGAATAGGGGACTTAATTTAAGGACCCCCCGGCTGGCTCATCTTGCCGGAGGCACAGGAAACCAACCAGAATCCCAGGACACCGAGGCCTGCAGCGGGCAGAGGGCTTACTTCGTAGGCAGCCGAGTAAGGAGGTCGGACGACAAATCTCACGTCTGCCCTCCCACAGGCAAGAGGCTGGGAAACTGGAGGTGGAACTGAGGAAGAAACCGCCGTGGGGCTGAGGAAGAAACCGCTGTGGGACTGAGGAAGAAACCGCCGTGGGGCTGAGGAAGAAACCGCCGTGGGGCTGAGGAAGAAACCGGAGGTGGGACTCGGTCCCCAGTAAATTATTACTAAAACTTCAAAACCATTCAAGGATGCTCAGCTCTTTCTTGTTCTGGGATTTGCTTTTTTTTTTTTTTAACTGAACTTTATTCTATTGATCTTACCCCCTTCTCCTAAATTTTTTGTTTTGAAATAATTTTAAAAATAAAGGAAAGCTGAATAACCCTTTTTATAGGCAAATAAAGCTGAAATAAGTTGGATGTGGGGTTATTGGAAATGATAGCTAAAATGAGGTTTGAGCATTATGGAATAGAAGGTATATCTCACCAATAGGATGAGAATTGGCTAGACTATCTATAATGTTCATTGTCATTGCAGGCATTAATTGGTTTTCCAGATGATACAGTGGAGTGGATGGGTGACTTCAGCTGCTGGTATTTCTCTCAGTTTTTCTCTCTCTGAATTAGAATTACTGATATGTATGCTTGTCTTCAATGATAGATTTAAATGCCCTTGAAAAGAAATTCTGTAGTGTGCCCTTCACAACACAAGCCTGACCTGAATTTGGATTCAGTCAATATTTGTTAATTGAAAAAAATGGGAATATGCTAGTGTCATAACAAAAAAAAATTGTCCAGAATAATAGGGCTGCCAGTTTCAAAATTTAGGATAACAAATCTACAACTTAGTCCCTTGGTGGAATGTTGATGAGGGAACCAGTTTTTTGAAGGGTGTTTTAAACCTGTAGATAGGGTTTCAGTTTTTTTTAATTGTGGTAAAATATACATAACAAATACACCATTTTAACTACTTTTAAGTGTACAGTTCAGTAGCATTAAGTACATTCATATGGTTGTACAACTATGATTACTGTCCACCTCCAAATTTTATATCTTCCCAAACTGAAACTATGGAAAGGGTTTTAATTTCACACTTGACTAACACACAGTTTTAAAGCCACCTCAGTGGGCTACAGACCAGGGACAGTCACTGGAAACAGTGCTATTATTCCCTTGCACCTCACAAAGTTATCCTTGGAACTCTTTAGTATAAGTAACGCAAATAAGAGAGTCTGGGAAAGAAGAAAGTCAGCCTCTCCCTCCCCTGATTGCCATTGGAGGACAGTGCGCCTGCTTCCTTCATTCCATCGTGGGGAACCCCTGCTTCCTTTCACAAGTCTCCATTTTCCTCAAGATGGACAAAGAAGAAAAGAGTATTTTTGGCACCAACTGAAAACTAACATAAAACCTCAACATAACTGAATGATAAGGACAAAATCATGACCAAATCAGCCCCTAATGTTATTTGGAGTCTATGCCCCAGGCATTTTTAGTTAGCATCCATTTTAAGCTAACAGCCCTATTACAAATAAGAAATCTGCCATTTGTAGAGGTTCAGTATTTCTCCAAGAAACTAGTGGTGTTAAAATGCCTCAACTAAGGATTTGAACTGAATTCTAACCCTTGAGCCCTTGCTCTTTCTATTCTGCCACAAGAAGGTATTGCTAGAGATTCACCTTTTGTAGCACTTGGGTTGTTCTTCAGTTGTGATAGAGCCACTTTTTACCAAAGGAGGATCCCTCTTGATCCTCCTTTGGAGGAGGATCATTAATCGTTTGCATGTCTAAGCAGTTGAATATACAGTTAATGGTCAAGGAGGTTATTTCTTTTTTTCTCAGAAGGTTGAACAAGTCAGACAAATTTTGGAACCTGGAAGTCTTTTTATATTAATTTAACACTGAAACCTTTCTCAGCTCATTCTTTTGTTTCGGTTCCCAGGTGCATGAGATTGCATTCAGTATAATCTTTCATAGCATATTACCATCATTGGTCAGCTGGGAGTCCCTGTTTAGTTTTCTTTGCTCCCTTTTAGTCCTAGCTCTTTCCAGCCACTGTAATTAACCATTCTAATGTATTAGCTATTTGTGTTTTTGTATTTGAACTTCCAAAATATGTGTTGTGGTTTTTGTAAAGAATCTTAATTCACATAAATAGTATTATATAATGTGTTGACCCCATGCTGTTTGTCCCCCTTTGCATTCAGCACTGTTTACAAAATCGCTTTATGTTACTATTGACATTATTTTATTTTAATTATTTATCTATGTCAAAACAGAAGAGAACTTTAGTTAATTTTTGTTGCTACAGTTTTTCATAGTTTTATTGCACTATGTCCAAAGAGACAGCTTATATGATGTTGATTTTTTTGAGACTTATTGAGGTTTCTTTTATGGTCTAATATACAATCTGTTTCTGTAATTGTTCAGTGTGTGCCTCCCCAAAATGTGTATTTTCTGTCAGATGTAACATTCTCTTAAATACAATACCTTGAGCCTATTGAATTGTCAGTCTTCAGTTCATTTTTTTTTAATCTTCTTCTGCTTTATTATTTTCTGAGAAAGATGTGTTAAAATTTTATTTCTTAACTGTGGTATCATTTCTTAACTATTTTACCCTAGAAATTCAGTAAACAATACAGTTGAAAGCATAACTGCTCTGGTTGAATCTGCAAGAACAGGTCTTAAATCGAATGTACTTTCAAGGTCCCATCCCCAGAGTACCTTAAGGCACCTCTGTAGAACCTCTGAATTGGAATATTATTTCTGTAAACAAGCTATCAATTAACCCTTTAACTTTGTACTCTTGTTTCTTGTCACCCACCCACTAAATTAAGCAATTTTCAATTCAAAGCCAGATGGACTTTCACATCCCCTTCCTCATCCCTCTGCATGGAAGTTTTTACCCTTGCCATTTGGTCCACCAGAATTCTTCTTCACATAACCAAACTCTGTAACTTATTCAAAACTGTTCTTATATACCCAAAGAACAAAAAAACTAATTAAAAAAGATATATACATAATTCAGTGTTAATAGAAGCTTTATTTACAGTAGTCAGGCAATCTAAGTGCCCATCCATAGATGAATGGGTAAAAGAGATGTGGTATGGAATGGAATACTACTCAGCCATAAAAAAGATATTGCATTTGTGACATGAATGGGCCTAGAAGTTATTACACAAAGCCAGATAAAAACAAATACAAACATGATATAAAAAAAAAAACAAAACAAAAGCAAATGAACAAACTAAACAAAGCAGAAACAGACTTACAGAGAACAAACTGGTAGTCACCAAGGGTGGGGAGTGGTTGGGCAAAATAGGTGAAGGGTATTAAGATGTACAAGCTTCCACTTATTAATAAGCCATAGGATGTAATGTACAATATAGGGATTATGTTCAGTAATATTGTAATAACTTTGTATGGTTTAGCTTTGTAATAGCTATGGATGGTTACCAGACTTATCATAATGATCAATTTGTCATGTATATAAATGTTGAATTACTATTTTGTATACCAGAAACTGATATTATATGTCAACTGTACTTCAATTAAGAAAAGATAAAGAAAAAAAAAAGCCTTCTCAAATTCTGCTTCTTTCAAGAAATTTCTTCTAGCCATATCATTTCTTAGAATTCTAAAGGAAATGATTGCTCAGTTCAGTTCAGTCGCTCACTAGCGTCCCACACTTTATGACCCTATGGACTGCAGTACGCTGGGCTTCCCTGTCCGTCACCAACTCCTGCAGCTTACTCAAACTCATGTCCATCGAGTCGGTAATGCCATCCAACCATCTCATCCTCTGTCGTCCCCTTCTCCTCCTGCCCTCAATCTTTCCCAGCATCAGGGTCTTTTCAAACGAGTCAGTTCTTCACATCAGGTGGCCAAAGTATTGGAATTTTAGCTTCAACATCAGTCCTTACAATGAATATTCAGGACTGATTTCCTTTAGGATGGACTGGTTGAAACTCCTTGCTATCCAAGGGACTCTCAAGAGTCTTCTCCAATGCCACAGTTCAAAAGCATCCATTCTTTGGTGCTCAGCTTTCTTTATAGTCCAACTCTCACATCCATACATGACTACTGGAGAAACCATAGCTTTGACTAGAAGGACCTTTGTTGGCAAAGTAATTTCTCTTTTGAATATTCTGTCTAGGTTGGTCATAGCTTTTCTTCCAAGGTGCAAGCGTCTTTTAATTTCACACTGCAGTCACCATCTGCAGTGATTTTGGAGCCCCCCAAAATAAAGTCAGCCACTGTTTCCACTGTTTCCCCATCTATTTGCCATGAAGTGATGGGACCAGGTGCCATGATCTTAGTTTTCTGAATGTTGAGTTTTAAGCCAACTTTTTCACTCTCCTCTTCCACTTTCATCAAGAGGCTCTTTAGTTCTTTGCTTTCTGCCATAAGGGTGGTGTCATCTGCATATCTGAGGTTATTGATATTTCTCCCAGTAATCTTGATTCCAGTTTGTGCTTCATCCAGCATGGCATTTCTCATGATGTACTCTGCATATAAGTTAAATAAGCAGGGTGACAATATACAGCCTTGACGTATTCCTTTCCTGAGTTGGAACTAGTCTGTTGTTCCATGTCCAGTTCTAACTGTTGCTTCTTGACCTTCATATAGATTTCTCAGTAAACAGCTCAGGTGGTCTGGTATTCCCATCTCTTGATGAATTTTCCACAGTTTGCTGTGATCCACACAGTCAAAGATTTTGGTGTAGTCAATAAAGCAGAAGTAGGTATTTTTCTGGAACTCTCTTGCTTTTTCGATGATCCAGGGGATGTTGGCAATTTGATCTCTGGTTCCTCTACCTTTTCTAAAACCAGCTTGAACATCTGGAAGTTCATGGTTCATGTGTTGCTGAAGCCTGGCTTAGAGAATTTTGAGCATTACTTTACTAGCATGTGAGATGAGTGCAATAGTGCGGTAGTTTGAGCATTCTTTGGCATTTCCTTTCTTAGGGATTTGAATGAAAACTGACCTTTTCCAGTGCTGTGACCACTGCTGAGTTTTCCAATGATTGCTAGTGCAGTTAATTTAATGTTTATTCACTGACCTAAATTTACTAATTGATTAATATGTATTTAGTGACAAGCAGGTGGAGTGGTTGGAATTTCTGTTTATATAGCTGTAGTTGTTTATTAGTTGGTGTGTTTGTTTGCTTCCTCTGCTTTGTTGTATATGTATGTTGAGGGTAACTTGTGTTTTGTATCCTCTATTAATTAAGGTACCCACATAATGGCTTGTTCTTAATAGTTGACTGATGAAAACACTTTATTTACTTCAGTGTTAATGGGGGTAACTTTATTTCTATATAGAGGACAGTTTTGTTACATTGCAAGTTCTTTAATTTACTGTACTTTGCAAAATATGTTCTTTATTATTCATAAGCATGATCAGTGAAAGTTCTTTAAGATTCTCTTCAAACTCCTTATAAAGTAGACAAATTTAGCCTCTTTCTAAAATAAGCATTTGTGATTATTTCAATGTAAATTTATGTACAAAATAGCCTTTATGAGTTTAAATTTATGTACTGTCTTTTAAGGCAGTGTTTGTTATATCTGGTAAAGTGACGAGATGGACTAGGCTGTCTTCCTTCCCTTCCCCCTTAACACTAATTATTCCAGTTAAGCTTTCAATTTGCAAGGTTCCCTCTAAGGACAGTGACCTTAGTGTTAGAGCATACAGAGTTCCAGCATAGTTGCAAGGATAGCTTGGTTTTTCAGCTGATGAGATGATTGCATCTTGTGATGGAGTCACCAGCATGCCTTTGAGTGCTGGTAGCACTCCTGGCCTGAGCTGGTGCTGTTTGGTGTATAAGGCATGTTTAAAGCTGTGTCATTCTCCACACTGGCCTGCCAGTGTGGTTGCATTGCACAGGTGAAGCATAGCCAGCCACATCCTAAAACAGGTAGGTTAGGCTGTAAAATAGAGGTTGCAAGATGAAACAGAAGATCAAATAGAAGAATTATAAAATACCTATAAACCATGAGCCATTAAGTCCTTTATATTTTATTTCATTTTCTCAACTTCTGTGAAGTGGGAATTATTGTGTCCATTTTAAAGATGAAGAAGTGGAATTCCATAGAGGTAAAATGACGTATTAATTAATGGACACTGAGTAAGTGGTAGACATGTGTATTAACTTCAGATCTGACAGCTAAATCAACATCCTTAATTCTCCTTGTTTTTACTCGCCTAACACCCAGTATTGTTTTGTACCCTTTGTATTCTTTAAATAAATGTGATTATATAGAGTTAATGGTTGATTTTCTTTCCTACTGGACTTCAGGTCCATGAGAGTAGATCCATGTCTGTTTTGTTCAACCAACAGACCAAACGCTTTGCTTGGCACATAGCTGGTGATCAATATATATTCTTTGTTTCCCTTGTTCTTTTTTTGAAGGGAAGCAAGTAGTGCAGACAGGCCAGGTTTTCCACCACATAATGTTGACTCTCTTAGGTAAGAAAATGTGTAGAAAATCTAGGCCAGCTCTTGAACCTGAACAGTCAGGGAAGGTTTTATGGGGAGCCATCTCCTTAGATGGAGATCAAATAACCTTTAACTATAACCTTTATATAAGGCTGTGAATGACCTCAAGTACTTCACTTACAAGAAGGGACAATTCAAATGTAGAGGCATCAGTAAAAATGGGGAAATGCCAATGCCTTGATAATATAAATTCAGGTGCTCTAATTAATTTTTTAACCTTTTTTTTAATTAGAAAAAATCAGGCAAAGATATGCAGACCTGCCTGGAGAACTCCACATTATTGAACTTGAAAAGGATAAGAATGGACTTGGACTCAGCCTCGCTGGTAACAAAGACAGGTCACGCATGAGCATATTTGTGGTGGGAATTAACCCTGAAGGACCTGCTGCCATGGATGGACGAATGCGTATTGGAGATGAACTGTTGGAGGTGAGGGGGCGTATATTCTTAATTTTTGTTTGGGTGAGATGATTGGATATAGAGGGTAGTGTATAAGATGATGAAGTAGAAGAGTAAAATGTTATAAATTGCATTTTCTTCAACTGTTGTCATTTTCCCAAGCAAGAACGAAAATCATATTGTTGCTTACAGTTACTATTGGCTGCTTGAATCAAGACTAACCTCACAAAATAATTTAAGGGCCTTTAAGTAAATTCTCATGAAAACGTATTAAAAGAATGGAGCTTGTTTTTGAATATAAATTCCAAAAGATTCAACACTAATTTGTGTATTAATCTGACATTATTAGTATTTAACAAAATCCTTTTCAGCTTCTGAATTAACTGTAAGTATAACATTTGTTTTTGTTGCTGTTGTTGTTTAGTTTTTCTGAAAGGTGTTACAGCCAACAAAATCTTATGAACTGGTGGTCAAGGACTGGTTAATATCTGTGAGTTGGTAATGTGGTTAAAGTCACAAAGGTTCCTTATTTAGGAACAGGAGAGAGAAAAGAGAAGTTAGGGAGGGGACTGATCCTCTGCTACTATTCCAGATGATTTCATCAGTAATCTGAAAAGGTTATTCTCATATTTGTAAACTTAAAGTCAGGGTCTCTGCTCTACTGCTAAGTCACTTCAGTCGTGTCCAACTCTGCATGACCCCATAGATGACAACCCACCAGGCTCCCCCATCCCTGGGATTCTCCAGGCAAGAACACTGGAGTGGGTTACCGTTTCCTTCTCCAATGTATGAAAGTGAACAGTTAAAGTGAAGTCACTCAGTCTTGTCCGACTCAGCGACCCCATGGACTGCAACCTACCAGGCTCCTCCGTCCAGGCAAGAGTACTGGAGTGGGTTGCCATTGCCTTCTCCCTCTGCTCCGAGTTTATTTTATTTTTATATTTATTTGCCAGTTCAATCATTCATTAATTCAACTAACAGTTTTTTGAGTATCTCTTAGGGCTGGATACCAAAAAAGAGATGAATACTCCAGTCCCTTCATTCAGATAGCTCACAGTCTCGAGGAAGAAAAGAGACATAAAAGATTGTTGCACAACAAAAGTGAAAAAAAAAAAAAAAGATTATAATAAAAGCAACAATATGTACTTGGTGCCAGACATAGCTTTACTGAGATCACAAAGTAACGAGGTGAGGTCGCAAAGTTAACGAGGCTTTGGGATTCAATATCAGGCAGTTTGACTTCTTAGCTGTTTGTTAACCAGTGTGCTCTACGGCCTCTTGGATAAAATACTCCAACACTTGAACATTTAGGAGAGCTGAATCACAGAGGCACTGAGTGTCAGATGCTTACTTCACATGAGGCCTTACTAATTTTTCATTTTATAATTTCCTCTGCAGACTCTACTCAGAATAGAATTCATAGTCATCTGTAATGTGACTTGCCTAATAATATCTACAGCCAAAGCTGTTCAGACACAACTCTAAGATCGTTAGTATCACCCTCTGTCTTCCCAGCCTTGGTAGTTTCTCCCCATTTTGAAACCCGTTTTCACCAAGAAGTCACTCCTGGAATTACTTTTCTTGTTGTTTGTAACATAGCATTATGAAAGCGACCCACATCGGGTAGTAGTATTGACTAGCATAATCATCAAGTAAATAAAAATCAATGGTATTAATATGGATTAACCAGTAAAATTCTTTGCTTCAAGTTCATTTCATTTAGAGATTTCTTCATAAACAAAACTAAAGTGATGGTGGTGGTAATAATGATGAAAGTAAAAGCTAGTTTACTGAGCTACCCCTAGCATTTTACCTATGTACTAACACATTTGTTTTCTTAAGAGCCCTATATGGTAAGTACTGTTATTATCCCAATTTTTTGGATAAGAAAACTGCGTAAGTAACAGAATTAAGTTGCTAAGAACCCAGGTTTGCCAGACTCCAAGATCTGTGCTCTTGCAACTGAAGTATACTGCATTCTCCACGGTACTTCCGGCAAATCCTGTCTGTTTAGATCCATGAGAATCCTGACTTATGATATTCTAGGCTTTAGGAAACCATATATATTAAATCATACTGCTGTATTATGCACACCTAAATGCATTATTTCCTGTCTTGTGTGGTACATGGAAATGTTCCAAAAGCTATCATTTGGAACATGACGATTCTAGTTCTATTTTCTCTGCCTTATTAAGACTCAAGATGGAATGACTGATGTCATCCAGACCAAGAAGAGAAGTGGTATGTTATTTCTGTGTCTGACATTTTATTAGATAGAGGAAATAGATGAGCTAAGGCTGCAGGGTGATGAGAGTGTTTCATAGGCCATACAGTAAAGTCAACATTGTGTGCAGGGCAGAGAGCGCTAGACTAGGAAGACCTACTTTAATTATTCCAGTTCTTTCAGTTATTAGTTACATTTCAGAAGGGATTTTAATATAGTATAGGGCACATGGTTGACTATTAATCAGATCATATTTCCTCTCTTAAAGACAGAAACTTCAGGTATCTGTTTTCTCTCTAGGCTAGAAGCTAGAAGAGCTTTCCTGAATAAAAAAGAATATTAGCAGCTTGCTTTTTCAGACCCCTCCTATTCCCTCCTTTGACTTTCTGAATTTGGTCCTCTTGTTGCTCTTCGGTAATTTTATCTTCATTCAGAGATTAAAAGAATGAGAAGATTAAACATGGCAATAAATTAATCCCCCCATACTCTCCACGGAGTCTTTTATTTAAGTAAAATAAAATTAAAAGTTGGAATACAGAGTCTAGCATCACACATCTTTGATTCTAACCCTCAGTTACCTTCTTTATCAAATGGAAATTTTTTATTCATTTAGCACATACTTTACTAGGCATCTTTTGTGTAGGAGGAAGTATAGGAGCAAGGTGCTGACTTTACATGGTGAAGAAAATCCATCATCCTTTTCTCATAGAGCTCACAGTCTAGTGATTGTGTAGCTTCAACCTCAAAGAGTGTTATAAGAATTAATGAGAAGATAGGTCACATTTTGCCACCACATCTGGCACTTACTAATACCATAATACATCTCAACTGATAATATTTATAAAAAACATTTTATGTGGATTTGTGGGTCTCAGTTCTTTTTAGCTTGTTTATATTAATGTGTTTGTCTCCAAAAGTATGTTCCAGAGGGAAACCATCATACTCTCCAGTAGCTCCATGCAGCATCTTGAAAAGCTGAGAGAGTAGAAAAATGCACAGACTGGATTCTTATGCAGTTATAAGCCATCTTCTCATGGGCTTCTGGCTTCTAGGTCAGGGATGACAGTAAAAAAATCATGTGGGAAACATTTTCCTGGTTTCTTTTTATAGCTGAGAAAAAATTTCAGTCATTTCTCTATGATATGTGAAGAATTTGTTTATAACATAATATCAAATCCAATGTGCTTTTGGACTGAGAATAAGGCATTGATATAATGATGAGAACCATGAAAGCCAGAAGCCAGTGTTAAAATAGCTGTTCTTGGATATGCAGTGTATTAGATGTTGTTGAAGGAGACTGCATCATGAAGGAGGCATTTACAATGGGCTTTTAGATCATACTTACTGGGTTAGAGCAAATCTTGTGTATTTGCTTACCCATCTGCACTTCATTTATTTTTGTCAATTGAGGTAAAGTTATCCATGTATTGATCAGTCTTACAATTCTATTTGCTCGTATTATTTCTCATAATTGCTTTGTTGTTTTCATTATTACTTTCCTCACAGTCCCCTTTTATTTAGGATTGATCTGACTTTTTCAGGCCCTCAGATGTAGTTAATTTATAGGAAGTAGAAAAGAGCATAGTCAAACGTACATTGTAGCTTACTGGAAGTGAGAAATTCTGCATCTCTTCCGGAGCCCTGTCCATGACTGATTTTTGGCACAACTCCTGCCAGCAGTTTTGTTTCTGTAGGACTACATCATTACAGTGCAAGAGCAGTCAGCAAGTTCTGTCGATTGATGGCTCAGTTCATGTATAAAAGAAATCTTACACTGAGCCCCCAGAAGACAATGTGATTAAATCTCAGCTTCTTTCTCCTTTACTAGGATGCTAGTGTGGGGGTTCTGAATTAATTTCAAAATGCATTAGCATATAATTACCATGTAGACTGGAATGAGACTTTCTAGGGTATTGGCTTTCCCTAAGCAATTAGTCCCAGAAAATACACAGGCCCGGGCATGGTGCTGTCTTGTGAATATAGGATTTATTTATAATCTTCCCTACAGGGCAAGTGTGGGAAGAGAGCTGATAGTGCCATGTGGGGATTGGAATGATTTGTCAGGTGAGGGAAGCAGCCAGAAGGAACAGCGTGGGTGGCATTTGGAAGTGTGCAGTGGATGGGCTTGCATGTCTGGCTCCCACACCCTTTAAGACAGATGAAGTTCATTCCCTTTGTGACATTTACCTGTAGCATAGCCTAACTTAAATCTTATTATTTTTGTATGTGTATAATAGGTTTATTTAAGAACCATTGAAAATAAAAAGTATGAATACTGCCTATATTTGCCAAGAATAAAGACATAGAACTATAGGTAAACTCAGATCTTTTTGTTTAGTAATACTTATTTTATAAGAGGAAAAAACTTAAATCATTAAATGACTGACTCAGGTACATGTAGGTGCTTTATGTCAAACTCCTGTCTGAGGGTGCTTACCACCACACCAGTCCAAAAGGTTGATCCTTCACTTGTTGTCAGTGAATTGTTTTTTAAATCTTTCGGAAGACTTAGATGTGATTTAGAAGTACACTACAGTGAATAAATTATTAGGTTCTAGACATCCATAGATAAGATTCTGCTTTACAGTCAAAAGTTTCCATCATCTTAGACTGGGTCCTTTAGATTATTACCATACAAATGAATGTAATTTCCTAAAGTATGCTTCTTAATGCATTAATTATGCCTATTAATGCATTAATTAAGAGACCTCACAGAATAAAATATCCCCTTCTGGAAACACTAGTTTGAGGACCAGAAAGAGGAGTAAAGGATTTCAAAATTGCAGTAAAATGGTTTTTCCAACAGTTTTATTAACAGAAATAGGTTTATAATAGCTAAAAATACAAAAATAAATTGATAAGCATTTTTTATTGTGGTCATAGTGTCAAAATACATCAAATTTTACTTTTTAAATATGTGATTTATTGTATGTATTATGTCTCAATAAAACTGCTAAAAATGAGTTGATCTTCCTGACAGAAACTGTAAGCAAGTCCTGAATATAACCTCACATATGCAAAGCTGACTTACCCCATTTTCTGACTCTTAAAATTGTATGCAGCCTAATTCATAGCTCTGAAAGTCAACAGAAGAACATGGTGTTGACTGAGTGGTCAGCTTCACACACAAAATTGTCCTGGGATCCCAGAGGTGTGTATGTTTTTCCTTTCTTTCAAGTGCAGTCTCCCTTGTCTTTAAAACATTATAACTTGTACTTATCTGTATTTTGCTTAATTATCTTCCCTAAGTAATCCATTGTATTACATCCAAATTAAGTTACAAAAAGATGAGTTTGTTAAAAGAAATCAGAGGTAGGGGAGCTATATTGGGAATTGAGTTGACACTGAGCATTTATAATCTGCTAGTCTTTGCTAAATTCTTTACAAGCATTCTCTCTCTTTTTTAAACAAAAGTAGATGCTACTTAAGTACCCATTTTACAGATAAGGAAACTGAAACATGAGGGGCAAAATCGACATGAAAACACTGACTTTTCAGACTCTAAAGGCTATGTTCTTTAGTTCTGGATGGATAATGATTCTGGAAGATAATCATGAATTTCTCATCATTTTGTAGTTTTGGTTGATCTAGATTAATGCAGTTAACCCAGTGCTAGGTTAGAATATCTGAGATAATTTTTCATGATACAATACCCTGTTACTCTTTTTATCTTCTTAAAATTTAATGCCACTTGGAATTCATTAAAAAAAAGACTGCAGTCAGTGAAATTATACCCATCTCTCAAGAACCAAAGAAGAAAAATAATCTTTTTTTTTTTTTTGAGCTTGTTCTTGCCTGATTTGAGAGCTCCGCTATGCTTCATAATTTAAGAGCTTTCACCCTCAGTGCCATTATAGAGTTAAAATTTTATTTCGGCTATAAGAAATATCCTGTAAAACCTTACTCATATTGGGTGGCCTGGTTCATTTGTGTGTTTCCTGAAGTGAAGTCTTTGAGCTCTACTCTTGCCATTTTTATTTCTGTCTCTGGCTTGTTGAGGGAAGTGTTTTGAATTATATGGTCATACGTCATTATCTTTATGCTGCTGAAATATTTAGGCTAAAACTCTGTATTCTTACTGATCTTTTGGAGGAATGCAATCATTTAATTTTTATTTTCACAGTCCTCAATATTGATCCACAAAAGCTTTAAGCAGGATCACTACAGTGAGCCACATTGTCTTAAAATTAGGGGGGGAAAGTGGCATAAAAAAAAAGTAAAAATGAGGATGTTCAAAGGAACTCAGTTACTGTGGAAGCTTATAAAAAATAAGCAGAGGAATGTACGCAGGGGAAGAAAGGTGCCTTTTGGAAGGAATAAGTGGATTTCAGCAGTGATTCTCCAAACTCTCCTTTCTGCAGTTTTCCCTCTGACTCATACATTCCATATCAGGGTAGTTGTCCAGGCTTCTTCTAGTCCCTCCTTTTACCAATTTCTTCCCCATTCACTTCTAACCCACTCATGGTCATGCTGAAATGCAGGCTGGAAAGGTATGCTCTTAGGTTATGGAGAAGTACTTCCTTATATCAGCCTCATCATTAAGTTTTTTCCTATATTTTGCTTTGTGTGCTAAGTTGTTTCAGTCATATCTGACTCTTTGCAATCCTCCGGACTGTAGCCCGCCAGGCTCCTCTGTCCATGGGATTCTTATAGTTAAAATTTCTTATAGTCACCATGCAGGCTTTTTATTTACTTATTTATTTTACAGTTTGAATCTCTGGTGATTTATGACATTGTTCTTTGTTGTTCAGTTGCTAAGTTGTGTCCAACTCTTTGCAACCCCATGTGGTGCAGCATTTCAGGCTTCCCTGTCCTCCACTATCTCCTGGAGTTTGCCTAAGTTCATGTCCACTGAGTCAGTGATGCTTTCTAACCATGTCATCCTTATGACGTTATTTCATCACAGATTGCTGTAAGGATAACCACTGCTCACCCATGAGGTGTTCCAAATTTACTCACAAATTTTCAGGAATGAGATACTTTATGTTTTCTCAAAATGAGTCAGAAAGTCATCATTCTGCATATTTGCAATATTTAAGCAAATGTGAAGGATAACTAAAAGATCAAGAGTTTAAAATGGCATTATGCTCAAGACCATGTAATCTTAAGGCACAAAGCTTGAAAGAAAAGTGTTAATGAAACTCTTATTCCGGGTTTGACTTACTAACAATATCAAACACCTGCTTGAACTCATCACAAACATGGGTCATGTATGTGTGTTTTATTATAGTTTGTAAGTGACGTGAAAGTTGTTCAGTCATGTCCAACTCTTTGTGACCCCACGGACTATACAGTCCATGGAATTCTCCAGTCCAGAATACTAGAGTGGGTAGCCTTTCCCTTCTTCAGGGGAATCTTCCCAA
Source organism: Muntiacus reevesi (assembly GCF_963930625.1). Taxonomy (NCBI): domain Eukaryota; kingdom Metazoa; phylum Chordata; class Mammalia; order Artiodactyla; family Cervidae; genus Muntiacus; species Muntiacus reevesi. Next base: position 142,894,349 of record NC_089249.1, on the reverse strand, counting down.
CCCAGGGATAGAACCCAGGTCTCCGGCATTGTAGGCAGATTCTTTACCAGCTGAGTGACAAGGGAAGTCCAAGAATACTGGAGTGAGTAGCCTATCCCTTCTCCAGCAGATCTTTCCAACCCAGGAATCGAACTGGGATCTCCTGCATTGCAGGTGGATTCTTTACCAACTGAACTATCAGGGAAGCCCATAGTTTGTATGAGGTAGGTCTAAAATCAGTAATCCAACCTGAAAATCAAATGTTCCACCCAAAGCAGTAGGCTTGTGCCAATTTACATCCTGTTAGGAAAAATTATGCATTATATATCAACCCCAACCCCCCATCAGTTTGCTAAAGTATAACTAAAGTATTATAGTATAATATATACAAGGATATTATATATAGGTAACAATAATCGTGTCAGGATATGAAGTGTCTAATATTACTTCAGAATCACCAAACACTGGTTTCTAACACACAGTTTCTTTGTATGTGCTACCGTGGCTTCCGTTAGCTCTGCCAGCATCTATGCTGTATATCCTCCTTGTTGACTCTGAGTGTGTGGCTTAAAACATCTCCCTGTGATTCTGTACTTGAAATGCTACTTTGACCTTTTCCCTCAGAGTTTTTTGTTTAAAATCTTTTACTTTGTATTGTGAGGGGCATGCTGCTGCTGCTGCTCAATTGCTTCAGTTGTGTCCGACTCTGTGCGACCCCATAGACGGCAGCCCACCAGGCTCCCCCATCCCTGGGATTCTCCAGGCAAGAATACTGAAGTGGGTTGCCATTTCCTCCTCCAATGCATGAAAGTTAAAAGTGAAAGTGAAGTCATTCAGTCATGTCCAACTTGTAGCGACCCCATGGACTGTAGCCCACCAGGCTCCTCCGTCCATGGGATTTTCCAGGCAAGAGTACTGGGGTGGGGTGCCATTGCCTTCTCTGATTGAGGGGTATAGATACAATTTTTTTCTTTATAAGATAAGGATTTATTGAAAAATATTATATTGAGAGATATAGATTCTATGAAGTGTGAATATTAAAAATCAAAAGGTATGGGAAATGTTACCTGGGAGGTATATCCATATATATTTTCTGCCCTTTAAAAACAGTTTTTTTGTTTTAACATCTACAAAGTACACAGAATAACATAATGAAATTATTTTGTATAGCCATCACATAACTCAACAATTACTAACACTCTGTCATTCAGGTATCAACTATAGCTTCATATACTCACCCCTACTCAGAATATTATTATTTTTATAGGCATATGTGTATACATATATAACATATATACATATAACATGAAATGCACAGGGTTTATATGTACAATTTTGAGGGTCATGTACATCTGTATTATCCAAACACCTATCTTTTCTCTCTCCACAGAAACTTTTATGGGGTGTTGATTCAAGTGACTTCCTCATTTAAAATTATTTGTTGCTGTTGTTGTTTTGTAATTGAATTGAATTTGGAGTTCTTTATGTTCTGGAAATATTCTGGATGCTAGTTCTTTTTCAGACACAGCAATGAAAATGTTTTGAAGATGAGAGAAAAAATTCTAGTAGCATAGGTAATTGGAGTAGAGTGCTAATCAGATCATGTGTTTGAAAGAAGCAACTATTAAGCTGGCCCTTGCTAGTTTGGGGGAAGTCTCAACTTCTAGCATGTACTGATGTTCTTGGAAGAAGGAATCCCAGGTCACTGTTCACTTGAGATCCTATTTACTTACATGACTCAGTTCAGTTCAGTTCAGTCGCTCAGTTGTGTCCTACTCTTTGCAACCCCATGGACTGCAGCACACCAGGCCTACCCCTCCGTCACCAACTCCTGGAGTCTGCTAAAACTCATGTCCATCAAGTCAGTGATGCCATCCAACCATCTCATCCCCTGTCATCCCCTTCTCCTCCTGCCTTCAATCTTTCCCAGCATCAGGGTCTTTTCCAATGAGCAGATGACCCACAAACTACAGAACAATTATACCAAAGAAATTCTTGCCAAGAAATTCTCTCACTGTTAAGACAGTTCTAGGACCCAAAACAGATTTCCCAACCTGGGGATCTGGCAAAGGAACTGAGAACCCCCAGGGAATTTGACTTTGGAGGCTAGTGGGATTTGATTATAGAACTTCCACAGGCCTGGGTAAACAGACTCTTGGAGGGCACAAAAAAAAGCATGTAAGCACCAGGACCCAGGAGAAAAGAGCAGTGTCCCCACAAGAGACTGAGCCAGACTTGCCTGTGAGTGTCCAGGAATCTCTGGTGGAGGCGTGGGTTGACAGCGGCCTGCTGCAGGATTGGGGCACTGAATACAAAGGTGCGGGCATAAGTCCTTTTGAAGGAGGTTGCCATTACCCCTACCGTAGTTTAGCCTTAGGCCAAACAACAGGGAGGAAACACAGGCCTGAACATCAACAGGGAATTGAATTAAAGATTTATTGAACATGGCCCTGCCCATCAGAATAAGACCCAGATTCCCCCACAGTCAGTCTCTCTGATCAGGAAGCTTCCCCAAGCCTCTTATCCTTATCCATCAGAGGGCAGACAGTATGAATAGCACAAACACAGAAAAGTAACCAAACTGAGCACATGGATCACAGCCTTGTCTAACTCAGTGAAGTGAGCCATGCCGTGTAGGGCCACCCAAGACCGATGGGATATGGTGGAGAGTTCTGACCAAATATGGTCCACTGGAGTAGGGAATGGCAAACCACTTCAATGTTCTTACCTTGAGAACCCCTTAAGCAGTATGAAAAGGCAAAAAGGTATGGCACTTATGTACATTAATAGAGATAGGATGTAATGCTTCGGCACCCTGGGAAAGAATGACTCCTCTGCAATATTAATGAGCTCTTAGAAATAGATTATACTTCTGACTCCATTCATGCATTCCTTTCTATGCCCTGCAGATAATACAAAGTTAGCCACAGATACATACTTCATTTGGTCAAGTGAACCAGTCTATAGCAACTAGGGCAGCTTCCATAGAAACACAAAATCAGAGCAACATGTGTGTGTGCTGTATGCTAAGTCACTTCAGTCATGTCTGACTCTTTGCGACCCAATGAACTGTAGCCCGCCAGGCTCCTCTGTCCATGGGATTCTCTAGGCAAGAAGACTGGAGTGGTTTGTTGTGCCCTCCTCTAGGGGATCAGAGCAACACATAAACATATTTCTCTCCTCACTTCCTTGAAGTCAATATTTTTCTGTAGTGTTAGGGTGTAGGATTCAAAGGAGTATCTTTTACTATTTTCCCAGTATATCAAATTTAGAGAGATGTGAACTACAAGCTATTATACTTTGCCTTCAGAAAGTATTTTGATTTAATTCATTCTGTTTGAGAGAAAATAAATCTCTCATGCTTTAGCCTTGTAAATGAATGTGTACCTTTGGGAACATTATACTTCTCAAGAAACAGATTAAATGAAGTCACGAAAGACCTTATTTTAGCACTGTGTTCATTAAACTTAGTCCTTAAAACCTGTTCCTTTGCTCAAACTATTAAATTATTAGAGCCTGACATGTATTATTTTGTCTTTTGAGCAAAAGAAATCAACGTGAAATTTATTCAGAAATATTTTCATTCATGTGCAATTGTGTGTTCACGTGAGTGGCAGTCATCATCCCCGTTCCATTCTCGCCTTGCTGCCCCTTTCTTCCCTTCAGTTCTCCCGTCTGCAAAATTGAAAGCAGTGGTTTGGAAAGTGAGGATGGTTTTCCATGGGGGCTAGTGACCAAGAATTTTGGAAGGGGAAAATATTCTGTAAAGTCTTATTTGAATAGGACTTGGTTACCTCTATTCTGTTAGTCTACACCCCACCCCCAAAGCTATATGCATGGTTCCTAGGAAGAGCCCTACAGTTTCCTACCTGTGTATCTTTTCATAAATGAGAATAGTTTTTCCACAGTCCTGGTGTTCTTACTGCCCCTCTGTTCACCCTAGACCTGCTAGGATTCCACAAGACCCACCCACCCACCTCCAAGAAGAGATTATCATCTCTTGCTTTATGTCTGCATCCATCACATGGCAATGCATTTATCTGTGTCCAAGACCATGTCACTTTCTAGGGTACCAGGTGTATGTGTGCAAGAACCATATCTGACTGAGTAAATGCAATTCCAGTAGAGTGACTTCCAGAGAATGGGTATCTAGAACATACTTCATGCTCAATGCATGGCAGCTCTGTTGATGATGGTAATGAAAAATCCCTGTTTCCTCATCACTTGTGCAATGACTGTTGAATAAGTGAATAAATTGATAGGTATGGCACATATATATTATACTTTTATTGGAATATTTCTTGGTCTGGAATTTCTATTTTGTGAGACTCTGTTAATTGGATTTAAAATTTTTTAGGATTAAAAATAACAACCAACTGTATAGCACATGGAACTCTGCTCAATATTATGTGGCAGCCTGGATGGGAAGGGAATTTGGGGGAGAATGGATACATGTATATGTATGGCTGAGTTCCTTCGCTATTCGCTTGAAACTATCACAGCATTGTTAATTGGCTATTTCCCAATATAAAATCAAAAGTTTTAAAAAAATAGGCAGAAAAAGTTGCTTATCGTGTGACTTTTACCCCCATCTCCATACCTTTAGGAGTGGTTTCTAATTATTAATAGGACAGGCTTTTGGACTCAAACAGATTTGGCTATAAATGGCTCTACATACCGTGGTCAAGTTCCTAAAACTCATTAAGTTTCAATTTCTCTGTCTGTAAAGTGAGGTAATAATGCATTCCTCTACTGATTTGTGTGAAAGAATGTATTTAAGGCATATGTGTATGTGTGTATATACATGCATAGTGTATATGCTTTGTATGTTGTGAGCCCTTATAAGTGGTATTGTTACAGAGTAGTTATAAAATATCAATATAAAAAAACTGGCTATCACCTTAAATCCCACCAGATACCATCATCGTTGACAGTTGAGATCCTCACAGAGCTTTCTTTAGACTCAGACAGAAATTTTTACATAAACGAAAATAATGTGACAAATAGGTTACATGGTGTTTGGTCATTTTCACTTTATAATGTTTTCTTTATATGGCAATGGATTTAGGTCTGTATCATTCTCCTTTACCTCCTTTTAATGACACAGTTTTCCATTTATTGATGTATGAAATATAATAAACCTTTTATTGATGAATGTCTAGTTTTTCCTATTATAAGTTATAGCCATGATAAGTATTTTGACACCTCTGTCTTTAATCTTTTTAGGATAAATTCTTACAATTGGAAGTGCTAGATTAAAAATTGAACCATAAGAAGATCCATCAAGTTATAAACTCTTAGGATTTGTTTGTTTTTTTTTTCCTGCATCTGTGTTAAAGTCAGCAAGAGCATTTATTAAAGAAAAAAGTTAACCTATAGATAATGTTTGAAATGTAAAGTTTAGACTATATTTAAAAGTGAATTAGGGAGGATGCTCAGATTTCATCAGCAATTTCAGTTATCTGACTTACAACTCAATTTTTAATAATAATTTATTACTATTCATAATAAATCATACTACTTTAATAAAAGCATGGGTAAAGAGTGTGTTGTTGAGTATATTTTAACATGATATTCAAACCTCAGGCAAATCTGTTGCTTGAACTAAATTTTAATTTTTGTATAATTAATTTTTCTAATCTAAGCTTAGAAATCAAAGCTAATTAACTTTTACTTCCAATTTGGTACATTTTTGAATAGATTTAATTGAGCTACTTACTCCCCAGTATAAATTTACATTCATGTTCAATTTAACTATGGAAAATTGAGTAATTGAAACCTATCTCTTCATATTTTTGAATAATTTTATTGAAACAAATCTCATTAAGGGCCTCTAAAGTGAAAGTTTATGTAGTATAACAAAAGGATTTCTGTTTATTTTTGCTGAATTGTTGCTGAATTAACCCTAATTCTACTTCTTCTATAAACTACACATAAAATATTGCAATTAAGTATTCCGTCTCTAGTATCTAAATATAGAGTGTTTACCTCAAATCAGTGTTTTTTGTTCACTACCACTCCTCTTCCCCCTTGACCCACCCCCTGCCCCACCCCAGCTATAGTAGCAGAAACCAGCTCATGATGGGAAATATGGATCAAAATGAAAACCTATTATATCCTTGTTGGCCAAAAAGAAGTTTGTTCAGGTTTTTTATAATATTTGTAAATTTTACAAATACAGATGTTTCTTATTTGGGGCTATTGTTTTTGGTGTCTAGAACTGTTAAGTTGTTCCTGAATGCCATTTCATTCAGCTGGAAGTTCAGAACCTTGGAAGATGAGCTAACTTACCCATGATAAAATATTTGTGTCATTCTGGGACCAAGGATCTTGGAACTGAGATAGAAGTTACTGACCCTGTGGAGGATTTCAGAAAGGCCTTTTGTCAGTAGTCAGAGGGCTTCCCAGGGGATGCAGTGGTAAAGAATCTGCCTCCGAGTGCAGGAGACACAGGAAACATGGGTTCAATCCCTGGGTCAGGAAGATCCCCTGGAATACGAATGGCAACCTGTTCCAGTATTCTTGCCTAGAAAGTTCCATGGACAGAGGAATCTGGTGGACTATATGTAGCCCATGGGGTTGCAAAGAGTTGGACATAACTGAATGATTGAACATGCATACACCCAGTAATTAGGAAAGACAAACACAGATGAAAAAACCAGAATTATAGGTCAAGAGTATAAAATCTCCTTTAGACAGAAAGGTTTTTTCCTTTGTCTTTTTTTCCCCCTTCTGAATGCCAAGGCAAATTACTGTGTGTCTGAAAGAATTTAAGACTAGGAGATAAGAGTCACACTTGGATGTATAAATTAATGTTTAGAAATTAGAAGTCCACGATAGTGTATTGGTAGAGACTTTTCGATGGTAAAGAACAGAAATTAGCTCAAGGCAATTTAACTCAAAGAAGGGGAATCTTTTGGAATGGTATGTGTGTCCCTCGTAGAATCTGAAGATCAGGATGCCTGGGGGCCTTAGAAGATGACAGCTTTTCCTCTCCCTTTATCCATGTGGCATATTATGGCTACAGGAGGCTAAAAGAGAAGTAGAATTGTTGTGTGTGGTTTAGCCCTAGTTTAAACACCCCTCAGTGGAGAGAATCTTGATGGTCCTGGCCTGTGTCATATGTCTCCTAGTTTTGGCCTGGAGTGACATGACAAGCAATACTAACTTGACTGTCAGTCATGATGGATGGTGTTAGTGGTGGGAAGGTTTGAAGGACCGTCCCTTGTAAAGAAAAGCGGTTGTGTGCTGACAACAACCCCCCCAAATCTCTAGTACATCCCCAGTCTTGTCTGGCTTTCTTATTTAGTAATATGGAAATCAAATTGAAGTGGCGTAAAATATACTTCCGATAGTCAAGGCTGGACGAATGTGGGAAAAATTATTTATCATCCAAACTGGGTTACATTTGAGAGAAGGCACACTATAAATAGTGGGAGCAACATGTATAAATTGGATTGTCCCAGATTTAAAAATATGGTTACCCTTGAATGGAAGAGTTGTACATCTCAGATTTTAACGTACTAAATAGATTATTTAGAGGGCGTTGGAATACCAAGTCAGTACTAAAGAGAGTTCTTTCTACCATTATTAGATAGTATCAAAGATAAAGATATATCTAAATAACTTATTATTCTTTCCACATATCATTGAGTCCTTTTGAAAGGAGAAACTTTGGGAAAGCACTTAGTTTCTCTACTTCTTAGTTTACTGGAAGTAAATGGAAAATAACATCTTTTCCAATTTCTAGATAATCTGAATGATCACTTACATTCTGTTTTCCTTTGGCTTGGGTTAGAAAAAAGTTTAAAAAGTGGTCAATGTTTGTTTATTTCTATAATGAAAAAGTTGTAGTAAGCATATGTTACTGTTCAGGGTGCAGCTTGTTTGCACAAGAAGAAAGGTACAGTCTTACAGAACTACATACTGCATTAGGGATTTCAAAAGCCTAACAGAGTTTTCAGGCCTTGCCTCTATGCATTGTGATAAAATCCTTGATTCTGACTTGTGTTGCGCTGTATCACATGTGTGCTGTCATATCCAACTCTCTGCACCCACATGGACTATATCCCATCAATCTCCTCTGTCCATGGGATTCTCCAGGTAAAAATACTGGAGTGGGTTGCTGTTTCCTCCAGGGGATCTTCTTGACCCAAGGATTGAACCTGTGTCCCCTGCATTGGCAGGCAGATTCAATTCTAACTTGTGTATATCAAAATTCCAGGACCTAAGATGGTAGGTGTCCAACTCAGAGTCTATTTAATAGACACTTTTACAAAAATGACTTTAGAAATCAGTTGAGTTTTATGTGCACCATACAGATGATATGACCTCTAGGTGTGCCTTAGGAATACAGGGTTTTCAACTAATATTTAAATCAAGCTCTTGGATACCAGTTTCATCATCTGGTGAAAGTACACAACACCCAGCCCTTCTAAGATTTAACTGCGAACCTGTGCATCAAGAGGTCTGCAGTGTTTGGCACAGAGTAAGCACTCAGTGACTGGTAGCTATTAATAATTAGAATTAACCTGAAAACCTTCCAGGAGGTGTAAAATGCTTTCTTTCCTGTCCATGCTATACTTGAAGATGCCCTTTATCTATTGTTTAAACAACAGAAAACAGCAGCTTCTCAGAAATAGGGTAAGTGACAACCTAAAGTTAATTTGCATAAAATGCATCATATTCTTTCTAATTACTTACTGAATTTTCTCTGAAATATGTTTCCTTAGAGATAAGGAAATACAAAGGTCACTTATATTGTTGGAAACTGTATACCTTTTATTTACATAATGAAGTTGCTTTATATACAATAAGATCTAGAGAACACAAAAGAGATCTTCCTCTCCTGAAACTCAGAGGACTGCTAATGTGTAATTTGTGAAACCAGAAAAGAGGCTTTGTCTTGGGTTTTTTTTATCCAGAGATCTGCATTTTCCTTTTACATTTAATCCAGTAAAATCAAGTTTCACTCTATCTTCAGTTTCCCATTCTGTTCCCAGTTTTCCACTGAGTAGCAGAGTCTCTCCAGAGGCCCCTGAACATTGGCAGGGAGCAGCTGCCTTAGCAGTAAATGCCACAGTTGTTGGCACTGGAAAAACATCGCCAGCAAGCAAGCTGCCTTGCTGTTCTACTGCCAGGGCCTCTGAATATTCAGAAACAGTACCATGAAAGACATACAACTTCAGATTTACGCTTAGGTAAATTAAAATTAATGACTTGGTTTCTTCGTTTGGGCTGTGATTTTTCCTTCTTAGAATAATAGTGCCATGGGTTCTTTTCTATCAAAATGAAGAATCACAACTGAAAGGCATATCCATAAACATGAAACAGCTCAATTTTCTATTCTCTCAAGCTTTTGCTAAAAAAAAAAGCATTTTTTAAAAAATGTCAATTGTGTTGAAGGTTAGAGCTCACCTCAGAGACAGCATACTAGCAGTTCAGTAATGGAAGTGTTCCTTTCACTCAGGGATCTGTGATTCAGTGCATCCTCATTGAACCGCCACTGTATGCAAGCTATGTGTGAAAGCTGGGGAATACATAGAGGAGGATGCAGGTTCTTACCCTCAAGGAGTTTAGCGCTGTTCAACTACTGTTGTGTGCCTGCACTGATGCTCTCTACCTGACCCTGGCTGGCTTCACCATGTGGGTGCAGTACAAGTGTAATAAGAGAAATTTTTTAAACCTAGAATTTTGGCTTCTCTGGTGGCCCAGTGATAAAGAACCTGCCTGCCAATGCAGGAGGCACAGGTTCGCTCTCTGGGTCTTGAAGATCCCTTGGAGAAGGAAATGGCAACCCACACCAATATTCTTGCTGGGAAATCTCATGGACAGAGGAACCTGGTGGGCTACAGCCCATGGGGCCACAAAAAGTTGGATATGACTTAGCACCTGAGCACACACGCATGCCGCAGAGTTCAAAGACAGAAGTGTTGCATAGGTCATGGTTTAGGCACTTTCTGAAGGCAGAGTACAGACACAGTGGGAAAGAGTGCCAGGCACTGGTCAAGCATATTCCATGCATCATCTCAATTTAAAATTGTGATTTAAACTTTCTTATTTTCAGTTCACTATCCATTAAAGAGATTAAGAAATATAGTTAACAGAAAAGATGATCATGCTAGACACATTATGTTGTAGCGAGGCTTTGTCACTTAATATATTTTGGATATTTTTTATGTCAGTAACCATGCTTTTTCACATTATTCTTAATGACTACATGACTTATTTATTTTTCTAATAGCTAAGTTAGGTAAGAAGATGTAAATATAAGAAAAATAAAACCATGAAAGTATTAGGAGAAAATATATTATATGGATGGTGGGCACTCAAAAAATTTTTTTTTATTTTTTCAGAGCAGACAAATTGAGAGGAAGATTAAAGAGATTTCCTGTGTACCCCTATCCCCACACATGCACAGCTTCCCTCATTATCAGCATCCCCTTCTGGAATGGTGCATACATTACAATTGTTGAACCTACATTGTTATCACTCAGAGTTCATAGTTTATGTTAGCGCTCACTCTGGGCGTTACACATTCAACATTGTTGTTGTTTGGTTGCTAAGTCACATCCAACTCTTTTATGACCCCATGGACTATAGCCTGCCAGGCTCCTCTGTCCATGATATTTCCCAGGCAAGAATATTGGAGCAGGTTGCCATTTCATTCTCCAGGGGATCTTCCTGAACCAGGGATCAAACCTGAGGCTCCTGCATTGGCAGGCAGATTCTTTACCACTGAGCCACCAGGGAAGCCCTTGTATGTTCTATGTACTGTTTGTCAGTCATTCAATTGTATCCTACTCTTTTTAGTCCTGTAGACTGTTACCCACAAGGCTCCTCTCTCCATTTGATTATCCTGGCAAGAATACTCGAGTGCATAGCCATTTCCTCCTTCAGGGGATCTTCCTGACCCAGGGATCAAACCTCTATCTCCTGTATTTCCAGCATTGGCAGGTGAATTCTCTTTACCACTAAATCACCATAATGGCATGTGTCCATCATCAGAGTACCATGCAGAGTTTGGATATTTTTAAAAATATGTCATATCAAAAAGACAGAAATCTTAATCCCTGAAAGCTCAGTTGGTAAAGAATCCACCTGCAATGCAAGAGACCCTGGTTCAATTCCTGGGTCAGGAAGATTCGCTGGAGAAGGGATAGGCTACCCACTCCAGTATTCTTGGGCTTTCCTTGTGGCTCAGCTGGTAAAGAATCGGCCTACAATGTGGGAGACCTGGGTTTGATCCGTGGGTTGGACTGTGTAGTCCATGGCGTTGCAAAGAGTGGGGCACTACTGAGTGACTTTCACTTTCACAGAAAAGGTAAGTAGTTTTAATGCTTAAAAGTTAAAAACCTTTTTTTTTTAAACTTTTTTTGAATTTTATTTTATTTTTTTTCCATTTATTTGTATTAGTTGGAGGCTAATTACTTTACAATATGGATATCAGTTCAGTTCAGTTCAGTCACTCAGTTGTGTCCGACTCTTTGCGACCCCAAGAGCTGCAGCACACCAGGCCTCCCTGTCCAACGTCAACCCCCAGAGCCTACACAAACTCATGTCCATTGAGTCAGTGATGCCATCCAACCATCTCATCCTCTGTCGTCCCCTTCTCCTCCTGCCCTTAATCTTTCCCCAGCATCAGGGTCTTTTCAAATGAGTCAGCTCTTCGCATCAGGTGGCCAAAGTACTGGAGTTTCAGCTTCAACATCAGTCCTTCCAATGAATATTCAGGACTGATTTCCTTTAGAAGTGACTGTTTGGATCCCCTTGCAGCCCAAGGGACTCTCAAGAGTCTTCTCCAACACCACAGCTCAAAAGCATCAATTCTCCAGCACTCAGCTTTCTTTATAGTCCAACTCTCACATCCGTACATGACCACTGGAAAAACCATAGCCTTGACTAGATGGACCTTTGTTGGCAAAGTATTGTCTCTGCTTTTTAATATACTGTCTAGGTTGGTCATAGCTTTCCTTCCAAGGAGTAAGCGTCTTTTAATTTCATGGCTGCAGTCACCATCTGCAGTGATTTTGGAGCCCAGAAAAATAAAATCAGCCACTGTTTCCACTGTTTCCCTATCTATTTGCCATGAAGTGATGGGACTGGATGCCATGATCTTTGTTTTCTGAATGTTGAGCTTTAAGCCAACTTTTTCACTCCAAGATTACTGTAAATAAAATTTAAAGACATTATCTCATTTCTCACAATAGTTTTATGTAATAGATGCTTAGATTTATTTTAAAGAAGAAGAAACTGAGACACAGAGAAATGACAGTGTGATCAGTAGTTTTCTAGGAAACTGATTATCTTGGTGAAGAATAAAAGCTGACAAAATGAGAGACATAATGAAGCAGTGGTTCAAGTTTAGTCTTTGTAACAGCCTTGCATATGAATCTTAGCTTTACCACTTTGAGGTGATGGATGAGTTTCATTTTATGTAGTTAAAAATATTATATTTTCATTCCATCCTTTGAAGTGTTAATTTCTGTATACTTTCTCATAACAGCTGTTAGAACAAAAATGAGACCTTTTTCAAATGTCTTCAAATGCAACAGTTCAGTGGCATCAACAGGCAAATTAGATGCTAATTACAGGAAGCATAAACCCCGTTTTTACCATCCCTTATACAGTATACTATACTATCCCTTAAATAGTAAAAGATATCAAGGCCTCAGTTAAATAGAGACAATATTACATAGACCACTAACTACTTATTGAGCAGACAAGGGAGAAAAAGCCAAACCTGTGTGAGCTATTATCAAATGGTTGGAATAAAATAAAAGATTGATTGTAGCTGTCAACATAGCTTAGCAATGGGAAAATCTGGAGTGAAGAAATTTAGAATATAAATGTTTTTAGATAGTATTTAGATGAATTCAGTCAAGTTAAAAAATCTCACCTCATCTTGGATAAGAGTAGATGTCTCATTCATTGGGTCCTGTAAAATATCCTGTGCAATTGATCTAATATTTGACTTAAAATGGGGACATAATATTTACATCCTCTGGAGTAACACAATTTATGTTATGTAATAACCTTGACACGTTTACAGAATCATGTTTAATGGGCCCTCCAGAGCTCTGATGAATACCACAGTTTGGTCTGTTTTCTGCATTTATTAGGAGTCTGGAAAAGCTGTAGGAAATGAAATATCTATCACAAACTTTTTGCATCTAGCTCAACTGCTACTGTCAAGTTTAGCAAAAAGTCCAAAAATTCTGAATTTAAGAGATTTTAGTAGCTGCTTAGAATTAATATTTGAATCTGTACTATGAAGAATGTCAAGATTTTTAGCATTAAAGAGTCCTACATCTACCCACTTAAAAATGAAGGAACTTTATTGTTTAATTCCAAGTATATGCACATTTACTTGTATACATGTATACATGCATATATATATATATATATATATATATATACACACATGAAATATATATGTTGTAGATTTACAAGTGCATTTTATTTTTTTTGCCACAGATAAACAATCAGATTCTATATGGAAGAAGTCACCAAAATGCATCTGCCATCATTAAGACTGCCCCGCCAAAGGTCAAGTTGGTTTTCATCAGGTAAGACAGATATGTCTGGTTTCCTAAAACTCAAGATCTCTTCTGGAGATGTTATTATTTTATCTTATACATAAAGTATGTAATGCTATTTTATCTTTTGTTTGTTTAAAACAATCACTGTGTTCTAAAAATATATTTTCCTTTTGTAATTGTCACTTTAAGAAAAGTATGTGTGCTAAGTCTTGTGTTTAACTCTTTGTGACACCGTGAACTGTAAGCTTCCAGGTTCCTCTGCTCATAGAATTCTCCAGGCAAGAATACTAGAGTGGGTAGCCATTCCCTTTTCCAGGAGATCTTCCCGATGCAGGGATCAAACCCGGGTCTCCTGCATTGCAAGCAGATTCTTTACCATCTGAGCCACCATGGAAGCCCAAGAAAAGTATCAGTTCAGTTCAGTTCAGTTGCTCAGTCATGTCCGTCTCTTTGCGACCCATGAATCGCAGCACACCAGGCCTCCCTGTCCATCACCAACTCCTGCAGTCCACCCAAACCCATGTCCATCGAGTCAGTGATGCCATCCAACCATCTCATCTTCTGTCACCCCCTTCTCCTCCTGCCCTCAATCTTTCCCAACATCAGGGTCTTTTCAAATGCGTCAGCTCTTCCCATCAGGTGGCCAAAGTATTGGAGTTTCAGCTTCAACATGAGTCCTTCCAGTTAACACCCAGGACTGATCTCCTTTAGGATGGACTGGTTGGATCTTCTTGCCCAAGGGACTGGGCTGCAAGAAGACTTCAAGAGTCTTCTCCAACACCACAGTTCAAAAGCATCAATTCTTCAGTGCTCAGCTTTCTTTAGAGAAAAGTATAGATTGCTTTGATTCTGAGGTGTTCTTGTTATGTACAGTTCACATGATAGAACTGGTAGTTGAGGCTTATATTTGTATTTCTATTTTGAAAAATTCTTTATTGATCTGATTATCCTCTTTTTAAATCTAATAGAACATTCTAGCTTGTCATCCTCCCATCACCATCATTTGGTACATTCGCTACGTTTGCTATCTCATTAATGCCTTCATCAAAGGATAGGCAGGAAAAAAAAGAACCCAGGGAAGTTTTAGGAGCTTCATGTTAAGAGGGCAGGTGAGAAATACAGAGGGGAGGAGATGTGAGCTCTACTGACTGGAGTCGTGTGGTCCATTTGGGGCTCCACATTTGCTCACACCTCATCTGCCAGCAGACTGAGCCCTTTTTATAAGTGAGTCAGAATTGAGACCCCTCATTGGTGGGAGCCATCATTGCTCCATTAGACATGGAATGAGGTTTTATTCCCTGTAATTTTACTGAAATGACAGATAAATCTGAATTATTAGAGAATGTAACTGTATGTTAACTATCACTCTGTTTCTTTGCCTTTGGTGCCTCAGTTACCATCTTAAACTGGGGATTATACAGCACTTTACCTCATTCATTGTGGTATTTTGAAAATTAGAAATAACAGTGTTAAGCAGAGAGTAAAGGCTTGAAGAAATGTTACCTGTCCTTATGATGGCGGTGATTAATATTACTCTTCCCCTTCTCAGTAGTTACTTTTTAGTAAGACCCATCCATTCCCAGGAGACAGCTGGGATTAGAGGTTGTTTATTCCCAGATTTGGACACTAGTGTAGATGACTGAAATTTTCCTTCCCATGCCATTACTTCAGCCTCACAGTTGCTTTGCTCCTGAAAACATCCTACATTAATGACTTTTTATCCTGTTCATTAGCACTTTCTGGATTTCCAGGGTTTTTTGCCTTCGTATCTAGGGGGAGAAGCCTTCCTCCTCCCCATTTGTGTAATGACAGTCTCCTTTGGCCTACTGACCTTGAAGTTCTCTGTTAGACACCAGTCGCTTTACCCTTCCTATTGCCAGAGGTTCCAAATTTAGTTAGATGATGAAAACATGAACAGACTTGAGGAAAGGTAAGCAACTCAAAAATTTAAAGTGTCCATTAATAGAAATCTGTACAAGTAAAGAGTTGCAGTCATTTAAGCTTGAAAACGTGGTTTAAAGCTGTGTGAGGATCACATGAGATGTTACGTAGCATTCAGTCGTGTCTGCACATCAGTGCGTGGCACTTTGTGGCACTGCTGCAAGGGATGTTCTTACTGATTAACATTACTGTTATGTCTTTGTCATCTGTGGGGCCTTTATTACTCATGCTGGCTCATCCCATTTTAAAGGGAACAAAAAGAGAATTGAATAGGATCCAAAGGAAATCATTTAATGCGATTAAGTAGTTGGGAACTAGAACCCCCTGCTTCAAGAAAGAAAGATTAAATGATTTGAAGTTACTTAGAAGACAGAAGAGAAAGTTGAGTAAAATTTTAATAATAGTAATAAAGTCCCATTAATTTAGTGTCTGGTGGTTTCAATTTTGGACTGTTCAGAAGGGATCAGAATCAAGGAAAAAATTTGTTCAACAAATTAATGGTGTAAGCGTGATTGAGGATGCTGCTGAATACTTATTTACTGGACATGATTTTAAACAATTTAGAAATATCTAGCTACAGTCAGAATATCTTATCTAATTATGAACCTTTCTTGCATGGTCATTGAATTACTGTGTCTAGCACATAGTGGGGATTCAGAAACCTTTATAGAATAAATTTCCTCTCAGCTCTTACTGAGCAATCCAGATCATATATTCTCCAAATGCAACAATCATAGTAAGTTAGTTTTATAAAACTCCTTATAGTTTAGTCCCTCTCCCCAACTTAAGATTTTCTGTATCTTCTTTTGTAAGGAGAAAAATGACATGGGCATGATTCTGAACAATCTATTGTTGTATCTACTTTTTGACTGTCTAAAGGAAAAGGAGCTTGAATTGAAGCAAGAAAGATGTTCCTCTGTTCATAGCCTTTGTTTGATTCAATAGATACATATCTAGTAATTTGCATGCCAGCATTTTATTAATTAATTAATGCTTCAGTTTCTATAGGGAAGGAACTAGTCATTTGACTAATAACTCTTATCTAAAGTGATCAGTTCTTTTCTAAAGCAAAACTGAACTCTCAGGCTTAGTGATTAAAAAAAGAAACCATCAATTCACTCAGCCTGTGCTTGAAATTCACTCACGATAACACAGCTGTTTGAGCTTGGTCATTTTCCTGAGCTATTTCATAAATTGTCTAATGTATTAGTACATGTAAATTGCCTGGCAATATGGACTCAACGTATATGGCTGCTGTAGAGATGAAGATGATGGTGATGATGGCAGAAAATGTGGGAGGGAGGCAGGATGGAGGTAAAAGAGAAGGAAAGTAGTAAGTAGGATGAAAGAAAGAGGAGGGAAAAAAAGAACCGCTTCTCATATATACGTTGTCTAATTCCAGAATCTTGACTATTTTTTGACTGAATCACATTTACAGTTTAAGACTGCTCTAATTAACATCATAATGGTTAAGCACTGGAAGAGATAGCTACAGATATTATATACAACCATTTCTAGTAAATGTTAGAATAAGAGACAAGGACACAGCCTACCTAAAACATCTTTTAGTTCCCTGTCTGCTGTTGCTAGACTGCTGCTGCTTCTTCTCTGTTGTCTTCTTTTTTTAATGATGACCTGATATTCTAACAAGGAGTAGAATGCTCCTTAATTGAGGAATGTATAAAGAGAAATCTAATTAACATGAATGAATCCTCATGTCAATATAATAAATTTTACTAAGTAATATTAAATAGGTCCAGAATTTAAAGCACTTAAGGAGTTAAGAAAGAAAATCTAAATGAAAAAATTTTATTGTTCATTAGCTGTGTGCATCACTAATAGGGGTAGCTTGGTAGATTGGTGTCCTATTCCTGTGTGGTAACCTGTGCATTTAGATGCTAAGCAATATGGCATCCTTGCTTCTTTGGGCTGATTGACTAGTTCATTCCTCAATTAGGTGCATCTTTCAACCTCTGCCTATGTATTACCTCCTTCAGAATATTGTCACAAGCATAGTTTTGCCTATTTTGGAACCAAATCCTGAAACAATTAAGTACTGGTTTGTTACCAGGTTTCAAGAGGTTAGCACTTCAATCATCTCAATACAGCAGATGCAATTATACCTTTCTTTAAAATGGCATAACTTGCTTTGTGTCATATGTGTGCTGAGTCACTTCAGTCATGTCTGACTCTTCGTGAACCCACGGACGGTAGCCCATGGCTACAGGCTTCTCTGTCCATGTGATTCTCCAGGCAAGAATACGGGAGTGGGTTGCTAGTTTCCTTCTCCAGGGGATCGTCCCAACCCAGGAACTGAACCTGCATCTCTTACCATCTCCTGCATTGGCAGGTGGGTTTGTTACAACTAGTACAACCTGAGAAGCCCTTGTGTTATATAATGTTACTTTAAAAACCAATCTTTATAAATTATATTTCTTTGAGTATTGCTTCTGTATGGCAGTATTTCTTTCCTTTGTTGAAATTGTTGATACCCTGTGCATTTCCATTATACAGAAAATTTTGGCTTTTATACCTGAGTAACTCTTTTTCTAATTTATTGACAAGGGAGATAAGAATGGGAACTGGCTACAGGTTTAGGAGAATGAGTAGCAGAAAAATAATCACAGGAAGGTGTGAAAATATGCTGCAGGTACCATTTTAATTAACTAGGGCTTTTAGTCTGTAGTGATATACATTTGTGTAATCATGTCCTTGTCGTAACACTTGCCTTTGTTCGTATACTAATTGATCTATAATTCACAAAGTGGGTCTTTGAGTCATCAGGGAAGATTAGCAAGTTGCTGCTGTGTGTACATGACATGGGCTTCCCTGGAGGCTCAGATGGTAAAGAATTCACCTGCAAATGCAGGAGACCTGGGTTCCACCCTTGGGTCGGGAAGGTCTCCTGAAGAAGGGAATGGCTACCCACTCCCATATTCTTGCCTAGAGAATTCTAGGACAGAGGAGCTCAGCGGGCTACAATCCATGAGGGTCACAATGATTTCGGACATGACTGAGTGACTAACACTTTCACCTTCAAACACGACTTCCTTACATAATCACTTTTTGCCCTTTTCTCCCCGCATTATTAGATTTTGGACAATACTGTAATCATGTAATTGTGCCCAGTGGCACATTTGGACTGTGGTATACTCAGTGATTCTACTCTAGATCATCTAGATGCATATTACACTGTGGGTGCTTACTATGTACCGCACATTCAACTCTGAGTTTTCCTATTCCATATGATCTCCTCTACACAAGCACTCCCATTTCAGTATAGGAGAAGCAATGTATTAATATGATGAAGAATGAATTGCTGTATTTGGCAGTGCAAGGATCCAAGGAGATTAATGATCCTGCCTGCAGCTCTTGTCATACCTTCCCCCACTATCGAAAATTAAATGTCATGTATAACAACTCACTCTCCATTACTTAATTACATGTGGAAAATGTGTACTGTTAAAAACTCCTGGGGCTAAAGGAGGCCAAATGAAACTGAAACCCTTGAAAAGATTTAGTGCTAGCTGTCAAGCCCTACCAAGTGAAAGTGGACTCACCACGGGACCCATTTCACTGTATCCATTGAACACATGTCTTGTTTTCATAATTAAAAAATATGGTGTGACCTGTTATCTTCCAGTCTTGTCCCTAAAAGATGATATTGATTTGAAATTAATGTGAATGTCAAAGTAAGTCCATTTGAATAAGATCCTTATTGTGCTCTTGCTTCTTGCTTCTTTATATCTAGTTTTGATAACTAGGAGGGAAAAAAGATTGTGGGATCAAGTATGAGTTTGACTTTTACAAGGAAACATTCATGCATTTGTTGCATAAGTATTTTCAGAGTGCCTACCTGTGCTGGTGCTGTGGAATGACACAGAGAACACAATTTCTGCCCTGAGGATGGACTCAGAGAGTAAAACAGTCTGGTGCCTTTTCTAGCAGTGTAAGTGCCATGACACTATAGGGTTGTATAGGAGACACACCTAACCTGGTCTCTGTAGCCTATGGGAAAGTGTCACAGATAAAGATTTTTAAGCTCAGACTCGAAGGGAGGAACATAGCTGCATATGTCATTTGATATCATTTCTGTAAATAAGCATTTTCTTGCGCTCATGGATTGTTAAAGGATGCAGTGCCCCTTTTCAAGTGCACAGTAAAACTTCATCCATGGCATATATGACAAGGAGTTTTGAGGAAGAGGCCTGTCATTAGCACTGAACTATGTTAGGAGTTGTAGGAAGTGGAGACTCTCCCGCAATTTCAAGGCTCTTCTGTTTCTCTGTTTAGTTGGACTGTGTGATAGATCCATATGTCTCTCAAATGCTCTGAAATCCTGACTCTTTCTTCAATACTTGTTTTCTGTACTATCAATTTTAAATAGTAATTTTAATTATTAATTTTATATTCATAAGTAGAATTTATAAGACTTTTAGCTCAAGAGCAAGGTGGAATTGGAGTGTTTTGTGTTTTGATCTTTTGTCAAAAGCATTGGAATTTATGTATCCAAATAAGAAAAATTATTCCCTGGGACAGACTATGGTAACCTTGGGAAGTTGTGTACATTTCATCCAGTTATCATTCCGTTGGGTCATACACTTCTGAAGTCATCTTGAAAGCCTAAGACATACTCTTTTGAATATCTACAGTAGCCATAGATTTTCCTCTTTTGAGGGTGGTTGTAGCTAGGTTGTCTGAAATAACCAGAAATTTTACATGAATTCAGGTGCATTTAGTCAACTGTATTTAGTCAGTTAGGTAGAGTGCTTACCAAGCAAGTCTATCTTTCTTGTTTGACTTGTAAAGGATCTTTGAAAACCATTATTATTATTTCATGAATAGCAAATTTTGTTCTTTATTGCTCCTATTTCTTAATACCAACTTGTGGGAATTATGACTATGTGTATTTCACTTTAGCACTCAGAAACAACTAATTGTGATGGTCACAGAGATAATAGGGGCGTTTTTCCTTTACACTTTTTTGGGGGCAATATTTTTACTTCTCTCACTGTAGAATGCTTGTTTCCTTTGGTAGATGCCCCTCCGCTGAACACACATACACGCCCACAATGTATGTAGTATGATGAAAGAGTAAAAATAGTAAATCTAGGTGGAATCTAAAGGAACCAGATCTTTCTCTCACTGCCAAGGTATCACCAGTGGGTAGACATGAGACCTAAGTTTGAGCAATATGATACCTTAGGCTTAGAACAGAAAACAAGTAATTCAAGTGATTTTATATGTATGGTGTTTATTCATGGAGTCACAGGGCCTGATCAAAGGTGCCTGCTGTGATATCCTTCTGCTTCCTGCTTCCTTGTCTTCTGGAGATCTCTTAGTTCTCATTTGTTCTAAGTCTGATAATATAGCCTGCCTGTGTTCTGTGAGATCCCAATATCCTTCTAATAAATTACCTTTTGCTTCAGTTCAGTTCATTTGCTGTCATGTCTGACTCTTTGTGACCGCATGGACTGCAGCACGCCAGGCTTCTCTGTCCATCACCAACTCCCGGAGCCTGCTCAAACTCACGTCCATCGAGTCGGTGATGCCATCCAACCATCTCATCCTCTGTCATCCCCTTTTCCTCCTGCCTTCAATCTTTCCCAGCATCAGGGTGTTTTCCAATGAGTCAGTTCTTCACATTAGGTGGCCAGAGTATTGGAGCTTCAGCTTCAACATCAGTTCTTCCAATGAATCTTCAGGACTGATTTCCTTTAGGATTGATCAGTTTGATCTCCTTGCAGCCCAGGGGACTCCAGAGCCTTCTCCAACCCTACAGTTCAAGAGCATCAATTCTTTGGTTCTCAGCTTTCTTTATGGTCCAACTCTCACATCTACACATGACTACTGGGAAAACCGTAGCTTTGACTGTGCTGACTTTTGTCTCTGCAAAGTGATGTCTCTGCTTTTTTATATGCTGTCTAAGTTTGTCATAGCTCTTCTTCCAAGATGCAAGCATCTTTTAATTTCATAGTTGCAGTTACCATCTGCAGTGATTTTGGAGCCCAGCAAAATAAAGTCTGTCACTGTTTCTGTTGTTTCCCCATCTATTTGCCTTGAAGGGATAGGATTGGATGCCATGACCTTAGTTTTTTGAATGTTGAGTTTTAATCCAGCTTTTTCGTTCTCCTCTTTCCCTTTCATCAAGCGGCTCTTTAGTTCCTTTTCGCTTTCTGCCATAAGGGTAGTGTCATCTCCTTACCTGAGCTTGAAAGTGAAGTCACTCAGTCGTGTCCGACTTTTTGCGACCCCATGTACTGTAGCCTACCACGCTCCTCTATCTATAGGATTTTCCAGGCAAGAGTACTGGAGTGGGTTGCCATTTCCTTCTCCAGGGGATCTTCCCGACCCAGGGATCGAACCCGGGTCTCCCACGTTGTAGGCAAATGCTTTACCATCTGAGCCTTAAGTTGGCCTAAATTCCTTTCTACTTACTGCTTGCTGCCAAAGAGTCCAAATGAATAGGAAGGATGATAAAATTAGAGCTCTCTGAACAAGTCATGAGCAACCAGTGCAAGTTCCCTCTGCTTATATGCATGTCCCATGTTGGCTTTTAGCCATAATCCTAAGAAGATTTTATCCTTCAGACATCCTTAGCAGAACCACAAGACCTCTAAACAAGTCCCTACTGGAGATCCCCAGTATGACAGGTTTCCACTGCTACTGGCTCTTGAAATCAGATTACCATGATGATTTCAGAGAAATCAAGCAGGGTTTTACTCAGTTTTATACTTGATAGAAAGAGTCACCTTTTATAGTTCATGGCTTTACAGTGAGGACTGGATGTCTGAACAACTTTCAGGCTGATCCTGACAGGATGAAGAGAAGAGTGGCTGTGAGTATCTATTGTACTATCTTTAGGAAGAGTCTATGAGAAACTTGGTAGGCTATCATTTATCCCATCCAGTCCTAAAGTTCCCCATATTAACTCTCCCACCAACCTACACTGTGAGATATTTTGAGTCAAATTTTCCTCTGTACAATTGGCAATCATTATTTAGAACTTGCCTGGGACTACCTTTGCAAACTGTGGGTCTAGATGCTGAGTTACTCCCAGCAGCCCTCATTAGTGATTGACATTATTTGGAATGCCAAGGAAATAGAGGTCATAATTCCTCTGTCATTGGACATTTATTTCAGATTCAGCATGGTCAGCTCTTTTGGTGGTTTCTTCCAGTTGGGAATTAGAAATTATTTAGTGGGTTCATATAGTTAGAAATGTCTCCTGGAATCTTTTCAGAAAGGAGTTTTGCTCCCACTGAGATGTAATGATTTGCTTTGTTTTACATGTTACTTCTGGTTTATTTGCATAGAACTTTCCTGGATGAATGTTAATTTATTGTTGTGTTTCAATTAATACAGCAAATATAGATTTTATTTTTTCCGTCCTCAAGTATCTCACATCACTATTTTTAGTACAGTCAGAAAAAAAATTATCTAGGCCTGTTTAGTTGTATTCATATGTTCCTCATTTATGCAGCTTTGTGTGTGTATGCACCTAAACAATGTGCTAGGCTCCAGATTGTAGTAGTAATCATTCTATATAGAACAGGTTGCACAAAATTAAATCAGCTTACTTAGGAATCCAGGTTGAATTCAGGCACATAGCTTCTACTTTTGATATAATGCTATTTTGTTGACATGAAATAAAATTCTATGGGTTTAATGAAAATGAATTTCCAAGAGGCAAGACCAAATCTGTTCTGAAGACAAAATGATTTTAAGTGATAATGTAATTCAAATGTATTCTCATCACACTTGCACTTTTTTGTCTTAGTTAATTTTTTAAATTGTGATAAAATATGCATTACATAAAATCCACCTTATTAACCATTTTTAAGTGCACAGTTAAGTAACATTAAGTATATTCATATTATTGTACAACCATCACCACCATCTATCTACAAAACAGTTTATACCTTGCAAAATTGAAACTCCGTACCCTTTGACAAATAACACCCCATTCTCTCCTTCCCCCCACCTCCTTGCAACTATTTTTCTGCTTTCTGAATTTAACTATACTGGATACCTTATAAAAGTGGACCCATACGGTATTTATCATTTTGCTACTGGCTTATTTCACTTATCACAATGTTTTCAAGGTTCATCCATGTTGCAGCATATGTCGGAATTGTCTTCCCTTTTAAAACTGAATGATGTTCCATTGTATGTTTGTCCATTCATCTGTTGAGAAACATTTGGGTTGCTTCTACTTTTTAACTATTGTGAATAATAGTACTATGAACATGAGTGTACAGATGTCTGTTTGAGACTCTATTCTCAATTCTTTTCCATATATATCCAGAAATGAAATTGCTGAATTATATGACAACTCTATTTTTAATTTTTTGAGGAACTACTATATTTCCCATAGCAACTGCACCATACTACATTGCTACTGACAGTAGGCAAGGGTTCCAGTTTCTCTACAACCTCACCAACTCTTACTATTTTCTTTCTTTCTTTCTTTTTTCTTTCTTTCTTTTTTCTTTCTTTCTTTCTCTTTTTTCATAGTAGTTGGGTATGACTTCTTCTTTGGGGAGATATCTTTTCAAGTCATTGCCTGTCTTTTAGTCAGGTTGTTTTGTTGGTGAGTTTAGGAATTCTTTTATGTATTCTGGATATGAACTCATCATCAGATATATGATTTGCAAAAGTTTTCTCTCATTCCATAGATTGTCTTTTTCACTCTGTTGATCCACTGAGTATTTCATGTTAATGTAGTCCAATTTATCTATTTGGTATTGCTTTGGCTTTTGGTGTCAGATCCATTGCCAAATCCAATGTCATAAATTTCCCCATGTTTTCTTGTAACAGTTTTATAATTTTAGCTCTTATGTTTAGGTCTTTGATCCATTTTGAGTTAATTTTGTATATGCTATAGGGGAATAATCCAACTTCATTCTTTTGCATGTGGATATCCAGGATTCCCTGTACCATTTGTTGGAAAGATCATCCATTCTCCCATTGAATAATCTTGGCGCCCTTGTTGGAATCATTTGACCCTACACTGAGGATTTATTTCAGGGCTTCCTATTATATTCCATTGGTTTATGCATTTGTTCTTAAGTCAGTACTACACTGTTTTGACTACTATAGCATTGTAATATATTGTGAAATTAGGAAGGGTGAGACCTCCAACTTTGTTCTTCTTTTTCAAGATTGTTTTGGCTATTCCATATACATTTTAGGATGGAACACACTTTCACTTTTATTTTTATTTTTTCCTTTATTTTTTATTAGTTGGAAGCTAATTACTTTACATATTGTAGTGATTTTTGCCATACATTGACATGAATCAGCCATGGATTTACATGTGTTCCCCATCCTGAACCCCCCTCCCCCCTCCCTCCCCATCCCATCTCTCAGGGTCATCCCAATGCACCAGCCCTGAGCACTTGTCTCATGCATCCAACCTGGACTGGCGATCTGTTTCACACTTGATAATATACATGTTTCAATGCTATTCTCTCAGATCATCCCACCCATGCCTTCTCCCATAGAGTCCAAAGTCTGTTCTGTACATCTGTGTCTCTTTTTCTGTCTTGCATATAGGGTTATCGTTACCATCTTTCTAAATTCCATATATATGCGTTAGTATACTGTATTGGTGTTTATCTTTCTGGCTTACTTCACTCTGTATAATGGGCTCCAGTTTCATCCATCTCATTAGAACTGATTCAAATGTATTCTTTTTAATGGCTGAGTAATATTCCATGGTGTATATGTACCATAGCTTTCTTATCCATTCATCTGCTGATGGGCATCAAGGTTGCTTCCATGTCCTGGCTATTATAAACAGTGCTGCGATGAACATTGGGGTGCATGTGTCTCTTTCAGTTCTGGCTTCCTCGGTGTGTGTACCCAGGAGTAGGATTGCTGGGTCATATGACAGTTCTATTTACAGTTTTTTAAGGAATCTCCACCCTGTTTTCCATAGTGGCTGTACTAATTTGCATTCCCACCAACAATGTAAGACACTTTCACTTTTAAAAGAAGGAATATTGCTCCTTGGAGATATCTCAGACCCTAATAAATTGAAAGTCATGGAATTCTACAAACACAAGCAGGCACATACAGCTCATTATATTAGATGTCTTTATTTCATCATTCAGAAATTTTTTTCATAGGCTCAGTGTCCTTTTCTGAAGGATAAATACATTCTCTTCATATGTCATTAATCTTTCTTTTAACCACAATTTGTAGCATTCTTTTAGAGTTTATGTTAGAGAGAGAATCTCATATTTAATCCTAGTCAATGATTGCTGGATTGATGCTTCAAATAGAATGTTATTGAAATCTCTTACTATAATTTAATTATGACTACAACTTTGAAGGATAAGATATAAACATAAAGGGTTTTATCAACAAATCTCTGAATGTGACATGTGTATGCTTGTAAGAATGCAGTGAGGTATTGTTAGAAGAACAGAAAAAAGTTGCTGAGAAAACCCATGTAAACAGTTTAGAAATTCAGAGGAGAGAGAGATTACTGTTGTAGAAGTGGGTACAGCAAGAGCTAGTTAATGCTACCTGAGAAGATTTACATAGAAAAAAAAAGTCCAAACTGCATGAACAAATTTAAGTATTCATTGAGTACCTACTGGATCTCAAGTACTATATAAGACATGCACATAAATAACTATACATCAAGCAAAACAAACACCAAAAGAGGGAACTCTGTGCTCTCGGGTTATTCACAGTGTATTTGCAGGCTTGGTGGCACAGAGGGGTTTTCACAGTTAAGCAGGGAGTGAGTTGGATTGACTGAGACACAGAGGAAGCAGAACAAGGAAACCAGCAGGGACACTGTTGTTAATGTGAAAAGTACTTGAATTAGAATGGTGACTTAGGATCAGAAGAAAAGAGGAAAAAAAGGATGAAATCTTTAGAATGAATCCTTTAGACTTGATAATTTCTTTGGGTATAAGGGTTGAAGGTTAAATGAATTAAAAGTAACAGAACTTTACTCCTGGATGTAAGAATCTGAAACTTAAATCTATATCATAAAACATTGAATGTAAACTATTGTTACTACGAGATAAGGTTCAAACACTGGCTTAGGAAGATCCCCTGGAGAAGGAAATGACAACCCACTCCAATATTCTTTTCCTGGGAAATCCTGTGGATGGAGGAGCCTGGCAGGCTACAGTCCATGGGGTCACAACGAGCTGGACATGAGTTAGTGACTAAACAAGAACAACAACATTGTTACTATGCTTTAGTGTTTATGACATATTATCTCAATTCTATTAGAATATATTATCCTAATTTTATAGATTAAGAAGTAAGATTTTTAAAAAGTTGCGTAGTATATTGTTTATGTCTTACTGATGGAACTGAAGATAGAACTGTACATTTACCTAGGTGTCCTTAGGACTGGATTCTTTCCAGAATAGCACCTAGTTGTTAACACTATAGATAATCCTGAATACATTTTTTAACTGGGATGTAATTTCTACTCAATGCAATAGATTTTAAGTGTTCAGTTTGTTGAGTTTTGATAATATAAAATATATGCCTATGTAGCCAACACCCAAAACAAAAATATAAGAAATTCATTCACCCTGGCAAGTTTCCTGGTGCTCCTTTCCAGTTAGTTTCTCCCCCCAGAACTAACACTTCTGATTTCTGTCACCAAAGATTAGTTTTAACTTTTCTTGAGCTTCATGTAAAAAAATTGAACAGCATCTATTATTTTGTGTCTGGTTTCTTTCATTTTATATAATTTTTAAAAGATTTATCCTTGTTGTCATGTATATCAATAGTTCCTTAAATTATTGAGGAATATTACCCCAATCTGTGAATATACCACAATTTGATGATCCATTCTCCTAAAGATGGATATTTGGGTTGTTTCCAGTTTTTAGCTATTCTATTTAAAGTATAAGCATGATTTTGGGGGGAAAAAGTTATAGAATAAACTAGTTTAGAACATATTTGAGTCAGGATAGACTCAGTTATGCTTCAGTAACTAACAGCCCAAATCTCAGTGGCTTAAAACAACAAAGATTTATTTCTTTCTCATGTTACATGTCCTCCGGGGCTCAGCAAGGAGGCTTCTCTGTTCACTATGGTGCTTCAGGTACCCAGGCAACAGAAGTTCCATCTCAGCTTGTGTTTCCATAATCACCAGGGCAGAAAAGCAAACATAGTTAATCAAGTACTGGTTCAACTTTAAAGGTGAAGAAAAACACAAGCCAGAGGATTTATGAATATCCCTAATTACTATCACAGGAGAGTACTGGGAGAATTACACTCCATTGTACTGTTCACTACCCGACCAGCACGATCAGGCACAATGAAGATTTCAAAGCATTTTATAGTCATTATGTTTATATGAGGGATGGGTAATGTAGATGTGACACTCCAAACTTAAGTATGAAAAGTAGATCAAGTCAGAGTGAACAAACTTAGAGCTCTGCACTGCATCTTCATCTTGAGGAAAATTGTGAAATAAATTTATGAGTAAATTGTGACCCAGTAGAACTTTTCCCCAAGGTAGATCTGGGGATAATAGCTTGGGTATATGAGAGAAGAAGATATTCGTGGCTTTGGATCAAGCTATTGAAATAGGAAACACTGTAATACAATAGTTAAAAGAGAAAGTTTTGAAACCAGATAGCTGGATTTTAGCCTCAGCTTGCTATTTATTAGCTTTGTGACTTTGGTCAGGTAGCTTAATCTCTGTGTAAAGTGAAGAAAATAATTGTAACTACCACATAGAGCTGTTATGAAGGTTAAATGAGTTAACATATAAAAATGATTAAAAAGGTAGTACATGGTAAGAACTCAAAAGTTATGCTTCTGGTGATCATGTCTTCCAAATCAATACATTTTGCTATGTATTACTTTTCTCTTTGTGTAACAAACTACCACAAATTTAATAGCTTAAACCATTAATGGCTTAGACCAACACACATTTATTATCTGTTAGTTTAGTAGGTCAGAAGTCTGACACGGAGGGGTTGGGCTCTCTATTTAACATATCACAAAGCAGAAATCAAGATGTTGGCTAGATTGACTTCTCTTCTGGAGCCTTGGGGAAAATTTCACTTCCAGCCTCATTCTTGTTAAGTTTATTTCCTTGTTGGTTCTTTTTTTTTTTTTCCTTCTAAACTTTTTGTTTTGTCTTGTGGTATAATCAATTAATTATGTTGTGATAGTTTTAGTCATATGTATACATGTATCCTGGAGAAGGAAATGGCAACCCACTCCAGTATTCTTGTCTGGGAAAACCCATGGACAGAAGAACCTGGTGGGCTACAGTCTGTGGGGTCACAAAGAGTCAGACACAACTCAGCATCTACTACTACTATACATGTGTCCATTCACCCCAAACACCCCTTTCATCCAGGCTACCATATAACATTGGCTAGAGTTCCCTGTGCTTGTCCTTGTTTTTGTTCTTCAGTTTCCATGGTTCTTTTTGACCCTATGAACTGCAACATGCCAGGCTCCCCGGTCCTTCACTGTCTCCTGGAGTCTGCTTAAACTCATGTCCTTTGAGTCACTGAAGCTATCTAACCATCTCATTCTCTCCCCACCCTCTTCTCCTTTTGCCTTCAATCTTTCCCAGCATCAAGGAGGTCTTTTCCAATGAATCGGCTCATTGCATTAGGTGGACAAAGTATTGAAACTTAAGTTTCAGCATCAGTCCTTCCAGTGAATATTCAGGGTTGATTACCTTTAGTATTGACTGGTTTGATCTCCTTGCCATCCAAGAGACTCTCA
Source organism: Muntiacus reevesi (assembly GCF_963930625.1). Lineage (NCBI taxonomy): Eukaryota > Metazoa > Chordata > Mammalia > Artiodactyla > Cervidae > Muntiacus > Muntiacus reevesi. The sequence continues at coordinate 142,865,151 of NC_089249.1, read as the reverse complement.
AGAGTCTTCTTTTGCACCACAATTTGAAAGCATCAATTTTTTGGTACTCAGTCTTCTTTATTGTCCAGTGTTCACTTCTGTACCTGACAGAAAAAACCATAACTTTGACTATACAGACCTTTGTTAGAAAAGGGATGTCTCTGCTTTTTAATATGCTGTCTAAGTTTGTCATAGTTTTTCTTCCAAGGAGCAAACATCTTTTAATTTCATGGTTGCAGTCACTGTCTGCAATGATTTTGGAACCCAAGAAAAGAAAATCTGTCACTGCTCCCACATTTTCCCCTTGTACTTGCTTGTTGGTTATCCTAAAATGGATATAGCAGTGTATACATGTCCATCCCAAACTCCCAACTATCCCTTCCCCCTGTTCGCTTCCCCTGCAACCATAAGTTCATTCTCTAAGTCTGTGAGTCTCTTTCTGTTTTGTAAGTTCATTTGTATCATTTCTCTTTAGATTCCACATATAAGGGATGTCATACAATATTTCTCCTTCTCTCTCTGACTTACTTCTGTCAATATGACAACCTGTGGGTCCATCCATGTTGCTGCAAATGGCCTTATTTCATTCTTTTTAATAGTTGAGTAATACTCTGTTGTATACATGTACTACATTTTCTTTATCCATTCCTCTGTCAGTTGACATTTAGGTTGCTTCCCCGTCTTGGCTATTGTAAACAGTGCTGTAGTCAACATTGGGGTGCCTATATATCCTTTCCCCACTCCAGTATTCTTGCCTGGAGAATCCCTTGGACAGAGGAGCCTGGCGGGCTACAGTCCGCTCAGTCACAAATAGTCAGACATGACTGAAGCAACTTAGCATTCATCCACGCATATCCTTTTAGATCAGGTTTTGGTACAGTTTGGAGGTTCCTTATTGGTTCTTAGTTGGAGATTTCTCTTAGTTTTTAAAGGCCATTTGCATTATTCCCCATGAGCTTACTTTTATCCTCAAGCCAGAGATGATACTTGTAATCTCTGACTTTCTATCTCCAACCTCCTGACATTCCTTAGAATTCTTGTAGGTCAACCTACTAACTTTAGAGATCAAGACAATGAGGCTCTAAGAAGTGAAATTTCCAGATTTAAAGGGGACATGTGATGAGGTCTTGCCCAACATGGTAATCTATCTGCCTTTGTCTTAAGGTCATCAGTGCTATGTAATGTAACCTAATCATGGAAGTGAAATTCATCCTGTTTACAACCTGTAAGCCAGAAGGCAGGAGTCTTGGGAGACCTCTTAGAATTCTGCCCAATACATGTTACATGATTTTTACCAGTATGAATGTATTTTATAACAGCATTGAATTGAAATCAGGATCCGGAATATGTCTTTGTCATAAATATAAATATATTCTGCAAACAAAAAACTGAATTGGGTATGTTCCTAGTATACTTTTGGAGAAAAACTACATTGATAGTTCCTAGATAGAAATTCCACTGTTGTAATTGTCTGTTTACTTAGCTGTGTTCCTTACTAATTGCTAACATCATCAAAGGTAGGAATCATGTTTTATTCATCTTTGTTTCCATAGCATAAATATTTGTTAAATAAACCAAAGACTATATTCAAAATAAATTCAGAGCTATATTGTTGAGCTGCAATCAATTAAACTCTATCTAGCTTAAATTAAAAGGAGAATGTATTGTAAGAATACAAGGATATCTTGTGCACTCTTAAGAATAAGTCATGCAGCTGAGACTGAAGAGAAGGAACCAGGGCAACTCCCGAGACATCACCAGAAGGAAGTTCTAACCTCATTGTTTAGTCTTGACTATCTCCATTGGAGTTGTCTCAATATCACGCTCTTGAGTCTCTTTGAGTCTCTTCTAAATTTTCAGTCCCTGGAGAAAGAATCTGATATGCTTAAAATGAGACAGATATCTGCTCCTTAAATCCACTGAAGGTGAGGCCAACTGTTAGTGTTACACGGTATAGACCATCCATGGAATCACTGTGAGTTGGGCAGACACCCCAAGAAATGTTCATTAATTTGGTAAGTACCAATTGCTGGCTGACTGCAGCCAGCACTGCAGTCAGTGCTGCATCATCACTAATTGGTGAAGAAGCTTGGAAAGCATAGGACACACCTTTGACAGTTCTGCTTCCTATCTTTTCATGCTTGTTAAGACCTCTTTTACTCAACAGACTTTTATAGTATACTTACTCTCTCCTAGGTATTCTGCTACAAGCAGAAGACATAAAGAAATAAGATCCTATCTCTGTGTTTAAAAAGGAGAGAGAATAGCACAAATAATTTTAATAGAACTTGGCAAGTCCAGTGATAAGGACATACCTATATAGGCTTCCATACCTTGGAAATCTCACTTTTATCCATGATAGAAGTCCACTATCTGTCTGCCAACAGCTGTTACATCCTCAACAGGGAATGTAAATGGGTGTGGCTGCTATGGAAAACAGAATGGAAGTTCCTCAAAAAACTAAAAATAGAGTTGCTATATGACCCTGCAGTCCCACTCCTGGGCATGTATCCAGAGAAAACTATAATTCAAAAAGATGAATGCACCTCAGTGTTCATTGTAGCACTACTTACAATAGCTAAGACATGGAAACAACCTAAATATCCATTCATAGATAAATGGATAAGGAACATTTATACAATGGAATATTAGTCATCAAAAAGGATGAAATAATGTCATTTGCAACAACATGGATGGACCTAGAGATTACATTCTAAATGAAGTCAGAAAGAAAAAGACAAATACCACACTGAGGTCACTTATGTGTGGAATCTAAAATATAACTCAAATGAACTTATCTACAAAGCGGAAACAGACTCACAGACACAGAGAACAGATTTGTGGTGGCCAAGGGGAGAGGGCTTTGGAGAGAGAGGGATTGGGAATTTGGGATTCACAGATGCAAGGTATTATATAGAGAATAGATAAACAATCAAGTCCTAATATATAGCACAAGGAACTATATTCAATATTCTATGATAATAGAAATGATATCATAGAATAATATCATAATAGAAAAGAAGATGAAAAAGGATGTATATATCTATATTTTATCTATACATATATATACCCTCCCCTCTGGATATATGCCCTTGAGTGAGATTGCGGGATTATATGGCAACTCTGTTTTTAGTTTTTGAGGAATCTCTATGCATAACTATATTCATATAACTGTATGATTTTGCTTTGTAATAGAAATTCATACAACATTGTAAATCAACTATGCTTCAATAAAATAGACTTTTAAAAAGATACAAGTCTTGCAAAATAAATAAATGCAAATACCAGCAAATAATTTCAACTACAATTTCTGATTGTGTGCTGTATGGGGCACCAAGAGGTAAGAAATTTGTGTTGCTTATACTGGAAATGAAAAGTTAATTATGAAGCAAACAGATTTCATTTCATGTGAATCATGGACTATGAGAGGTCAGAGGATCCCCAGAAGTCTTTCAGGCTAACTGCCCTTGTGAAGTATCACTGCTTTCTCTCCTTTAGTTTCCCTCTTCCCATTTCTTTCTCTTTAAAATTGTTGTCTTGTCCGTCATGCAGAGTGAAGTAAGTCAGAAAGAGAGAAACAAATATCATATATTAATACATATATATGGAATCCAGAAAAATGGTACTGATGAACCTATTGGCAGGGCAGGAATAGAGACGCAGACACAGAGAACAGATTTGTGGACACCAGAGGGAGAAGGAGAGGGTGGGATGAATTGAGAGCATGGGAGTGACGTGAATACACTGCCATGTGTAAAATAGCCAGCTAGTGGGAAGCTGCTGTGTAGAACAGGGAGCCCAGCTCATTGCGCTGTGATGACATAGAGGGGTGAGATGGGGACAGTGGGAGGGAGGCTCTAGAGGGAGGGGATATAAGGATGTGTATATACATGGCACACACACGTATATAGCTGATTCACATTGTTGCACAGCAAAAACTAATACAACATTATAAAGCAATTACTATTATTAGGGACTTCCCTATGGCTCAGATGGTAAAGAACCTGTCTGCAATGCAGGAGACGTGGGTTCCATCTCTGGGTGGGGAAGATCCCCTGGAGGAGGGTATGGCAACCTTCTCCAGTATTCTTGCCTAGAGAATCCCAGGGACAGAGGGGCCTGGCGGGCCACAGTCCATAGGATCGCAAAGAGTCAGACACAACTAAGCGGCCAACACACACAAAGGAATTATACTCCAACTGAAAAAAAATCGCTGCCTTGATGACAATGTCTGTGAACACTCACTCATGAGTGGATTATGAGGGATTATGAACTGTAACTTCTTTTTTTTTTTTTTTCAATTAGCAATAATCGCGCCTCGGATAAACCTCATTGGCTACGATACTGCCACTGCGCAAAGCTGAACTGTAACTTCTTATAGCAGCTTTCTTCTCTCCCCTGAAGTTTTCTATTCTGTGAGGTTTAAAAAAATTAATATGGACTTTAAAAACCATTGAAGTCATACTATTTGGGGGGAAATTATTAAATTATGAAGTGATAACTTGGTCCAGTTAATCATTATTTCTCAATAAAAACTTATGTGCAGCTATATTTTTAATGCCTGTAACCTTTGAAAGAGATACGAAAGGCCATCTGCTTAATTACTGCCAACTACACTCTGCCCCATGGGCTCTGAATCTGGAGCAGGCATGTCCTGTTGGCTTTCAGTTCTAAGTTAGAGCTGAGCTCTATTGTGTTATTCCATGGGGGAAACTGAATGGGAAAGGAAATCACCTCTGGGAAGATGCTGTTACTTACCCAGGGGTAACTGGTTGCTTCTTCTGTGTATGAGAAAACTGCTGAGGAATGGATTGTACTCTCTGAAAAACAACAGCCATCTCTTAACATAATAGTGCATGCTTAAGGCATCTATAATGCTGTCAGAAGAGATAGACATATTCTTCATGCTCTGTGTCACTTTTTGATTTTAGTTTTCTCCCTTTTGCTTTCATTTGGCTCGTGTGCTAGATAATTCAAGAATTTTAAAAGGTTAAAGCCCAACTCAATGGACATGAGTTTGAGTAAACTCCAGGAGTTGGTGATGAACAGCGAGGCCTGGCGTGTTGTAGTCCATGGGGTCACAAAGAGTCGGACACAAATGAGTCACTGAACTGACTGACTGACTGAAAGCAAGAAATGGGACCTAGACCTCATCTCTTTATTTATGTTCTGCCTTATTCCAAAAGAATTTTTATCAGCTTAGAAGTTTTACAGTTCAACCTACGTACTTAAGAGATCAGGAAACTGATTTTCTTAGAAGTGATTTCCCCCAAAATCCTAAGGTCAGTGGTAGTTCTAGAACTGAAACTACTTCCGTCTCCTTATTGAAGTGAGTGATCGTCACATTATTTATTTTGGCTGCATTGGGTCTTCATTGTGGTGCACAAGCTTCTCTAGTTACAGTGCATGGGCTTTCTCTGGCAGGCTCATTAGCTGCATCATGCCAGCTTATTTGCAATATTTGTCATCTTAGTTCCCAGGATCAAACTGGGCCTTCTTCATTGGGAGTGCAGTGTTATCCACTTGACCACTAGGGAAGTTCCTTAAAATAACTGTTTCGTAAGTCCCCTACATAAGAATCTTCAAGTTGCGAACTTTCAAAGATGTAAATATGCTCTCCATCACAGTCAGCCATGAGTGAAACTGCAGCTTGCCCTCTGTCTCCTATTGCTGATGATCCTTCAGCTTGACCATCTCCCATCTCCTCTCCCTCCTCTAGCTCTTGCCTGTTCACTTGATGCCAGCCCCTGTATGGCAGCTATTATACTGTATTACTGTACTTTTCAAGGTACTATACTGTAAGATTAAACGTATTTTCTTTATTTTTGTGGTTTTTTTAATGTAGTATTTTTGTGAAAAGTATCATAAACCTATTACAATACAGTGTGATATAGCCAATTATGTTAGTTGGGTACCTAGGCTTTGTTGAACTTAAAAACAAGTTGAACTTAACAAATGTGTTCTCAGAACAGAACTCATTTACATACAGGGGACTTACTGTACAGACAGTTTGTCAGGCACTATGTTTGCCTTAGATGATGTAATAGTTGGAAGGATATGAGTCCTGTCCTTGGAGCGCTTACCATCTAAGGGGAAGACAGATTTGAAACGAATGTGCATATAAATCAATTAAGTAAACTTTGAAAGTAAACAGATCTAGGATTATAGATAGGTGCTACAAGCATATAGTGGAAGTCATGGAATGCTCGTTTCCAGAAATTACATTTATTGTGACCTATTAAAAAAATCAGACAAAGGATTTGGGCACCAAGCATTCAGAACAAAAAAGAAGAATAGAAAAGGCCTGAGGTATATGGAGCTTGGCTCAGCTGAGAAATGGAAAGAAGGCCTGTGTAGCTGGGTTTGAGCAGAGTGAGGAAGGAGAAGTGAGAACAAGACAAGTTCAAAGGTGGGGTCTGGGGCCAGATCCCTCAAGGCCTGATAAGTTCCCTAACAATTTTGGACTTGATCCTCATGCATTAAGGAATTGTAGGAAGATCATAAGCAGGGGGTAGAAATATAACCAGATTTATATTTTAGAACTGTAATAACTGCTGGGTGAAGAATGGACAGAGGATGAAGAGTATAAGTAGGGAGACCAAATAGCAGGTTTTTACTTTAATTCAGAAAAGAAATGATGTTAACTTGTACTAGGATAGGATGGTAAGAAATGTGAACATTCAAGATACATTTTAAAGGTTGAATCAATAAGACATCTTGATGGATTGGATATACAGTTGAGGGGTGAGAGTGTTCAAGAATGACTTTAGGTTCCTGGTTAAACAACTGGGTGAATGTTGTTGATATTTACTATGGTGGGGAGGAAGTTGACTATGGAAACCTTTGGGAACTGAGTGGGATAAAGAACTCTGTTTTATTTAAAATGTTTCTAAGACCTCTAGTGGAATATAAAGTAGGTGTTGAGTTTGCAGATCCTAGGTACAGAAAAATATCCAAGCTAAATGTGAATTTGGAAGACATCAATATATAGTCTTTTAATTAAGGGAAATTAGTTGAGATTATTGAGAAAGATGAGTAGGGTATAAATTTAATATAAAGAAAGGCATTTCAGGTAAAGGCAGTGATGTGATTAAAGCCTCAAAGTAGGAATGACATCAACCAATGGATCTTTTTCCAATTGGTGAGACATAAAAAATAAAATGTGAAAAGTGCATTTGAGTGCCCTCCTAAGTCAGGCAGTGGCTGTCATATGTACACCAGACATGGAGATCTGTGAACAGTCTTAGATCTTTACACACCAGTAAGAAGTCTCTGTTTTATATTGTGAAACCTAAAGTTCACATAAATCTTAAGATAATTATTTTGGTCCTGTGAAGTGAATAAACAGTAAAAGATAGATCTCCTACAGAACCACTGCCTACATACCATTTCTAGTAAAGTAGTGGAAGTAAGCCCAAACCATCAGAACTGGTATTCTAGGAGTTGTTCTGTTCCTGACCCCCCAGTAATGAAGTTTCAGCTCCCACCTCCTCTGCTCCAATTATGGTAACGAGGAGTAGAATGAATTTAACCCACAAAGCATTGTCTGTCTGGATCTCTGTTCTCCCCATCCATTACTCCTCCTCACACAGTCTGCCCATGCAAGGACTGTCATATACATCCCATCATCCTTCATATGGCAGAACAAAACTAGGAGCCAAGTGAGGAGGCTGGGAACCTTTCCAGTGCAAAGAACAAAATGCTCTGGACATTAATGGGGCCCAGAGGTTACACCCACCTAGATAAGAATTTTATACTCCTCGGTGTTGAAAGAGTTGGTACCTTTCCAAAAGTATCCTCTGCAGCACCTGACTTACCAAGCAGAAGGTGGCCAACTTCTAGCATCATCATTCTTTGTCACTAATCATTGTATCTTAGTTTCCCTTCAGTAATACATCTCTGTTTGTGCCTAATGGCTTTGCATGCTTGAAACCAGTGTATATTTACATTTTTTAAAAATTCTGTAGTGCTGTGTGTGCATTTTCAGCTGAGAACTGGGGAAATGATTCTAATTTGAGCCAAGAACTTTGCATTTGCTGTGTATTGATTCTGCCTATTTTAACTTTTACAGAAATGAAGATGCAGTCAATCAGATGGCTGTTACTCCCTTTCCATTACCATCAAGTTCCCCAACTTCTATTGAGGTAAGATAACTCCTGATTAGCTCTTAGTGAATGAATTACATGGATTTTCACTATCTGGTATTCCAAACTCAGAGTTTACTAGCTGGGGAGTTTCCCTAATTAAAATACAAGGTATTTGGCATATAATTGTATAGTAATATAAATCAATGTTAAAAAAAAAACAACAACACACATTAGAACTAATCAGATGAGTATGGCCTTCCTCAAAATTCCTGAAGTTTCATTCTAGATATACAGTTTGTCCTAATTAAGGATTTCAGAATTTATTAGAAAATTCTCTTTTTTAATGACTGTATTGTACCTTTCTTTATGGTTTCAAAACTCTTTAATACTATGATTTTGGTTGTCTTTAAATACTTTCATCTATTAATAAAGAAATTACTAATACTTCAAGATTGCTAACATAGTGATCTGCTTCTAGAGATGGATGAATGGATGGATAGATAGATATATAGATTAATCAGCTAAGAGATTCCTTGCTGAGAGAACATTGTATACTCTTCTTGTTTTTTACTTATTAATATTAAAAAGCAGAACCATTACTTTGTCAACAAAGGTCCATCTAGTCAAGGCTATGGTTTTTCCATTAGTCATGTATGGATGTGAGAGTTGGACTATAAAGAAAGCTGAGTGCTGAAGAATTGATGCTTTTGAACTGTGGTGTTGGAGAAGATTCTTGAGAGTCCCTTGGACTGCAAGGAGATCAAATCAGTCCATTCTAAAGGAGATCGGTCCTGGGTGTTCACTGGAAGGACTGATGTTGAAGATGAAGCTCCAATACTTTGGCCACCTGATGCGAAGAGCTGACTCATTGGAAAAGACCCTGATGCTGGGAAAGATTGAGGGCAGGAGGAGAAGGGGACGACAGAGGATGAGATGGCTGGATGGCATCACCGACTCAATGGACTTGGGTTTGGGTAGACTCTGGGAGTTAGTGATGAACAGGGAGGCCTGGCGTGCTGTGGATCATGGGGTCGCAAAGAGTCGGACATGACTGAGTGACTGAACTGAACTGATTTTTTTAAATTCCCACAATGCATATTTATTATAACTAATCAAACAATGCAGTGGTAGAAAACTTGATTTTCCTTTCCTCACTTCCTCGAGGAAGTTAATATTTACTTATTTAATACTTTAGTACCTTTCCATACTTTTTCCTTTGCTTCCATAACAAAATGAGCTGTATGAATAGTGTCCCTTTTAGTAAATATTTGATTATATAATGCTCATTCTTTCCATTCAACAAGTATTCAATGAGTGTATATTACATGTCAGGTATTCTTGGGGGCATTAAATGGCTAGTTATGAATCAAACAGATAAGGCTCCCTGCCATGTATCAGCTTATATTCCAATGAGAAGATTAACTAGCAAATACATAAATAAACTTAGAGAATTATCAGTAGTGTTCAGCGTCTTGCAGATAATTAAAATTACAATAGGGAATGTGGCTTGTGACCACTTTGATTGGTTATAGGGAAAGCTGCATAGACAAGGTGAAATTTAAACAAAATCAAAATGATAAGAAGGAGCCAGATATGCAAAAGTTAGGAGGAAGAGCTTTCTCTGCAGAGGAAACAAAAAGAACTCTAAGTGAGAATGAGCTGGAGGGTATATTGGGAGCCTGGGGAGTGGTGGGCTAGGATGAGAGGGAAGGAATGTGAGGTGGGAGGGAGAGAGGAGTTTGGTGAGTCTGAGTCAGAGTTAGAAGCTCAGGTTTTAGTCTGTGTGCAGTAGAAGCCACTGGGTATTTTTTAACAGGGAAGTGAGGTGACCTGATACACAGTCTACCAGGTAGAGAATGGACTATAGGAAAGTAAAAGTAACACGCTAGGCAGCAGACACACACACAGACAGCAGAAGCCCGGGCAAGACCAAATAGCAGTTCAGTGAGGTGTTGGTGTTGGAAGCAAAAACAAGAGAGCTGATTATTAATGTTTTGGATGATGTGTGTGTGTGTTAATCGCTCAGTCTTGTGACACTAGACAGGTGAACTTGAGTGGTTACAGTAACTTCTTGTACTTCATATGGTTAAGAATAAATGAGAGAGAGAGAGAGGGGAGAAGATACCTGTATCTATCTATCTGTAGATATCTTATGCCAGGTACATGGTGAAGTGAAGTAAAGTGAAAGTGTCTGAGTCGTGTCCAACTCTTTGCGACTCCGTGGACTATACAGTCCATGGAATTCTCCAGGCCAGACTACTAGTGGTAGCCTTTCCCTTCTCCAGGAGATCTTCCCAACCCAGGGATCAAATCTAGGTCTCCCGCATTGCAGGCAGATTCTTTACCAGCTAAGCCACAAGAGAAGCCCAAGAATCTTGGCATGGGTAGTCTATCCCTTCTCCAGCGGATCTTCCCGACCCATGGTAGCTACCCAATAAATGTTAGTACTTAGTTCCTAATTCATTTGTGTTTACAGAATGTCATCTAAGTCTTTTTTTTAGATGGGAGGAGGTTAATACTTTAGAATAATTTTTCCTATAATATTGTTAGTTACAAATTTTCCCGTCAAAATAGCATCCCCTTAGAACTGAATTTTTCATTATTGCCCGTACTTTTTCTCAGTACAATGATCAAGGAAACTGGTCTGTCATCAAATGGTAAAGCTACTATGAGATCCAGCTTCTATATTTCAGAATGAATAAAGGTATAGTGTTGGTGTCAACATTTAATTTGAGAGGACCATTTCTGGCGTCTCTGGTTTCTTTTATTTTCTTTTCTGTCAGAAATGACTTCTAATATTAGCTGTGTATTTTCTCTAGTTTATTCCCAGTCCAAAGGTTTCTGCTGCCTTCCTGACAGGGCAGCCACTTAGAAGAGGATGATTGAACATAGTACCTACTGTGTTAAACCCTATCTTGAATGCATTGTCCCAAGTCCTATTTACATTCATACCTCTGAGAGACAGTATTATTATTTCCACTTTTTAGAAGAAGAAACTGGGGTCTAGAGAGGCTATGTAGCATACCCCTATGCCCAGAGGCACCTGTTATTCAGCATTAGTTTCCTCATCTGTCCCTGGGAGTGTTACCACCAAACCTTCATAGATCTGTGAAGAGTAAAGGAAGAAACGTATATAAAGCATTTAGTACAGCTCATGGTGCAAAGTAAACACTCAATAAAGGTGAGCTATTTATTCTAATATTTAAATGCATTATTCAATATTAGCTACTATTTCCCATTTTTAAATTGTGCTAACTACAGAAGTTATTCTCATTATTCAATTACCTGTTTAAAAAAAATACATTTTATTTTTATTTACACATAGCAGAATCAATAATAAGTCAGAAAAATCACTTGTATTCTGAAAATTTTAAATATTGGTTTCATTTTTGAATAAAGACCAAAAATATGTATAAAATATAAATAATACCAGTATTGCTTCAAGAGCCTTATCACAATTCTTAAATTTGAATATGCCATTATTTGCATTTAATTTTCCAAAATGAATCATATTAGACATTTAAATTTGTTAATAAATAATAATTCTTTTCTCTAAAAGAATATGCTGTGTGATACTTGTGTTGCATTTTCACAATGAATTATATAATAAAGAGAGTTGTTTCTTTATTATATTTATTTATAAATATTTATTTATTTAGCTTTATTAATGTTCAGTTTCTTTCTGGACTTTTGGCCTCTGATAACTGTCACCAAATTCTGAGTGACACCCACCCTGCAGGTGGTAGCTGAGGTACTATGTAGGACTGCTGTGGTCTACAACACTTCCTTACCCCTTCACTCGGGTACCCAATCACTGTGCCATTTCCCTTTGCAGCTGTTTCCAGTAAGTACTTAAGCATAATTCATATCTGATATATTGTTGAGAGAACCAGCCCATTTAACCAAAGAGATGAAGTACAGTCATATGATTGTGAATTTGAACCTGACATCATAATTCCACATAATCGAGTAACACTTTTATTAAATGCTAATGGGACCTCATATTTGTTCTTTTATTGAACAAATATTTATTGAGCTCTTATTATGTGTCAAGGACTGTTCTAGACACCAAGACTATAGCAGAGAACAAAATCGCTTCCTACAGCTGTGTGCTAGCAGAGTGAACAAGAGTGCTGGTTGAATATTGAACAAGAAAACATGGGTTCTTGTTTCAGCTCTATCAATCATCTGCTGGGCTTCTGACCTCCATGAAGATACTTAACCTCTCAAAGTCTGCCTTTTTCTGTAAAGCAGATTAATAGCCTTCCCTGCCTGTGTCAATAGATAGCTGTGAGGATTGAGTACTAAGTGTAGGTGTAAGTATTTTATAATCCACACAGCTCTATACATATGTAAGGGATTATTAGCATTTCTGCTGCTCTACTTTTGGCAGTTATAATATTATTGGGGTACATACAGCAGTGATTAAGAACATATACTTGGAAGTTGATAGATTTGAACCCTAATCATTACTTTGACATTCACTAGCAGAATGAACTTGAACCTTAAGCTCAATAAGCTTGTGTTTCTTTACTTTTAAAACACATTTGATAGTAATAATTTTCTAGATTTCTTAGATGAGCTGAATAATGTTTATAAAACTTTTAGCATTATTCTTGGCACACACTAAGAACTCACCGTAGTTGTGACTGTACTTGTATTGCACAGGCCTCTAGCAGGACTCTCAGCCTCCGGCATCTTTGGTTTTCAGCAGTTACATTTAATGTAGGATTCCTTTTCTTCTTGTATTTGTCTTCTTGGTCAAATATCTTTAATACCCATTTCTTGCTTATCAGAGCTGTATTTCAAAATCTTTGTTTCAAGGTTAGAATTAAGGCTTTACACTTGCCTCCACTAATCACCCTTCTTTTCTCACTAGTGTGAGTGCCCCTGCCGGGCACTCCGCATATACATGTGTTGAATTTCCTCCCCTATTATACTCTTGTTCTCTTGTTTCCACCTAGGTTGCATTCCCACTTCCTCTTTATTAATTAATAACCTTTATTCATTCATTGACCTTATTAATTCATAAATCCTTGGAGAATCACTTTTTTGAATCCTCTTCCAAGTTTTTTATCACTTAAAATGAATAAAATAATGTACATAGATTAATAAACAGAGCACCTGAAACACAGTGCTCAAAAACATGAGATACTATTCTTATGACCAGCTTCATCCCACACTGTTCCCTTTGGGAATCTTTACTCCCTTCATAGTTAAGTAACATTCATGATTCATTTAAAAATAAGTATTGCCCATTTTTCTTTATGTGACATCACTTGAGCATATAGAAAAAGAGGGACCCATTTCTCAAAGGGTTTATCAATTAGGGTTCTGTCACTTTTCCTTCCCTTGTTATCACCCTGTTTTATTATAATAATGTAGGACTGTAAACACCACACTAAATTGTATTCTTTTTTAGGGCCAGGCTTACTGTCTTCCTGATCACCGAATCCTCAGTGCTTAGCATGTAGTACTTGCTTAATAAATATTTGTAGAAGAAGCGAATGGCTTTTCTACTGTATCCTTGATGTTTCATTTTAGTGTTGCATACTTCTTACTGATTCAATTCATTCTGCCATTACTTGCCAAATACCTACTTTGTAGGACATAAAAGAATTAATTGCACAAGTCTCTAGACTCAAAGAACTTGTAGTTTAACATGGGAAATAACACATGTTATTTATGTATGTTACTAAAATAAGGTGTCCTAAGAGATAAAGTATTAGGAGGAGTTCACAGATGAATACTAGAAGATGTTCTCCTGGTAGGAGAACAGCTATTTCTGATGGATATATTGAATTTTAAAATATGAATATGGTTAGATAAGAATGTAGGAACAGCACCAAACAAAAGCCCAGAAGTAAGAAAAATCAGGGTGTGGAAAGAGGAGAATACAATGGGTATGTGAAAGGGAGTAACAGAAGATGGGATTAAAATAAATTGAGGTCAAATGAGAGAGGCTTGAATTTAAATCTCAGAAGGACTGAATGTTATGCATTAGGTACTTGGAGCTGTTGAAGGTGTTTTGAATAATGAAATAGTCTGATCAGGGCTCTACTCCTGGTAGCTTAGTGTAATAGCAAAGTCAAAAGTGTCTTGACCTTAGAAACCCAATTAGGAAGTTACTGCTATGGTGTCTCCTAAGAGTTATGAGGACTCATGTATACTTGGGAGTCAAGATGTTTATTCCATTCCTCCACAAGGCAGGCAGGATCTTTTAGAATATCTTTATAGAAGAAAGAACCTTCATTTTCTTTTTGTTTCAGAAGTTGTGCTTTTTTGAATCCTAAGTGAGATGGAACAGAATGGAGAGGTTGATTATCCAGGGAATCCTATTAGCATAATTTCCATTTAATCTTTTATTGTGTGTTGCCTTTCTGGAATTCTGATTAGTCTTGAAAATGTGGTCACAATTGGGTGTAGGAGAAAGAAATTTAATTTGTCACATCAAGCAAACGTGACTTTGCAGAAAGAAATATTGGTGAACTTAGGTGGTTGGCAATGAAACTAATAAATCATTTTGTGAGTTTTTTTGAAGGGAGTATTGGATTTATGAAATATGGGGATGACAAAATTCAAACCAACTCGTTTTATTTTGGGGAAAAAAGAGTTTTTAATTATATAAGAGAGGTATAGTTGATGGGGTTTTTTATTAGTAATTTTGCTTAGTAAAATCTTAAAAGGAAAACAGTTGTATATACTGATATGCTCCTTTGTCATGTTAAATAAAGAGAGGAGGAAAGAAACAACACTATGTCACTTTTATCTGACCAGAACTATATTTCTAATCCACAGTAATATCCTTAACTAATTTAACTTTCATTGATAGCCTACTCTTAAATAAAATATAAATTCCTGCTGTCAAGGTTCTCAGTGTCTAGTTGGCTAAAACTATAGCCATTTGGGGGTATGAAAAAAAGTGGTACAAAAAATATAAAATGTATCATCACTTTATGTAGAAGATCTTGGAGGAACCCAGTGCAGGAAGTTTAAAACTTGCAGAGGGTTTGGAAGAGACTTCTCAGTAGAGATTGAATAGCATTTCTTATCAGTCCTTTTTTGGTGACCCTGGAGTGGGGGGTGGGGGAGGTGGTAAAGTCTGTGTTAAATGTATGAACCATGAGCCTTGCCTTTTCCTTTCATTTATGTATAAAGCACAATTCACTATGGAATCTTCTGACCCGTAGTCTTCATGGGGAAAGGTTATTCTCTTTGAGCAGCCTTGGCTGAACGGGCAGCTTTGGACAGGTGGTCTGAAGATCAGCAGCAGCGGAAGGGAACACCCAGCCATCCAGGTTAGCTGAATCATCTTGGGTGTTAGTGGGCTGCTATCCATCAGCCAGATGGCCTTCAATCCACCATGATGCGATTGTGCTTTGGAAATCATGCCTACTGACCTGTTTTCCCCTTTCTATCTCTGACTGACTCCTGTTTTTTAAGCTCCTAGTCAGCAGGGTAATTTATACATATGAGCCATTCTGTTCTCAGAACAGAACCCTCATTGTTTTGCTCTGTGTTTCATTTAAGCATGAAAACTCTTATGTAACCTTTGGCTCTCCTAGAAAAGTAAATACTTTATTTGCTAACCTCTTTCAACTCCAACTTCCTTTTTACCTGTCTCTTCTCTCTATCTAGATTTTGACTTCAAATCCTCCTTTATGGAGCTATCTCAGACTAAACCAGTAACTAAAAACAGAAGAAATGTTTTAGAAGAGACTTAAGTTATAAAGAACATCAGCTTTGAAATGAGACAGAACCTAGGATGAATATAAAAATGAATTAGACCAAGGAAATGAATGAGGGACAGATGTTGGATTCAAGCATTTTTCCATCTCATTGGGGAGATCAATTCTGTACATACATAATTAGGATACAAATGAGATGATGGAAGTGACATAAGAGGTTCATGTAAACTGTTAGGTAAGCTTAGGGGAAGAAGAGACATCCTTCAGCTAAGAATAAGGAAAGGATTTATGGAGTAAGGTGCATTTGAGACGTGGCATTGTATGATAAATTCTGTGGATGTTAGATATAAAGGGTATTCTTTTTTTGTTTTTATTCAAATCTTAAAGGATATATAGACCATCTGTCCTGCCCATATTTTCTTGAATTTTCAAAGTTGAAGCATCAAACTGCTGTTTTCTCTCCCTCTTTAGTATTCATTTTATAAAGACCAAGAAAATTTCATTTCTTATACTTCCATGCTGAAAGAAATGTAAAGATTTCTCTGATTCTCTAAACAATGTTTTCCTTTCCCTAAGGAGACATATATGTAATTAGATGAATGGCATCAGCTAACCACCATCTTGGTAAAAAATCTCTCACCTGGGACAGAGGAGGTGGCCATTTGCAGGGTTACTTGAGAAGCCACCTGTGGATTTGTTTTACAATCCAATGCTACAGTTACAAGCATTGTTTCCATTACATCCTCCAGGTGGGTAGCATAGCCTCCCCAGGGCCTCTACAGGGCTTCCCACAGTGTACAGAACCAGGTACACTAAGTAACCAGGGCATTAAAGGTTTTTCTTCCTTTTAAAAGTATAATTTTTTTTCTGTCTCTAGAACTTACCCACTGTCTAAAACACTGAGAAGCTATATATTGTCAAGCTTTGTTTCTTAACTTTGACATGTTTGTAATATACGGTAATTTCTTGATTATGCAAAATTCATGGAGAGATGTTCTATCTAATGAAATTTTCTGGGTAACAAACTCTAAAATACTTTTTGTTAATCTAATGACAGTGATATTTTTTAAGGTTGTGAGTCCTGTCTTTCATAAGATTAGTTATCAACACTCAGAAATGAAAAGAAAGAATAAGAAACAGGAGCATCATTTAATTCACTTAGGATCTGAGGAATAGTTACCAAGAATTTGGCCTTTGGTGGTAGTCTTACCTAGCTGTGAATCCTGGGTCTACCTCTTACTGGCTAGGAGTTCTTTAACAGATTATTTTAAATGTATCATTTTTTCTTATTGGTGAATTGGGATCACAGTGGCACTCACTTATTTAGCCTTTTTGTGATAACTACATGAAACAGGTCATAAACAAAGCCTGTCTCAACAGAAAGCTAAAAATAAAAATTAATAGCACTTAGTGTTGTGCTAATAGACATTTTACAAGTTAGTGCATTAATCTTTAAGACAACCTGATGGGGTAGTATTTTTAACTTGATATTTTTATGTATACTTTAAAAAAAAGTACAGTTGACACTTGAACAATGTGGTTTGAACTTTGTGGGTCCACTTACAGGTAGATTTTTCCTATAGTAAATACTACAGTATTACCCAATTTGCGATTGGATGCCAAAGGACCACAGATACAGGGGGCAAACTATAAATTATACACAAATTTTCAACTGTGGGGAGGATCTGTTTCTAATCCCCACATTGTTCATGAGTCTACTCTACTCAGATTTAGAAAGTAACTTGCAGATCATCTTATAATTCTAATGGCAGAGTTGAGACTTGAGTTCAGATCTGGCCAATTCTAAAGCCCATGCTACTTACCTTCTTGAATTTTTTTTTCTTTTAGATGTTTCTCATAACTCTCCTTTATTGTTTTATAACATGCAATTGGTTCGTTGTCGTTCAGTCACTGAGTTGTGTCCGACTCTGCGACCCCATGAAGTGCAGCATGCCGGGCTTTCCTGTCCTCCACCATCTCCCACAGTTTGCTCAAACTCATGTCCATTGAGTCAGTGATGCCATCCAACCATCTCATCCTCTGTCACCCTCTTCTGCTCTTGCCCTCAATCTTTCCCAGCATCAGGATCTTTTCCAATGAGTTGGCTCTTTTATTAGGTGACCAAAGTATTGGAACTTCAGCTTCAGCATCAGTCCTTTCAATGAATATTCAGGGCTGATTTCCTTTAGGATTGGCGGTTTGATCTCTTGCAGTCCAAGGGACTCTCAAGAGTCTTCTCTAGCACCACAATTTGAAAGCATCAATTAATTCTTTAATACATACCAATTCTTCTTTAATTGAACAGTGTAGAAATAACTAAGGCAAAATCCCCCAATCCCTAATCCTACACTCCAGAAGTACACAATTTAAAAAATTTCTGCTATATGCTTGCAAGTATTTCCCCTGCATCTATATCTATATGATGCAAAGAACTGACTCATTTGAAAAAACACTGATTCTGGGAAAGATTGAAGGCGGGAGGAGAAAGGATGACAGAGCATGAGATGGTTGGATGGCATTCAATGCCATCAATTCAATTCACCGATTCAATGAACATGAGTTTGAATAAACTGTGGGAGTTGGTGATGGACAGGGATCCCTGGTGTCCATGACCCTGCAGTCCATGGGGTCAGAAAGAGTTGGATACGACAGAGCAACTGAACTGAACTGAACTGATATCTATATGATGTATGGGGCTCTTTTCTGAAAAGATTGTGCTAATTTATACTTTCAGTGGTGTGTAAAAATTCCTATTTCCCTGCACCATTTTTAATACTGAATATTCTCTTTCTATTTGCTTGTCCATTTGATAGCTGAAAGAATGTCATATCTTTGCTTTAATTCATACTTCTTAAATTATGTGTTGAATGTCTCAAAATCAAAACAATTTCTCTATAAACAGTCCCACCTGAATTTGTAATAATCCCAGATGGTGGTGTTTTAAAATAAAAATCCATATAAATATAATGTAGGTACTCTGTCTATTATCCTTTTCTCCTCTATGTGCCCCCAGAAAGCAAAGCAAATGACTATAATATTTAACATATCATAATTCAATTGAGAAGATGCCTAATGTGCCTTGGAATTTTAATATGGCTTATTATTACCAGATGTCTCATTTACATTAAGTAAATATTTTTAGGAATTTTTGGAAAAGAATCATCAAGAAAGCAAGTACTGTATTCCAACCCAATATTTATCAAATGTTTTCCATGTGCCAGGCAGGGTACTCAGTACCTAAGTTTTAGAGATACACATGATAAATATAAACTCTTATCAAATAGTTTAGCCTTGTGCAGAAGAAAGCAAATGTCTCTGAAAGACTGGAGGGGACAGAGTAGCTAATTCAGGCTGACTGAAGCAATAAATAAGTGTATTAGTTAGTTAGTGAAGTCGCTCAGTCATGTCCGACTCTTTGCGACCCCATGGACTGTAGCCCACCAGGCTCCTCCGTCCATGGGATTCTCCAGGCAAGAATACTGGAGTGGGTTGCCATTCTCTTAAAAAGATTGCTAAGATTAAAGCTGAGCTTCAGCTCTGGTTGGTCCAGTGCCCTGCTTTTGTCCTCAGAGAACCAGTTCTTCCATCTTTGTCTTTGCTCTGTCGTTCAGTCTGGTTTCCCTCTGGCTATGGGATGGCTGTCCATGGCTATTTGCATTTTATGCTCTCTTGTTAATTTGGGAGCCATGGGGACTTCTTGTGGTTCTTTTAAGCTCTAGGAAGGACCTTTTCAGAAGTCTCCAAGAAACCACTCTTGGTGCCTCACTGACAAGAACTGGACCACATATTCATTCCTGGCAGAATCACTGGCCAGAAGAATTGAGATTAGCCTTAAGACAATCAGGCCTACTCTGGGGGCAGAGAGTCATCATTATTGTTGAGTCACTCAGTCATGTCTGACTCTTTGTGACCCATGGACTGCAGCACTCCAGAATTCCCTGTCCTTTACTATCTTCCAGAGACTCAAACTCATCTCCATTGAGTCGGCGATCCAACTATCTCATCCTCTGTCATCCCCCTTTCCTCTTAGCCTCAATCTTTCCCAGCATCAGGGTCTTTTCCAGTGAGTTGGCGCTCCCCATCAGGTAGCCAAAGTATTGGAACTTCAGCTTCAGTATCAGTCCTTTCAGTGAATATTCAGGGCAGAGAGTAGGGATCAGCTTTCTGTTAGGTATATCTCTGAGCAACAGATAGATACCTGAAAAAAAAAAAAGAAAGGCTTTCTACTGGAAAGGAAGAAAAGAGGAAACCACATCCACAATATCCACTACAACAATAAAGCAAGCAACTCTGATAAAGTACAGTTTAGGTGACTGTGAGTGAAGAATGACATCTTTGCCACTTTTAAAAAAATTTTTTTAATGTATCATAGGATCAGAGCGGCACTGAACTGGTTAGTGGTGAGGAAGACTCCAGTCTCGAAGTTGGTCTTAAACAATCTCCTGAAAGTGAAAGCTCCAAACTGGTGAGAATCCTGGCTTTTTCATCCAATGTTCCTTTTAGGGATGAATTGTTTATATTTTGGGTCAGTTGTTGTGTTTACTTCTCTTTGAATCTTGATCTCTGAGACAGCGGAAGCTTTTCTGTATAGCGAATGACCCATCCACATAGCGAATGACCTAAAGAACAGTGCGTCCTCCTCCTTTCTTGAATTGTGCTGTCTGGGACTAAAGAAGCAATCTCTCTTTTAAATCTTGTTTAAATAGGGTTTCTTTAGGCTAAGGTGGTGCTGAATTAGTCCTAGAGGCAAAGAAATAGATACTAAATGTATTCCTTTGTTTATAATAAAAGTTATTTAAACTTACCCAGGGGTTAGAGCTTTAGGAGAAAGTCAGATTTAGTCAGTTTTAGAGAATTCTCCCTCCTTATGTGTCCTACCTAATATTGGATAGCTTGTTATTTAATACTTATGGAACTTTTACTGTATACCATGTGCTGTGCTGTGTTCTACATTCATTTTCTGATCCTCATAGTGTAGGTGGCAATATTTTGCTTTTACACATGAGGAAAGCTTGCCTTGTTGTTATTCAATCACTAAGTCATGTCCAACTCTTTGAGACGCTGTGGACTGTAACCCGCCAGCCTTCTCTGTCCAAGAGATTTCCCTGGCAAGAATACTGGACTGGTTTCTATTTCCTTCTCTAGAGGATCTTCCCTGACTAAGGATTGAACGCATTTCTTCTGCCTTGGCAGGCGGGTTCCTTACCACTGAGCCACCTGAGAAGCTCAGACTTGCTTAAGGACATTAATTACCTTGCCAGAAGCCAGTCACTAGTCTGGAGATTGATCTCATTTGGTCTGACTCCCAGCCTTTGCTCATAATCTACCTTCCTGTTTTGCAGCCTGGCACTTCCCAAGGTTAGACTGAAAGTTCTCGAAAGACGTGTGGGCTTTTCCCCCTCTCTGTTTCAAAATCTCTTATGAACCTCAAAGAATTAATCACTTGGGAGGGTCACTGTGATTTTATGATAGCATAGAATTGTTCATTTTACTTGAAGGATTTTGAAAAATCATCCATTTATCTTCTTTCAACTTTTAGAAAATATATATCAGACTGGCTTAGGGTCCATGTCCTAGAAAATGAACTGATTCTTTCAGGAGGATGGAAAAGGACATTTAGGCAAAAGTGGAAATTATCAAGGTCCACTCTTACACAAATCCTACATGAGGCATCAGGAACAACAGATGAGGACCATTGTTCTTGAGCAAGGTGTTCCAGGGTTACACTATTCCCTTTCCAAACAATAAACTGCATCTTGGCACTGAAAGGGGATGAGGAACATCAGCAAATTTCAAACTCCTTCTTTCATTTAAAAATACTATTAACTTGTTCTTTTTGACATTGTTTTTCTATAGATAGGTTAGGGAAACGTCTTTTAAAGAAATAGGTTTTGTAAGTGTGAGCCCCTGATTTCATCCCTGGAAGATGGTAAAAAGAGTGAGAATACTCCTTTGCTTGTTGGGAGAGGCTGATAGTCCCACAGAGGCTCAGCTGTAGGCTGCAGACAAAAGCCATCTATCATCTACCCTGTTCCCAAGAAGGCAGCACCAGTGATGGGGCTCCAAGATAGTTGAAGAGCCCCACCTTCAGGCAGAGGACATGAAAGGCTGGGGGTAATTTTTAGATATTGTTTCATGCTTCATTGTATTTTTTTTTATTTTCATTTTTTTAATTTTTTCATTTATTTTTATTAGTTGGAGGCTATTACTTCACAACATTGCAGTGGGTTTTGTCCTACATTGACATGAATCAGCCATGGAGTTACATGTATTCCCCATCCCGATCCCCCCTCCCACCTCCCTCTCCACCCGATTCCTCTGGGTCCTCCCAGTGCACCAGGCCCGAGCACTTGTCTCATGCATCCCACCTGGGCTGGTGATCTGTTTCACCATAGATAATATACATGCTGTTCTCTCGAAACATCCCACCCTCACCTTCTCCCACAGAGTTCAAAAGTCTGTTCTGTGCTTCTGTGTCTCTTTTTCTGTTTTGCATATAGGGTTATCATTACCATCTTTCTAAATTCCATATATATGTGTTAGTATGCTGTAATGTTCTTTATCTTTCTGGCTTACTTCACTCTGTATAATGGGCTCTAGTTTCATCCATCTCATTAGAACTGATTCAAATGAATTCTTTTTAACGGCTGAGTAATATTCCATGGTGTATTTTAACAGAAATAAAAACCTTCCCAAACTCGTTGACTGGTATTTATTTTTCCCTTCCCCCATGACCTTCTCTTTTTAGTATTCTGTAATTTCTTTTTACCATTTCCAATAGAATATGCATGGTCTAGTCAATTGAGGAAAGATAGCCTGAATTTGAACAACTTTTATAGCATAAATATCAATGGCTTAGCATAAAGTATTGCTTAAGATTGTGTTTAACTTGGGCAAGTTAGACCTCATCAAGTGTCAGTTTACTCATCTGAAGAATGGGAGTAATCAGGATGAGGAAACAAATAGGCAATAAAGTATACAGTATAAGGCACATAGTTGGTGCTTAGTAAGTTCATTCATTAATTCTGAATATATTTGCCAGTTGCCACTTCCAGGCAATGGAGATATAAATGTGAACAAAATGTACCAAAATGCCTGCATTTGTGGAGACTTATTCATGAGTAGATGGGGGAAGGGAGATAGATAATACATAAATTAGCAAATTAAATTATATGAAATTGTTATTCTCAAGGGTAAAAATTTCATCTGGCTCAACCTAACATATTCATTATCATCTCGTTATAAGTACAATTGACTCTTGAAAAATGTGTTGGTTAGGGGTGCCAATCTTCACAGTGGAAAATCTGTGTATAGCTTATAGTTATAAGGCCCACTGTGATTTGGGTTCCTTCAGATCTGTGGCTTAGTATTTACTTGAAAAAATATCTGTATAAGTGGACCCACGTGGTTCAAACCAATGTAGTTAAAGGGTAAACTGTATTAATAGCGGTTTCTCATCATTAGTCCATCATTTGATTGTTTCTGTTATGCAGTTGGTGTGAGCATCCCTGTGCTGCTGCACCATTCTCGGATGGTTGCCGGGTGCACCTTGTGAGAAAACAGCATGTGATCTTTACAGGCCTTGACTCCTCTCACCTTAGTTTATGCCAGTGGGAAACAGTAAGATGTAACCCTCTAAAGGTTGCACTATTTGTTTCCTGTAGGAGCATATGTCTCATCAGTCACTGCTGGCCTTTACAGGAGAAACCAGGAGAAAAACTCAGGCCTTGCTCTTAAGCAGCTTACCCTTGAGCATCAGTGAAGATAGGAGAATTTGTTATCTGGAAGATCAGACCAGGCAGATGTGTATTAGAGAGAGAGAGAAAAAAATGGTGCAGGGCTTCAAAAGAGGATAGACAACCATCTTGTTCAGGGCTTAGGGATGGTTTCTTAGACTCTTGGCCTTTAAGGTGAACCTTTTAAGATAAGAAGGTGATTGACTGCTGAGGTTGAAGTGAACAGGGGAAGTTCACCAGGTGGATCAAACAGTGTGGGTGGTGGAGTTAAGAGTAAAGGCTGGACTTTTGTACAGTGGGCAATAGAAGCTGAATAGTAGAATCACAGAACTATGACTTATACTATGGATTATAGATTAATGTATTCAGTATTTCATGCTCAGTGTTCAATAAATGTCTCATTCACTACATAGATACGCATATGTACTAGGTGCTACCTATGAGAAATTATACTCCAAAGGGCTATTAAATTGTTTCTCCAAGATTACCTGTTTTCAGAATTAGGACTAAGCCATGAGTCCCCATATATTCCAGTGATTATTCCCACTCTTCAGTTATGACTTTCTTTCATCCATATCTCCATAGTCCATATCTCCATCATCCATATCTCCATAGTCCCCAGACTCACAGCCAAGGAGTTTATAATAGCTTCAGTAGATATTTGATTTCTCTAAAATTATATTTTAAAGGGAAAATAGCTTGTTTTTAGACAACCGATCAGATGATGGTTTGTGAAGCATAGATTCCAATTGTGAGAGACTGGAGGCAGGGCAGTGTCTGGAATCTATTTCAGGAGTCTAGGTGAGAGCCTGTTAAGACTATTTTTTAAGCCTTTTCAAAGGAACTTAAAAAAACAAAAAACAACCAACTATTTGTACAGAGCTTTGCAATTTGTAAAGCAGTCTTTTTTTAATGTTAGCTTAATTTTTTTGGTATCTATTTTTTCTAACAAGATACCAGTTTGTGATTTTATTCAATTTTATCCCCGAAATAGCCCAATGTAAGAAGTAGGGCAGGAGTTATTTATCCCTGACTTACAGATGAGACCTTAAGCTGCTTAGTGACAAATCACAAAACTAGAAATTAGAAGAGCTGGGCCTCATCCCGAAGGGTCTGTTTCTCTCTGGTATTTTGACATAGAAGAGCATGAATCCCTAAAATAATTATTTTACTCTTTTGGGTTTAAACCTATGTCTTTATCATGTTGGGGATATCTGTGTTAATATACTTTTGGGTGGATAATATAACTAAATTATTAAGAGTGCAGAGATTAGAGCCGTTCTACTTAGATTCAAATCCTGATCCCACCATTTACTAGGCATGTAACCTGAGACAAATGGCTTTGTGTCTTTGTGCCTCAGTTTCTGTGTCTGTAAGATGGAGGAAAGAAAATAATGGTTATTGTGAGGCTAAGGAGTTAGTAACTATAAAGTACCAGGAAGAACCATGCCGAGTACATGGAATCACTGTCTCAGAGGGAGTTGTGTTAATGCTGGTGATGATATTATGCTGATTAAAGCATTAAAGGTGAGTCAGATAAGGATTAGCTGTTCTATGTGAAGCATTAGGTGTAACTTGGAAAACCGAAGTGAAGTTTTCAACCCCCAAAATGCAACTGCTGATAACAGACAGCATCTGTTGAATGCCTGTGTGCCAGGCATTGTTCTAAACTTGCTCTCGTAATAGTCCTGTGAAGTTAGTACTAGTATTATCCTCATTTAAAAGATGAGGAAACTGAGGTGCTGCAGTGTTAAGTAAGCTGCCTAAAGAATCACCCAGTGAAGCTAGGTTCCAGGCCTGTGCGCTTTGAGGCTGGAGCCAGCACTCCAAACCACTATGCAGTACTGCCTCTCAGCGAGATGCAAACAGAACAAAACTGAGTCCGGGGACAGCAAGAGAGTTACACTGAGATCTGAATTTTGTTATTTTCATTTCCTTTTTGTCTACATCTTGAACTCCAACACAGAAAATTATGGCATAGAAATAGGTAGATTCTGAAAATTACCTTTCACGTTGGTAGAAGTTATGTAGACTTCCAAACCAATGTTGCATAAAGTGAAGGACACTAAGACTTTTCAAGAAGCTAACCTGTGCCAGGCATTTTCCTACTGGTTATTTTATTTAACCCAGTGATGCACCTGTTATTAGCCCTACTCTGTTGAAAAGATACTGAGGGTAAGAGATGGCAAGACTTTTTCCTCAGGTCTCACAGCTGGAATAATACGGTTGGGATTCAAACCTAGTTCTCTTTGCCTCTAAACCCCATCTTCTTGTCACTTTATAGTTCTCATAACCTTCCTTGAAACATCAGAAGTATCACTGTGTGATCTATTTGTTCAAACAATAAATATTACTTGACTTTCCAATGAGTCATCTGTTCACATCAGATGACCAAAATACTGGAGCTTCAGCTTCAGCATCAGTCCTTCCAGTGGATATTCAAGGTTGATCTCCCTTAAGATTGCCTGGTTTGATCTCCTTGCTGCCCAAGGGACTTTCAGGAGTCTTCTCTAGCACCACCATTCCAAGGCATCTATTCTTTGATGTTCTACGTTTTTTATGGTCCAGCTCTCACAACTGTACGTGACCACTGGGAAAACCATAGCCTTGACCATACATACCTTTGTAGGCAAAGTATGTCCCTGTTTTTCAACACATTGTCTAGGTTTGTCATAGCTTTCCTGCAATCACCTTCTAATTTCATGGCTGTAGTCACTGTCTGCAGTGATTTTGGAGCCCAAGAAGAGGAAATCTGTCACTGCTTCCACCTTTTGCCCTTCTATTTGCCATGCAGTAATGGGGCTGGATGCCATGGTTTAGTTTAGTTTAGTTTTTTTAATATTTAGGCTTAAGCTGGCTCTTTCACTCTCCTCCTTCACCCTCATCAAGAGGCTCTTTAGTTCCTCTTCACTTTCTGCCTTTAGAGTGGTATCATCTGCATATCTGAGGTTGTTGATGTTTCTCCCACCTATCCTGATTCCAGCTTGTAACTCAGCCAGCATTTCTCATGATGTGCTTAGCGTATATGTTAAACAAACAGGGTGACTGCGGACAGCCCTGTCATACTCCTTTCTCGATCTTGAGCCACTCAGTTGTTCCATACAGTGTTCTAACTGTTGCTTCTTGACCCGCATACAGGTTTCTCAGGGGACAGGTAAGATGGTATGGTATTGCTATCTCTCTAAGAGCTTTCCACGCTTTATCATCATCCACACAATCAAAAGCTTTAGTGTAGTCGATGAAACAGAGATAGATGTTTTCCTGAAATTCCCTTGCTTTCTCTATAATCAAGTGAATGTTGGCAATTTGATCTCTAGTTTCTCTTCCTTTTCTAAACCCAGCTTGGACATCTAGAAGTTCTTGGTTCACGTGGTGTTGAAGCCTAGCATGCAAGATTTTAAATATAACCTTACTAGCGTGGGAAATGAGTGCAGTTGTCTGATGGTTAGCACATTCTTTGGATCTCTAATCTTGTCTCATTCTATAGTTTTCTTCCTTGATATAAAACTAATTTACATTTTTTTTGGTTCTTGTCTGTTTCCTTCTCCATGTTGTTACAGATACTAATAGCCAGTAAAATGATTTCAAAGTTACTTCCTTACAACAAAATAATAAAAAGACAATTCAATTGAAAGATAGGTAGGATCTAAATAGACAATTTTCTGTACAAATGGCCAATAAACACATAAAAAGATGGTCAACCTCATTAACCATTAGAGAAATGCACATCAAAAACCACAATGAGATACCACTTCATACCTGCTAGGAAACAATGAATAAATACATAGATAATACAAGTGCTGATAAGGATTTGGAGAAGTTGGAACTCTCCTCTATTGCTTGTAGAAATGTAAAATGACACAGCCAGTTTGGAAAATGGTTTGCATTTCCTCAAAATATTAAACAGAATTACCACGTGACCCAGCAGTTTTACTCCTAAGTATATACCTAAGAGAAGTGAAAATATATAACACACAAAAACTTGTACACAAATGTTTACAGCAGTATTATTAATAGTAGCCTCAAAATGAACACAACCCAAATGTCTACCAGCCGCCAAGCGTGCATGCTAGGTCACTTCAATCATGTCCAACTCTTTGCAACCCTGTGGACTGTAGCCCACCATGTTCCCCTGTCCATGGGATTTCTCCAGGCAAGAACACTGGAGTGGGTTGTCATACCCTCCTCCAGGGGAGCTTCCCGACCCAGGGATCGAACAGTCTCTTGCGTCTCCTGCATTGGCAGGCAGGGTCTTTACCGCTAGCTCCATTTGGGAAGGCCTGGTATTCTCATACAGTGGTGCAGTTCTTTAACAGTGAAAGATAAAGAGGTACTGATACATAATGCTGCAAGAATAAAAACCTATAGAGACAGAAAGTAAATTAGTGGTTGCCTATGTCTGAAGGATGGGTAATGATCCTAATGGGTACAGGTATTCTTTCAGAGATTATGACATGCTCTAAACTTCGATTGTGATGACACTTGTACAATTCTGAATGGTAAAACCATTGTATTGTACACTGTAGATGGATAAATTTTATATGTTAATTATGTCTCAATAAAGATGTTTTTTAAAATTACAGGAGGAAGAAGAAAGGGGGAAGACAGAAGATAGACAACCCACAAACTAAAATCAAATCAGAAATTTAAAAAAAAATTATCTATTGGGCTGCTCCAGGTCTTAGTTGCAGCACATAGGATCTTTGGTTTTTCTTGTGGCATTTAAGGTGTATTTAGTTGTGGCATGTGGGATCTTCATTGCAACATGCAAACTCTTAATTGTGGCATGTGAGATCTAGTTTCCTGACCAGACTGAATGAACCCAGGCCACCTGCATTGGGAACTCGGAGTTTTAGCCACTGGATCACCAGAGAAGTTCCTCAAATCAGAAATATGATTCTAAGCAAGCTCTGGACTGGAAATTCTGTGATTCTGTTAAATAGCTGTAACATGATCCCATGCAAGGAGCTTTTAATGTATAATCTCTCCACCTTTTGGAACTTTTTGCAAATGTTTAATAATCTGCACCCTAACAGAAGAAGCTTGACTTCTTTTTCCATCAGAATGAAAGCCTGAGTTTATTTTCACACATTCTTGTGTTTGGCCCACTGCTGCACTCTGTGCTAGCTCCTGGGAAGATACTGCCAAAGGTAAACAGACACAGCCTCTCTTCTTGCGATGCTTACAGTCTTCTTAGGACAGTGACATCATGTAATGTCACAGATAGATTGAAATCTAAACGTTGATCAAAGCTAAGAACAAGAGGTGTTTGGTGCTAAGAGAGCATATTATAGGGGGATTTGACCTTCCTGGGGAGGTCTCTCCCAGGGAAAACTGAACTGAGATCTGAAGGAGAAGCTGGTGCTACCTGACAGTGGGAGAGAGAAGAAGCAAAGGCGGGAGCTAGGCAACCTTAGAGCCGCAGTGGGTCTGGAAAACTGACATTCTGCACATTCACGGTTGCCAGAACTGGTGAGGTGGGAACCCAACTGGAGCAGATAACAAGAACCAGGCCACACTGATGAGATGGTCTCTCCGCTTACGGCAGTAGGAAGCCGTGGGGGGCTTTGGAGGTGACTCTAAACTGTAGGTGAACTGTAGCGATCAGATTGGACAGCGGCCAGCATGGGTGCTGATGGGCTGGCTGGGAGTTTACTGCAGCAAAGGCAGTGGCAGTCTGGGAGAGATGGCAGTGGCAGGATATAGTGTCATATTCTGTCTTTGCAAAAATTATAATAAAATAAACAGCAAGGTAATATATGTGTTTACCAGGTAAATTCCACAGAGTTGCCAGTCAAAGAATTTGCCTTTCTTGCTCCCAGTATGCAAACCTCCTGCTGTACGTATGCTTTAAAGCTTTCCTCTGAATACAGGTTTAAAGCTACTAAAATGGCAATTGTTACACCATCTGGGTCTTGAGAACAAGCATCATCCCAGGGCTTGGCCAGCAGCCCGTGATAACCCTGCTAGGAAATGCCCCCAGCAGATGTGCCTGGCATTCCTGCCTCGTTTTATGACACTGCTTAGCAACACTGCAGTCTGCGTGTCAAGTGATCCCTGTCCTTCCAGACCTGGTTCATGCCCAGCAGCATCAAGAACACTTAGATTTTTCAGAATTTTTCGAAATGTCTAGATTTTTTGCAAACTGTCTGCAGTGTTGTCTTTACTATTGTCTTTCATTATGAAATGTAATTGCTGATCCTTAGAACAAGAATAGAAGATTTAGAGGAGTATTGCAGTCAACTCAAAGTGCATTCAAACTATAGTTTCTCTGTGGAGATTTTAGAATTTACAGGGTAGCAAGATGCCTGGGGAAACATGAACTGTTTCTGAATTAACTATCATTAACCTAAATGGGCTGTGACATGGAAATTCACACTGCAGCTGACAGTACATTTTACCATTTCAAGTCCCCACCAGCCAGAATAGGAGCATCTTAGGAACACTTTTTACTCTTTACCTTGATGCACTTGATCTGTATAAAATTTTCAAACATGCTTATTGAAAAATCAGTGTTGAGTGTTGTAAATAATACCCATATCCCCAAATGGTCTGATAGTACTTGCTTTTTTAAGTTAAAAAGACTGTCAAATATAAATCATGGGCTCTGATATCTGAACAAACATGAACTTCCCCATCAGCCTTCACTAGCTCTGATCTAGAAAGTGACTTATTCTGTCTTCTTCATTGAAAAATGGGGGTGTGGGGGTAAGAGGCTAGTCATTTTGTCCTATAAAGATCAAGTGTGACTTTGTATGTAAAACCCTTAATAATGCTTGGCATGCAGAAAGGCTCAGTAAATGTAGCTATTGTTAACACCAGATTTTGTCTATATAAAATCTATGTATGCTAGAACTACCTCTTTTTTTCATACACATTTCCTGAGAAACTGTGATGTGTCAAACTCTAAGAATGTAAAGATAAGATATTGTTCATCCAGGAGTTCACCACCTTAGGTCTAATGCAAAGGTTACAAGCTGCTTGTCAGGATATATTTAAGTTAAAGATCCTTGTTTCTATTTTCTACTGAAAATGGACCAGCATTCCAAGCTGCCCTTTTCATCAGTTATTCACTTTGAGTTTATTTCATTCCCTACCTTTCCACCATTCTCTAACCCTAGCCTGCTTCCCATCACCTGTGAGTACCTGAGTACCTACCTACATCATCCCCATCACCTGTGAGTACCTGAGGCTGCATCCCAGGTCTACGAGCCGTGGTCATGCGTGTGGGCCTGGCAGAAAGTGAAAGCCAAGAAATAGACAGGAGCTGTTGGTGGAGAGTCTTATGGACCAGGAGAAAGGGCTTAATACCTTTGAGATGTTTTTTAAAGGGAGATTATAATGATGAGATTAACCCATTGATAAGGTCATTTTGAGCTTATGTGTGAAGAATCTGATAGAAAATGTCAAAACTGAAGACAAAGAGTTAAAAAGCTGTTAGAGTAAAATGAGATGAAAGTTGATAGTGACCTAAACTAGGGGATCTGTTGGTGAGTGCCGATTTTCAATAAATACAGGAGTTAGAATTGATAGGACTTAATGATTGTGTGAATGTCAAAATTGAAGAAGAGGAGTGATGCAAGGACTCTCAGATTACAACATGGATAGCCAACTGGCTGGTCATTGGCTGGTTGATGCCATTCACCGAGAAAAGAAAGAAGAGGAAGGGAATTCCCTGGTGGCCCAGTGGGTTAGGACTCGGCACTTTCATTGTTATAAAGCCCCAGGTTCAATATCTGGTCCCGGAACTAAGATCCTGCATGCTGTGCAGAGTGGCCATATAAATAAGGTGAAGAAAGAAGAGGAGGAGAAGCAGATTTGTAGGGAAAGATGATTTGTTTTGTCTTATCTACTGAGTTTTAAGTGTCTTTGCAAGACAGAAAACTGTTATTTAATACCTATCCCTGTAATAGACACTTGAAAAGATTATCTCATTTATCCAAACAAAAGCAGTAGTAGTAATAATAATATGATCCATTATTTGCTGAGCACTTATCATTTGTTAAGAATGAACACAGTGTATTATCTCCATTCTCCCCACAATAAAGCATCATTACCTCCATTTTGCAGACCAGGGACCTGAGTATCTGAGATGCTGAGTCACTTGCTCAAAGGCTTAGGGGCAGAAAATGCCACAGTAAGGATTCAAAGCAGTATGTGTTTGACTCATGGGCCTGACTCATGCTACACTGCCTCTCCAAGAGGTATCTGGTATCAACCCATGAAGAAGCTGAAATTTAGAGAAGTCTTATTTGTCTAGAGCATGTAATCTAACTAGAACACTAGGATCTGACCACAGTCAGACTCCAAAGTCCAAGCTTTCTTCTATATCCAGATAATACTAAAGAATTTTTAACTAGACCCACATGGATCTGTACAGTTTTTACTGGTCAGTGGGAAATATGAAAAATAATAACTACATAGAGTGTTCTTCATAAAGCTAAATTTATTTGACTTAAAGGACTATCCTTTAAAACTATGTTCTAGCTAACTTTTTAGTGTAAAAATGGCTCTTCCTACAGGGCATTATGGTGGTAATATCTGGTGGCAGTTGTGGGGAAAGGACCTGACTAAGTTGAACCCTCTTAAATCACTGATATTTGACCATTTCTTGACTCATAAAACAGCAAATTCATATGCTCCAACCTAATATTTCTATGCTTTCAATTACTTGCCCCCTACAGAAGGTAACTCTGTAACCTCAAAATTCTTTTGAAAAATTTCTGATCTGTGAAATCCCAAAGTCTAAGAAAAATCTACTTTGCTTCATAGCAAAGTAGAAAGTCCTTGAAATCAGGAATACTTTGCAAATGATTCAATGGAAGCATTCAATGGAGGACAAAGAGAGAGATTAGTAAAAGCTGGCTTTTAGTAAAAGTTTTAAACCTGGATAACTGGGAGGTTGATGTTGTCACTAATTTTAAAAAAAAGGAACAGCATAAGAATGAAACAGACTTACGGGAGAAGGTAATGAGTTCGGTGTGGAATTTTAAAGAGATAATATACCACCTGTATCAGGTTCAGTTTATCAATTTTGACTGCTGTGCTTGATTAAAAATTATTCCTAAGTGCTTTTGAAGTGCTGGCATCCAAGATTGGAAAAAAATAGTTTAATATGTGTTTCTGATGATTATAGGCTTCTTCTTAAATCTTCTATATCTAGGCTGGAATTCTCAAGTATAATACCCTGCTCATTTTTAAAGCAAGATCTTGAACTACAAGAACTGCAGGATTTCTAGTTTGTCTCTGGAAGCCGAAGCCACTGTGTGAACACTGTTCTGTTTCAGATCCAGTATTTCAGATCCAGTATGAAAATAGCATCTATAGCAGGAGTGTAGCGTTCCCTATAGGAGAATTTCTCTGAGTCAGCATCAGCCTCTCTTTTGTGACAGTATGCAAATTGCCAGTGGCAGAGTTCAAATGCATTCACAAATGTGGCATTTTTCACAGCTCATTGTACTTTATGTCTTGTATTTCTGAAAATCACTTGAGATTTGCCTACATGATAAATTTCCCTTTCCTAGTAATAAAAAAAGACTATATCTGCAGTCAAGTCTACTTCTTGTGCAGAAGTCACAAGAGAAAATCTTTGGTCTTTTCATTCCATTCTCTTCCCCTCTGGCATTGTAATGAAGATAATACAGAGATGTGAAGTAACCTCACAAACTCAAAGGCTGTAGAGATAGAGATACACATTTTTAACACAGATTCACGTCTTGGACATCTGCTAGCTTTCTTTCACTCCCATCCGATTTAATGGCCTGCTGTGGAGACTTGTTATTCAACTTCGAATTTCATCTTGCCAGAAAGGAAGCTATTGCTTACCAGATATTTCTAAATTGAGAAAGTAATCTTTATTTTTTTTAAGATTTTTTCTTTGATGTGGACCATTTTTAAAGTCTTTATTGAATTTGTTACAATACTGCTTCTGTTTGCTTTTTTTTGTTTATTTGTTTGTTTTTTTGGCCTTGAGGCGTGTGGGAGCCTGAAGGGCTACAGTCCACAGGGTTGCACAGAGTTGGACATGACTGAAGCGACTTAGCATGCACACATGCTTGTAGAATCTTAGCTCCCTGACCAGGGATCGAACCTGTACCCCTTGCATTGGAAGGCAAAGTCTTAGTCTCTGGACCACCAGGAAAGGCCTGAGAAAGTAATCTTATAATCATAATTATTTAGCAAGCATGAGGGGCTCAGAGAAGCTCTCAGTTGTGACAGCCCAGAGCCCTGAACTCATACGTTCTTTCCTGTGACTGGTGCTCCATCATCTGAATCCCAGAGCATCTCAGAAGTGTAGTGGTGTTTCTTGTAAAGTTTTCATTTCTCTGTGCATGCATGCTCAATTGCATTAGTCGTGTCTGAGTCTTTGCAACCCTATAGACTATGGCCAGCCAAGCTCCTCTTGTCCTTGGGATTCTCCAGGCAAGAATACTGGAGTGGGTTGTCATTTCCTCCTCCAAGTTATCTTCCCAACCTAGGGATTGAGCATGTGTCTCCTGTGTCTCCTGCATTGCAGGCGGATTGTTTACCCACTGAGCCACCTCTGGGGAAGCCTTATTAGCAGACATAATTTTAAGATCCTATAACCTAAAACCTATGTTGATTATCTTATTTTTCAAAGAAAGAGTCAATAAGCAAGTTTGTATTGAAGTCCTGTTATATCCCCAGCACTGTGAGAGCCACGGGGCATATCACAGTGAGCAGGACACAAAGATCTTCCCTTCAGAGCTTTCAGAATTTCTGAGAATGGTGGCAGCTAATGCTGTCACTGCATTTACTATGTGCTCTAAAAGGCATCATTCTAAGTGCATGAATTCGTGTTTCATATTAGGTGAATCCTATTACTATCCCCAGTTTATAGATCAGGAAACTGAGGCTCAGAGACGCACAACTAGTAGGCATCACAGGCAGGATCTGAATCTGACTTTGAATAACTTAGTATTGGTGAGTACTATTGAAGGGGGAATTAAGATGCTGTGGGGCCTTTTGCTAATGTGATTTCACTTGATCAGGTGATTAGATGAGTGAGTAGGAATTAGGGTGGGACTGATCTAGGCAAAACTTATCTCTTTAGTCTGTTGTCTTATGCTCAGTTCACTTCATCTTCATTTAGCTACCTTATTGGCTACATGTTGTTTTTGCATAACTGAAGGCAGGGACAGTTGGAACCAGAGACCTGGTGCTGACAGAGGTGATTCTGTACATTTGTCTGACTCTTCTCAGCTTCAGACCTGTTTCCTCAGCACTGTGGGAACACAGCTGTTCCCAGCACCTAACCCTCTCTGCTAGAAAGGGGCTGACTCTCTGCCTTTGGGTTCACTTTTGTTCTTGGGTGGTTTGAGTGTCCACACTTGGACCAGTCAAGTGGCCAGACAGACAGACTTGTTGAATAGCCACCTTGGGGACAGAAGCCAACCAGTGTTGGTGACTGTAAGCTGAACATCAGTCCCATTATTCTCTATCATTTAGGATGTTCCCAGTGTTGCTTTTTATGTCTGCCCCTGCGAAGCTCCTGCTCTAGATCAGAGTGATTTACCTGGCCCACCAAGCATTTTGTTTTAGGAACTCATCGGCTGTGCTGAATGTGTCACAGAATGTGTCATATCGGTTTGTTTCATGAAGATCTTTCTGCTCTCCTTCCTCAGTTTTCTTACTTGGAGATCCCCTGTGCAAAGTCAACACCTTAGAATGTCCCAGAACCTCATCTTTGAAGGCACTCAGATCTCCCTTGGTGCTGTAGTTAGGAAATTATTGGTGGTGGTGGTGGTTTAGTCGCTAAGTCACGTCTGACTCTTGCGACCCCATGGACTGTAGCCCGCCAGGCTCCTCCGTCCATGGGATTCTCCAGGCAAGAATACTGGAGTGGGTTGCATTTCCTTCTCCAGGGAAATTAATAAGTTCTAAATTTATATGTAAACATGAAGGAAGGTGACTCACCTGAGGTCAGTGTAGTGGCTAGTGCCACGAGTTTTGTTTTTCGTGCCCAGGCTCACAGTAAGCAGGCATGGCTCGTTCTGACTTGCTAACTCTAAAATGGATCCTTTATGTTGAGGCTGACTCCTGGGAATCTTGTGTGAGTTGTTGGGAGGAGGTGAGCCCTTCTGCTGCCCCTGTGGTTACCCTTGGTTAAGGCAGGGACTCTGGAGCAAGATCTGTCTGCGTTCAGTTCTGACTCAGTGTATACTTTAGATTCTCAGTACTTCAGCTATGAAACGAGGAGCTAGGGTCACAAACTCCTAAGACTCTACTCTACAGGCCCCACCTTTCTTCTCGTCTGGAGATAGCTTAACTACCTGCCCACTGTGTACTAGACCTCTCCACCTGGGTGTCTCTCAGACATTTACCAAGGCTAGAATAAACCATGGGTGGCGCAGTGCTAAAGATTGTGCCTGCCAGTGCAGGAGACGTGGGAGACACCGGTTCGATCCCTGGATCGGAAAGATCCCCTGGAGGAGGAAATGACAACCCACTCCTGTATTCTTGCCTGGAAAATCCATGAACAGAGGCGCCTGGCGGCTACAGTCCATGGAGTCAGAAAGAGTCAGGCAGGACTGAGCACGCACATTGCTGTTGCTAGAGTAAACCCATCCTTTCTCCCATCCAGACCAGTCTCGCTCCATGTTCCCTGCTTGACCAAACAAAATGCATGAGTCCATGCCTTTGAGTAAACCACCATATAATAATTTCCTCTGTGAATTGCCTGTAAAAAAAAAGGATGAAGTATGGTGGGAGCAGAGATAAACATTCTTCTTAGTTTATCACTATTATCATTTATTTCAATTAGCTGTACTTTACGCATCACTTCCACATATGTTTTGATACTTTGCATCTCTCTCAGGTCTGAAGTCCATGTTTCTCCATGGAGCTCTGACTAACATATCTTTTATCTCCCAGTGTCTTTAATGAGTGAGCTTTTTTGCCTTCAATCGGATATCTTAAGGGAAAAGAAATTCTAATATCAGGACTGGAAACTTGAAAGGATTTAACACTCAGTATAAATATAGATATGGGGATTACCGGCATGACAGCAGAAGAAAAACCTCTGGCTGAAGTGACCGTAAGAAGATATCTGATAGGCTTAAAGGCTGACAGATCTGAAAGAACCAAGAAAAGCATCCGGAAATGACAAGCTGCATTCATTTCTGAGAGTTATTACAGGTGGTTGAATAAAACTTTTCAGCCTGGTGTGTCATTTTTGGTAGTAGCTTGAAGCCCCATTAAATGGTGCCTGACTGCTGAAGTTGGAGAAGGCAGCTGACCCCTGTAATGCTGATAGCTGGTCTTATCTTTTATGTTTCAGGAAGACATCTCCCAGGTGGTTGGTCAAGGTGTGGTGGCAGGTCAGCAAAAGGCACTGGAATGTCCAGCTGACAATGTACGTAACTGACCCTGTAGGTTGCTCTACTGGGATGGTATGAATTATAATGATGGGTTCCAGAAGAAAAGGAGATGGTTATAATGAAATCTAATCCTTTATTACTTGGCAGGAAGCTATGATGTGTCTTCCAACCTGATGACAACCCACAGCTATATCACCTGTTCTATGCAGGGTGTGCGTAGAGGATATTTAGGGAAATATCCTCTGTTGTGTCCCTGTACCAACACCCTAAGGAAGTGTTTGAAAGTGAGACATCTCTGAAAACACACTTACACCTAAATTCTGAGGGCCTCGTGATGTCCTACATAATGTCATGAATAAAAATTTTAAGAAGAATTTTTAGTTTTGTAGAAATAGAAATGTAATAACAAATGTTTCTTGTATTTATAGCTTTTCTTCTTAAAAAATATAAATTTCTGTCAAACATTTGTACTTTTGTCACTGTAGAACTTTTTTGTGTTGCTAAAACTTACATTATTAAAAAAAAAAACTTATATTATTACTATATTAACTAGTTTTATGTTTAAGGAACTATAGATTACTAGAGTTTACAGGAAATACATAATATTTCAAGCATTACCAAAGAAGATGCCTTTGTAAAGTATCCAAAATTGTATGCTAAAAACCTAAATAAAAACAAATAGGTGTAGAAAGAATCTTAAAAAAAAGGTTCAACTGAAAAAAAATTTAGTTCAACTGAAAACTGTAAGGAATTTAAAAAAAATTAGAACCAGATTTTTTTAACTTAGATAATGTATTTGCAAATACAATTATTGTGATAGTACTTTCTACACTGCCACCTGCCTCAAGACACATGTCAATCATCAATAGAAATAAAATTAATCATAAACTTAATAATATTTTTTAAAAATCCTGGAGCATTGTAAGAACACTGTGATAATAAAATATACATCTTTCAATTTTAAGAGTATCTGACAGTTACATAGTGTCTTAGAAAAAGAGAAAGGCAGTGATTAGGATGAAATTTTCTAATTTTCTGTGGGTTCTTTTGACATTTGTAGGAGTCTTTAAGATAAAAATTTAAAAAAAATCCTCTCCCCCCCAAAAAAAATTATAACCCATAGAATTTTAGAACTCGGGTGAATCCTATACATCCTCTGACCTTTCTTTTCCCTGTTGAAAAATGAGCACTTAAATATCTAAAACATTCTCCTTTGGGAAAGTGATGATAACCCTTTTCTGTGGCTGCAGAAGAGAAATGGCTCAGAGGTCAGTGGGCAGCATCTTCAGTGAAGCTGTGTCAGCTCATCATAAAGAACTTTCCCACCATGTGAGCTGCTCCACGATG
The DNA here is from genome assembly GCF_963930625.1 of Muntiacus reevesi. Taxonomy (NCBI): domain Eukaryota; kingdom Metazoa; phylum Chordata; class Mammalia; order Artiodactyla; family Cervidae; genus Muntiacus; species Muntiacus reevesi. The sequence continues at coordinate 142,826,974 of NC_089249.1, read as the reverse complement.
GAATGAAAGTCCTTGTAGAAATGAAATTTTTTATCCCTGAAGGTTTTCAATCAGAAACTTGCTGATCATTTATTAATATGTTTTCAAAGGACATAAAAACAGTAATAGCTTTTATTAACTGAACTCCTAAGTTGTTCTGGAAATAGTGATAGGTTTATTTATATACTTTTCAATCTTCACAACAACCTTGCAAGGTATAAAATTATCACCACCGATTTAAAGATGAGGACATGTAGGAGGTTGAGTGGCTTGTCAGGGGTCACGCAGCTAATTAGTGATAGAAAACTCAGCAATTTGTATCATCTTTTGAGTAGTGATTTTTTTTTTTCCCCTATCGTGAATATCTGATGAAGTATAGACCCTTTTCCCAAGAAAAGCACTGGTAAGTATAACTTTGCTACAAACACAGAGGTTATGTAGCTCCCAGAATTCCCTCTGAAAATCATTTAGAAGCTCATTTATCCTGGGTTAAGAATCCATGATTTACCTTTAAAAAATAAATCTCAACTTAAAAAGACAAGCATCCCCTCCCCTACCTCTGAAAACATTTGTCTGAGCTCCACATCCCTAGTGCCAATTTCTTTAGTCTAGAATAGAACTTCTAGCATTCATAAATGTTAAACTCCCTAACAGTTTCTGTTATAAAGACAGGGTTGAGAACCCCTGGTTTAGTTAGGTTGGATGACTTGTAAAATCCATTCAAACTCTGATGTTAGAATATAGTTAACACTCAACAGCAAATGCTATCTTTCATCTTTTAAAATATTTTTATGTAATTTTAAAATACTCAAATTTTACAGTCTACAAATCCAATATTTATCTTTCAATACTTAGTAGTTTGGTTTTATGTCAATGGATGAATCATGGGAGCTACCTTTATTCATCACCACACCTACCAACAGCAAGCCTCTCAATATATGTGTTTGTTTCACTTGATTTCTATGAACTATTTCCTCATTTTTCCAACCCATATTGATTGGAAACTTTCCTAGTATGCACAGTGAAATGGGATGCTACATGAACTGGGAAATAAAGATGAGCAACAAGCATTCCCTGTTGTTATAAAAGTCATAAGGTAGTGATGCCTGTCTCTCGTGCTTTCCTGTTTTAAAATTCACAGCTTTTCATAAAAGAGCTCTGTAGCCTGCGCATAGCTTTGTTATCAATTTTCTTTTTTGAGATGATACAAAGGAGAGGCGACATAAGTTCTGTGTGTATTAAGGTTACTTTCAATTGCTGCAAGAAGTTTCTCTTTTACATAACAGGGTGGCTGTGATCAGTTTGAGGATGACAGTGTCTCCACGGTGTCATGGACCCAAGCACCTCTTATCTGATTACTGCATCATTATTTGATTACTCTTCCATCTTCAAAATTTAGCATCTATTTTTTTTTTTAATCTAAGATTGCTGCTCCAGTTGTTAACACTATATCTGAATTTCATCTAAGGCAGGGGAAGGCAGGATTGTTCTTAAGAAAGTGACCTGAAAATTGTACATTCATGTTTGTTTACGTGCCATACCATAACACAGACTAGTCTGTGGTTATGTCTGACCTCAAGGAGGTTGGGGAGTATGGTCCTTAGAATAATTGGATTGGTGGGTCCACTGTTCAGTTTTCTCGTAGTAACTCCTGGTTTATCATTTGTCTACTTTCCTCTTTTTAAAATCACCGAAAATATATATTCAAGAAAGTCTTTTTAAATAAGTGTACAATCATTGTTAAATGATATTAATAGAAAAACTGCAAAGGAAAAAAAAATGAATATCAGTAGAATCATTGCCTAGCAGCTGTTTGATTAACACTTTAAACTTGTAGCATTCTTCAAATATCAACTTTTAGTCCTACTCCTTCCTTTAATTAACTGTGTGATTTCAGATGTCACTTGACATTTGTGTCTTGGTTTCATCATCTATAAAAGAGAGTAATATTGTCTAATTCTCCAGGTTATTGTCATGATTAAATGAATTCATGGATATGAAAGTGTTTTTGAAAACTGGTGAGCACAATACAGATATACAATGAATGGTATTGCTTTTCTTTTTGCATACTGCACAATGCCTTGTATTGAAGCATAGTCTTCCACTGATGGAATCTTGGGGTGTTGTTGTTCTGGAGCAGTTACCATGATCCTATTTCTAGACTCCAGGGACAGGCTGGTGCTTCACTGCCTCCACCAGAATCTTCCAGCTGGGGATGGGTTCCCTGGCTAACTACAGATCCAGAAGGCAGGTCAGGTTACTCTGTATGTTTCTTAACTGTCTGTTAAGCAAGCATGGAGTCCTTTTGGTGTCTAATACTAATATTCATTAGAGGTATTAGCAACAAAAATTTAGAGTTACAAGTTCATTTTCCAAAGCTCACACAGCAAAGGTCTCTGTACTTTCATCGAGTTACAGATTTATTTCACACTGAGTTTCCATGTCTTCAATTATGCTCTCTGCATTCATTCATTCATTCAGCATTTATCCAGGCCCTACTATGTCCCAGGCACTGGGAATCGAAGGTGAATAAGCTTTTTTTTTTAAGGTGAATGAAGTGCAGTGATGTACCTGGCACTTAGTAGGCTTTCAGTAGATGCTTGTTATCCCTTCCTGCCCCTCCCGTCAACTAACCTACCTCATGCATCTTTGACCATGTGAATGTGTCCCGAAGAGATGGGCAGTGTCCTGTACTCAGAACATTCACAGCATAGATTGTTTTTCACTAGGCTCAGCACAAATCTATAAACTTGACATTGATTTCATCATGTAAAAATGCTTCCCAGCTCTGGCTTCATACATAAACCACAATGATGGTTTCTGTCCTTCTTCCCTTCTTTGATCCATCCTTCACCAAAGCACTTTAAAGTTAATTAAGGAAGCATGGGAATGAGACAAAGATCATCCTAACTTCCCCTTGCCACCTTTCCAACTTGAGTTTTCAAGAGGCATTTTTGGAGTGTTTTGGTGACAATACACCAGTTTCAAAGTCTTCTCCTTTTGTTACCTTCCTCTTCTCTGACATTCATCTAACTTTCCTTCCTTTTGTAGGCCGGCAGCCAGATGAAACAGCAAAAATACTCAACGAAAATCTCCTTCAGTTCACAAGAGATACCTTTAGCACCAACTTCATATCATTCAACAGATGCAGACTTCACAGGCTATGGTATGAGTCGTTCTCTGAGCAGACTTGAATTGATTAATCAAACCTTAGAAAAGGAAAGGACTGTGTTGTCCTGAAGAGAGCACTGGATCAGGAGTCAGGAAGCCTGACTGGCATCCTTGCTCTACTTCCTGAGCTTTGGGACTTGGATTGGTTCATTGATTTCCAACATCTTTTTCCTCATCTCTACCAGTGGGATTGCTTATTGAATATAAAAGCACTAGAATAAAAAAGGCCCTCAATATATTCTACTTGAATCTGAGACTTATGGATTATTATCTAATCACACCAAAGGAGTGTGTATAGTTCACAAGTAGTGTATCTTAAAAATCACATTGAAGCAAATTATAGACTTGCATATGTTGATATGAGCTATTTATAGACTGTTACTTTTCAGTGCTTAAAGAAATAAGTATTTACTTTATCTCTGAATTGCTGGATTGGATTATGCTGACTAATGGTTGACAATAGAACTTCAAAATGAATAATGAATATTTCCATCTGCTTTTATGCAATATAAATCATTTTTAAAAGAGGGACTATTTAAAACACCTTGCTCACCAGTGGTGAGCATGACCCTGCATGAATTTAGGAGACCTGACACCTTTATGGTATTTGCCTTTTACGTATTTTTTTTCATGAATATTAACTCTTAAAAATTTTACGAGGCAGGTATTATTCTAAAGCACTAGATTTTTACTAAAATACTTGATGAATGTGGTCAGCAAACTCTGACCCCTAGGTCACAGTTGGCCCACCATCTGTTTTTATATGGTCTAGAAGCTAATAATGGTTTTCACATTTTTAAAAGGTTAGAAAAAAGTCAAAAGACTGTTTCATGAAAATTGTATGAAATTCAGATCTCAGTGTCCATAAATAACATTATATGGGAATACTGGTTTGATTACATATTGTCTATGGCTGCTTTCACACTATAAGGAGAGACTTGAGTAGCTGCACCAGAGCTGGTACGGCATATAAAGCCTCAGATATTTACCACCTGGCCTTTTACCAAAGATGTTTGATGATCCCTACGTAGACCAATGGAATCTTGATAATACATATCCCATATTTTTTTACCTCGTTAACAGAAGTTAATCATCCCACAGTTTAACCTGTGGAAATTATATTCATTCAGCCATCGACTTACCAAACATTGACTGGGGACTTGTAGGAGTCAGGCCTTGGGCTGGATTCTTTGAGAGAAATAAACACCGCGACTGACTTACGACTGGGCTAGGGTGAGGCAGAAGCAGAAGAGGGAAAGAAATGCCACCTCCCGTGTCTCTGACTGTGTTTTCCCTCAGTCAGGAGACTAAGCTAGTGATTTATGTAAGGAGCATAAACTTTTTAAAGCATTTGTGAAACTCTACTGCCATGGTACATTGTTTTTATTGTAAATTAGTGAAAAATGTAGCATGAAATACATATGTTGTAAAAATATCTAGAGTCAAATTAGGTTTACAATTTAATATTCATTTAATATGGCATTTTAAAATTGTTACTAAGACTATGTCACTAAATTTCTCACTGTTAAACAAGAGGCCCTTAGATCTATAAATTCCATGTGGTCAGGAATGGCATCTATGTGAATGCTACACTATGCCCGACCCTGGGCTGGGCCAGCACATTATTTATTGGATCCCTTAAACACCCTCTTAGATAGCAATTACATACATCTTCTGATGACCAATGAGCCTCAATTTCATCCACTGTTCATTTCCTTAATTTCCTTGGAAACTCAAATCCATTTCTGCAACATCTGGAAACCTGTGTCCTTTTGTCCCAAAGACAATGATTTTTGCTGGGTAAGAGCAGAACCCCTACAGGCTTACCTGAGCTTGTTTTCTAGGAAGGATTGGCAAACATTCTGTAAGGAGTCAGGCAGTAAACATGAGGCTTGCGGGCCATGTGGTCTCTCTTACAGCTACTGAACTCTGCCATTAGCAGCTATAGACTGGATATAAATGAATTAGTAGAGCTGTATTCCAATAAAACTTCATTTACAGATATTAAAATTTAAATTTCTATACTTTTCACATGTGTTGAAATGTTATTTTTCTTTTGACTTTTTTTTTTAACCTTTTGAAGTAGAAGCCATTCTTGGTGCTGGGTCCATAGTCTACTGGCCCTCGCTTGTACAGAGGCTTGTGGATGTCAGCTTGGCCACTGTGCATTAGCTGCAGCTGACCAGCAGATGGGGCCCCTTATTATCTGTCCTTTAGCAAATTCTGTCACGAGGTAAGGATCCTTGTGGCTCAGTGGTAAAGAATCCACCAGCCAATTCAGGAGACATGGGTTCAAACCCTGGGTTGGGAAAATGCCCTGGAGAAGGAAATGGCAACCCACTCCAATATTCTTTCCTGGGAAATCCCATGGACAGAGGAGCCTGGCTGGCTACAGCCCATGGGGTTGCAGGAGAGTCAGACACAACTTAGTGACTAAACAGCAACAAGAATCAGTGTTCACAATGATCAAAATTAGTTATCAAAAAATATGAAGTTCTCTAGAAACTATTATAAGATTCTCTTGAAACTGTCATTTTGAATGCTTGGATTTTTCAAACATTTCAAAAATGTTTGAGTGACTTTTGACTGAAAATGGACATGTATAAATATTTTTTCTCCCAGTTTTTAGAAAAACTGGCCTAAAACAATGGATTTTAAAAGTAAAACAGCAATAACTCTTTTAACAAGCTTTTCATTTATGGACCCAGCAATTAATTCTACAGTTTATAACACAATTTTTTTTTACTACATTTCTATTTGGGGATTATTTTCATTTGTCATACTTTATTGATTGGATCCTTTATACATCTTAATTCATATGATATGCTCTAACTGAAAATATTTAAGCACTATTTCTAGTATTTTATAACTATAGCTCAAAATGTATATCATATATATCATTATTAATATATATAATTATGGCATGTACCTACATGTACTTAATTATTTAATCAACTTAAATTTTTCCATCCCAGTTTTCATGGTATATTTTGAGATTTAAAAACTTTCAAGTACTGTGTAACTAAAGTGGTTGATGGTTTGGGTTGGTGGTAGCTGTTGTCTTCATCTCAAAAGTGTCATAGGAATGTCATGTTTCATCCATGGCTGAGTGGGGAGTGGTGACCCAGTGTTTCCCTTCATGGTACTTGGCAGAAAAAGAGTGAAATGATAAACACGTACAAACCCGGCATTCCCCGAGCAGTGGAGTGTACAAGCTGAGATGCATCTCCTGCTTGCCAGTCATTCTGTGTTCAATTCTTCTCCAGGTGGTTTCCAGGCTCCTCTGTCAGTGGACCCCGCCACATGTCCCATCATTCCTGGCCAGGAAATGATAATAGAAATATCCAAAGGGCGTTCGGGGCTTGGTCTCAGCATTGTGGGAGGAAAAGACACACCCTTGGTAAGTTTCTAGAAAAGAACAATATACCCACTGGCACAGAGTTAGATACTGAGCCTTACTATGGCCTTGTGTCACTTCTATGAAAGACTTGGCTTTTTCTTGGCATGTAAATATATGAACTACTGCTATTATGATCATTATAATCATTACTATTTAGCAAACTGATACATACAAGTGTACATCAGTTATTCCAATCCCAAAATTTAGGCTTGGCTTTATTTTGACCATGTTCATATCTACTCATAATTTTTTTAAAAATTGGCCTCGAATGTCAGTTTTTACTTACTTGATGGATCTTTTGTTATTCAGTACATTTGATTGTCATTAATCAATAGAGTCATTGAAATGTAAAACTCCTTGGGATTTGATTTATAAAAATGTGATTAATCAGTGCATATTATTTGAATAAGTAATACATGCACATTATACAAAATTATATTGACACAAAAGGATATAAACTGAAAGATAAATCTTTCTCCTACCCTTGTTCCCTAGCCTCGCCTTCAACCCCAACCCCAGCCAGGGCCTCTCCCTAGAGAAAATCACTCTTATTAATGAACATGCTTTTAAATGAACATTTTGGTATTTCTTTTGTCCATTTTATTTGGCAAGAAGTAAGTTGTATATGGGTTTCCCAGGTGACTCAGTGGTAAAGAGTCCACCTGCCTGTGCAGGAGTCACAGGAGACCCAGGTTCGATCCCTGGGTCAGGAAGATCTCCTGGAGGAGGAAATGGCAACCCACACCAGTATTCTTACCTGGAGAATCCGATGGACAGAGGAGCCTGGTGGGCTGCAGTCCATGGCATTGCAGAGTCGGACACAACCGAGCATACACACCGCAAATTGTATATGCCAGATTTACAGATAGAACAAGTATAATATCAATAAAATTATTCTTTCCATTTTGACAGGAATGTAATATTTCTGTGTTTAGTACTGTTGGGGGGGGGGTGAGGAGAGATCCTGCCCTGTTTTCCTGTAATGAATATCAGTTCCCTAAGGCACTAGGCAACTCAGGAACAACATATGTTGCAGAAACCAGGGTCTTACTGCCTTCTACGTGTTCCTGGTCATGTTCCTTCTCTCTCCTGCCATCAGGCCTCATCTAGAGAGCCCTAGTCGTTCATTTGACCCCACTAGTGAGCCACCTGAACCTCTGTGCACAGAGGCTGGTGTTTATTTATTAAAGGACTTTATTTCCTTCAGCTTGATTAAAATATTGTTAAAACTTTTCTCCAGGGTCCCAGCTAATTATTTCCTGCATTACTCTCGCTTGGCCTGTGCTGGCAGGAACCGCTGTGTGTGGCTTCCCATGTCCACAGTGATGTTTTCATCAGCCTGGGTAGATTTGGAAACACTTGGCGTCAGCCAGCTCAGCAGCCAGTTTTAGCTCCCAGCTCTTTCATGGGTCTTGGGCCCTTTAAGGTCCCAGAACTTTTCTACTTTTTGTGGTCTGGCTCAGAACGCTCCCTGTGCAGCATTAGTCATTGAGGAAAGACGTGAACTCTTCCTTAGAAGCTTCACTTTACATATTTTGGTCTAGGTTACATTTTCAAATTGTGTTTTTAATAATGCCTTCTAGTCACATGTGACCTGGCCTTTGAATAGTCCGCAGACACACTTTGGCCATCCCTCCAACCACCAGTGAGCTTCTGCTGTGCCCAGGAGGTAACACACCACCGACAAAGGACCGGAACAGTTACCCAGACCCACATGTGCATTCCAACCTCTCAGCCTCTGCTCACCTCCCCTCAACCTGCTCTCTTTCTACACCTTCCCGCTTTTTCCTAAGAGTCCATACCTCCTCCCGTCCCCAATGCGAGGCTTCCCTGGCCTCTCCAACTTCCATCTCTTCTGAGCTGATCTTGGAGCTGATAGTCGACCACCCACATATATATTATATACTAAGATTATTGGGGTGGTTTTCAGAAAGTGCTGGTTGACCGTGAACATTAGGGATGTCTGCTTCTCATAGTTTATTGCCTCATTTTTCCAAACAGATGTTCTTGAATAGGAAATAAATTGAAATTGGTAAAAAGTTATATTTGAAATGAACCAGAGAAATTGCATATTAAGGAAATTCTTCAGTGAATTCTTTCATAAAGAAAAATTAGCCCTCTGATTTATTTTTTGTAAATATGAATCTCTTAATAACTGCTTAAAATAAGACAGAAACTAGATTTCCCAGAGGAAGTTAGAAGACTTTCATCAGCATATCTGACCTAACTGAATGAGCTTATTGGATAATTTGTTTTTATTTTCCTTCCTCTTTTGTTGTTATCAATTTGATTTTTTGCTTTGTGAGGATTGGTTAGATATGCCTGTCTGCTCTTGGATCTTAAATTCTGTGTATGTTTGTGCTGCTGGTCACTAGCTTGAGGGCTTCCACGGCTTGACAGCACCTCCTGCATCCTGTTTGGGAGGCTGTTTGAGAAATACTATTCTCTGCTTTCTTGCCACCATGAGGCAGCCAAAAAAAAAAGTCTTTAAGAGTATCTTGAGGTTCATAATATATGGTTCTGCCTTCTGAGACTGTAAATCCCATTGTCCTTGGAAGGATAAGCACCACTTAAAAATGAGAAATGAGACACAGTTTTTATTTCCTAACCTCAGGTACCTCATCAAAAGCTGTAAGTTTGACTCACAAGTAATATATAGGCATGTTATTCTGGTGAGGCTGAACAGCAGGGGGAGTGGAAGGTGCTTTAACAAAGAACCCAGTGTTTACCACAACAAGTGTCTTTTTTCCTTTCCCCACCTCCAAATTTTGACATAGGTCACATGGGATATACCAGTTAATTGACACTGCAGGTCACTTTATCCAATCAGGTCCTAGAAGTGCATCCGGCCAGCAGGCAGTCAGCAAACAAAGAGGAGACTGCATAAAAGGAATCAAGGACAATGTTGAGATCTGCTGACAGAAGTTCTTGCCTTTGGACTTTTGATTATGTGACACTTCTTATTTCAGCTCTGGTGCTAGCATATTCTAAGGGCTGGTGAACTTTCTTAAGGCTTTGCCCCAGCCCTCCCAATTAGGGTTTGTATGCCCTCTTTATTGTGTATCCAACAGATATTTTTTGCCATTTTTAGAGGTATTAAGCCTCTGGGACTTGGTCTTGACACCACATCAGTTCCATCTGCTATAAATAGTTTATCTGGAGCCAAGACGAATGGTTTCTGAGATCACAGAGAGAAAGCTCACTTAGCATCCCATTGTATTTGCAGCCAGCCATCTAGATAGACCTCTTAAAATACCAAGGTAACGCTGAAGGTGACCCCTTTGGGAAGGTTTATGAGCACACCTGGACCCAATCCTCCTTGACAACCTTTGTCTCTGCTGCTTGAACCATATGATGTGCTCCCAGGTCTGCTTTTGGGGAGTCTGGCTCTTGTTCGTGATAGGAAGCACGTGTGTGCTCAGAGGCTAGCCTTTGCTTACTGCTGAGGATGCAAAGCTGAGTGAAGCAACCCTGCCCTTCAAGAGCTCACACACTTGTTCAAGCTGATTCTACTGCCTTTAATGTTTTTAATGAAAAACCCTAATAGGGACTTTTAAAACAGGGAATTTCTCTGCAAAGTAGAAGAAAGCAAAACTGTTGCATGAACTTTCTAGATTTAATCAATATAGGCTAGTTTTTTTTTGTTTCTCATAAGCAGGTGCCGTTAGTCTGTTCAGGCTGCTGTCACAAAACATCACAGACTGGGTGGTTTAAAAACAGCAGAAATTTATTTCTTACAGTTCTGGAGGCTGGAAGTCTGGGTGCAAGCACAGTAGGATGAGGGCCCTCTTCGGGGCTGCAGGTTTCTCATCTTTCCATGGAGAAAGGAACAAGTGAGTTCTGTGGGGCCTCTTTTATTAGGGCACTCATCCTCGAGGGCTTTGCCCTCATGACCTTATTTATCACTTCTCAAAGGCCCTGCCTCCTTCGAGGAGGGGCATTAAGATTTCAACATAAGAATTTGAGGGAGACATGCAACCAGGAAGCCAGAGAAGGCCTATTACATAAAAGAGACAGTAGATTAATTCCTATTTTTAAAATTTACCTCCATCCATCTTATCTAGCCATCCTTTCATCCTGTCTCTCTCACACCCCCTTTTTGGTCTTGGAGTAGCAAATTTGCATGAAATCTTGTGGCTCAGAGGCTTGGCATATTCTTCCAAATGAAAGACCAGAGACTCTTACGATACTTGCCTCGTATACTTGCTAACACCTATCCCTGAATCTCTTGGGCATCAGAAATGTTTGCTTACTAATCAGAAGTTTTATTTGCAGTGTCCTATAAAAACCAAAATATAGCTCTCCGGTGTCATTAATTGGGGTTATTTTATTATAAGCCTTGGGAATTCTAGAGAAGAAAAAGAAAAATATTTTAGAATATTGGCAAAAAAAGAAAGAAAGTCCTTCCCCTTCCTTAGCTATTGGGACTTCCCTGGCGGTCCAGTGGTTAAGCCACACTTCCACTGCAGGGCATATGGGTTCGATCCTTGATCAGGGAGCTAAGAACCTGCATGCCACATAGCACAGCCAGAGCGGGGATAAAAAAAAAGGGTGTTGGCAGACTTGAACTATGTGTTTGGGATGGAGCAAGTGAAGTGAAATGAAGGTAAGTTTCTCCAGGAACCTCACTCTATATTTTTCTTTCTCTGATTACCATTGTTAAAGGTCCCAGACTATAGACAATGTTTCATTTAAGCCTAACAGGAAGCAGAGCAGGGTAATGATGCTAATTCTACAGTATCAGAATCCCAGATCTTTAACTGTGGGCCTTGGACAAGAGAAACTTCCTAAGTTAAATCTGCTTCTTCCTTTGTAAAATAATGGTGATGACCAAATCTACCTCTTAAGGCTGGTATGGGGATTAATTAACATAAAAAATATAAAGAAAATTTCCCAGTGCCCGTCTACATTGAGTTCAGCCATTATTATTATTAAACATATTATCTTCAAGTAGATCCTTTGCTCCCTTCATCTGTGTGTCTTTAGTATGTTACGTGAACACTGAGAAGCATGACTCTTTCCAGTTAAGTACTTATTTGTTTTTCAGCATCAAGTTTTTAAAAAATGATTCCAGCACTGTTCTTAATATATAATTAATATCATCTCATTTACTCTTCATAACAACCCTATAGGAGAAGTAGTAGCATTATCTCCATTTTATAGGTGAGGAAGCCAAGATACAGATAAGTTAGGTAACTTCTCCAAGGATATAATTCTAGCGATTGGTCCAGTTGGAGTTTAACCAGATGATCTGACTCCAAAGCCACAGTATTTGGGCCCTTCCCAGATCTACCACTCTGTGTCATCAACCTCCACCTCAGAAAGGGAGTTATCCATCTCACCCACCAGACTCTGAGCTCCTTGAGAACAGGCCTGCTTTATTTTATTTTGTATCTTTAGTTCCACCATATATTGCCTTGTGCACTGAAAAAGATGACTCCATCTGGCCTCATCACGCTCACTGTGAATTCCAGCCATGTCAGCCTCATTTAGTTCCTTTAATGAGTCTTGTTCCCTCTTGATGCAAAGCATTTGCACATACTGTTACATCTGTCTGGAGTGCTTCTCTGACCAGTTTTAACTATAAGCTAGAGTATTCTGTTCATTTGGGGGCATAGTTACGTGGTTGACAAGAATATTGTTGAAACCACATTTTCTCAGGAATAATTGAACAGACTGCAAAAGGGAAGACCAGAAAGGATAATGATGACTTTCTGCAAACAAAGAAGGTTATCTTCTTGTAAATGAAGGATGAGAACAATTCAGATGCTCCCAAGGGACTCAGTGAAAAACAGGCTTCACATTATTTTAAGGAAGAACTTTCTAAGCATCAGTTGATCAAAGATGGAATGAACTTCCTGGGAATAGTGAATGCCCCATCTCAGGGAATATTTTGACAAGCACAGGCAGCCACTCTGCAAGAATATTAGTAGTATTAGGCTTTTTTGTTTGTTTTTTTGCTTTTTAAGATGTATTTATTTGGCTGTGCCAGGTCTTAGTTGTGGCATGTGGGATCTAGTTCCCTGACCATGGATCAAACCTTGGCCCCTTGCATTGGGAATGCAGAGTGTTAGCCACTGGACCACCAGGGAAGTTCCAGGCTTTGGTTTTTAATCAGGGTGGAACATTTACCATTTTAACTCTCTTTTTCAAAATGATGACAATATAAGAAAATGCATTTTCCTCCCACCCTTTGCATTCCTATCTCACAAATTTCTTAGAACTTTGGAGTCTTAAGTTTTTTAAACTAGAGAATAAGGTTCTATAATTATTGTGCTGTTGTTTTGCTTTAGGGAAACTGGTCATTGTTATCACTTTTGCAAAGGAAAGTTCATAAATATAAGTCCTAGTTGCTATCCTGGTATTCCTCTGGGTCTGAAGGTAGCTTATCTCTTTGCAAAAGGAATACGAACAGACTAGAGCAGTTGTTTTATCTTTATAGTCTTGGTATCATCCTGTTGTAAATGAGGTCAGGGGATTCCCGGGATAGATTGTAAAATTTAGGTATTCTTAAACAACAACAATCTTTCTTGGACCTCCCAGGTGGTTCAGTAGTAAAGAATCTGCCTGCCAATGCAGGAGATGCGGGTCTGATCCCTGGGTCAGGAAGACCCCTGGAGGAGGGCATGGTAACCCACTCCAGTGTTCTTGCCTAGAAAATCCCATGGACAGAGGAGCCTGGTGGGCTACAGCCCATGCAGTGACAAAGGAGTCGAACAACTGAGCAACCAAACAATGACAAAAAGGACTGGGAATGTCATATTCAGAATCTTGTAATTTCTCTCCTACACCTGTATTTTTTTTTTCACTTTCTGATTTAGCACCAATTTAATTCATTCTTATTGAACATAAGTTCTCTAGGGCAGAAATACATTAGCAAGAAGCATCATGGTAGAAGAACTCTTCCATTTGGATATTATGTGGTAAAGTTCTTCCATCTAGAAACTGAAGTGAAGAATATCTGTCCTTTAGCTGTAACCATGTGTCAGGTTCTGAAGTGACCTGGTTTAAGACTTCAGCATGTCACTTGCCATTGTTTAGCTGTTACAGCTTCTGACTGTTTAACTGTAGGACTGTGGCAACTTAAAGCACTAGATATTTTTTAAAGTAAGCAGAGTAAAAAGCTATTTTATATTTGATTAAGTGTTTTATTTTGCTATTCCCCTTCAAATGAACTTTGCATAGTCTATTTCATGAGGAGTGTGGTTTGCTTTGGCGTATAATCCCCTAAAGCCAAGTTCCTTTTATTGTTATTGCTTAAGTCATATATTTTTATACAAAACATCTTATTACCTTAGTTTTATTTTATATCAAAGCAAAGTTTGCAAAATGTCTATGAATCACACTGAAAGAATGTTAACGAATAGGGCCTCCGAATTTCCAGATTTGGGCATTTCTGATCTTAAAGAATACGACCATAAGCAAAAATATTATGCAAGCTGAGTTAAAATTTAGATAAATAAGTACCAGATGGAACTATAGGGACTTATAAACTTTAATGCAAATATTATCCCATTTCCTTAAGCCTATATTTCAGTATGAAAAATTATATTCATATTGATGAGTATCAACTTTTTGTTAAATCAGACTTGGCAAAGGAACTCCATTTTAAGTAAATATAAAGCAGTTTCTTTTCTGAGCTTGAAGAGAAAGCGTTTCAAAGTCTTAAAATGTGAAACATTTTTATATATTCAGAGAAATTCTTCTGTTAGCTATTTTATTGCTGTGATTTTCATTCCACATTTTAGTTATCTGTAAATAGTGTGCAAGAATTTGCAATTCTTGAGTTTGAGCCTTAGGATAGCTTACCTAGTTCATTGCATTAACACACACACACGCACACACAAATACATACATACAGACTGGTGTTATTGCTTGCTGTGTAACCAATCATTTAATCCTTACTCTTGCTTTTTATGTCAAAAGCTTAGGATAGCTTACCTAGTCCATTGCTTTAACACACACACACACACACACACACATACAGACCGGTGTTATTGCTTGCTGATAACCGATCATTTAATCCTTACTCTTGCTTTTTATGTCAAAAGAACCTTTCTCTCTATTGCTGATTTAATGATTATTTTTGTTGTCTATAGTTTATTACCTGAGAATATATCCATGTTCCAAAACAACAGGTACTGAACACTGTGATCCATTTTCCTTCACTTTGAAGGAAAGATTTGATAGGTACAAATCTTCGTGTCCTACCCAAGTGTTTTAGAATAGATGAATAAATTGAGATTAGGATGTAAATAGACTCTTCATTCCTTTTGTAGCAGTTTTATGGAGACTGTTCTCTTGGAAAACCTGTGTAGTGAATTCTGTTTAAAAGTGAGCAGAATAGAGAATCCAGATTTTAAAAACCGTGATTCCAAGAATAGTAGAAAAGTTCCTTTGACTCTTGCTGGCTTCCCCTGTAAAACTATAACCCTCTCAGGTTCTCTGAACAGAAACAGTTATATATTCACTCTTTGAAGTTGGCAAGCAAAGCTGTATCAATTTGACAAACACTATACTTCTTCATAAATAATAATCTTATTGTATATATGGTGGGAAAGCAGTATATTAAATGTATGCCAAATTATAAAATTGTTAAGTAAAATGAAAAAAAATTGTCTTAAAGAACTATGAAAATTATTGACCATATTCTGCCTTGGGTCCTACATGGCCTTATGAGATATTGAAAGTAACCTCCTAACTTTTTGCTTCTTATGAATCAATGAGGGCATGTCAAATACTTTTTGCATCAAAGAAGGGGAAAAATTCTTGGTCTGTTGAAAGTGGGGAAGATTAGTTACTTTTCAACTTGTCTTGAATCATCTTTGCATTTTACCTTTGTAATGGGTTCAAGAAATATAGACCCACAAAACACACTGAACAGAAGCATGATAATACATGCCACAGCATAAGAAAAGTGCATGAATTCTTCCAGCCTCGGATTACAACCCACTGCCTCAGTGTAGCAAGAACAGCAGAGGACTGCCTTTGTCCACGTGAGTCCTGCCATCTCTATTATAGATAGCATTTGTCTGCCTTTCCACTTTTACCAGGTTTCACATTAGGCTTCTCAGTTTTGATGTAATGAAGTATCACCAGGGAAAAGGAGGAAGTACAGTCAATTCTTGTTATTCATGGTAATTATGGTGTATAAAGACGCAGCAAACGCTGAATTAATGAATACTAAGCCATTACTTCTAGAGGAAAGACAGGGTTAGATTCCTCCTCCAACCTCTGGTCACAACATTTTTAACAGATGAGAAATATATAACTTTGTTTTATGTGTGTTTCTGATTAAAGATACTTTATTCACTACATATTGTTGATTCATTAACATTGAATGGCAAACAGCTCTATAACTCATAATTGAACGAACATTGTCTAACACATGTATTTTCTTGGTCAGGCCATAACAGCACAAAATGCAAAACACATGGCACTAAAAAAGACTATTTAAAGGAAGCTTGTTTCCGGTCTGAGATCTGAAACAAGAAAGCATAATGTCGCCTTGTTATACCTCAGCTGTGAACAAGTGAATCTAGCAACTAAAATTTTTTACCACTCTGCTTATGTCCACAGATTACCATGAGTGCACCGAGAGTATTTATTTGGGGAAGTAGGGGAATTTGCAAATGTGGAATCCACACAAAATATGTTTCAACTTGAGTGAAATAGAAAAATAAAGATATTTGGGAACAGGACTCTTGTAATCTGGTTTATATCTTATTGGCGTTTGGATGGTCCATCGAACTTAGCCCTGAGCAGTCCATGACTTGAGAAAAAATTAACCTGAACTATCCTTGTTGCATAATCTTTCTTGGAGAAGAAGCAATCAGTTATCTTCTAGGATCACCAATATAACAGAAAAATTAGAAGTTAAAAAAATGAGCCAAGACTGGTGTCATTCATCCTTAGAGTCATGAATTTTGACCACTCTGACATATATGTATTTTGTCCTTCATATACCAGACGTGCCTCTATGCACTGGGAGCCCTCATTAGCAGTTATTTAACATCTAAATTTGGCTGACACTTTGTTTGACATTATTTTTCAAGTCACTAAGTTGTGTTCAACACTTTGTTAGCTCAGGTACATATATAATCTTATTTCATCCTCAAACTCTAGCAGGTAGGATTTGAGTTCTCTTTTACAGAGATAAAAACACTGGTCCAGAAAGGTTAACTAACTTAATAGAAATACCACAAAGTTATGATAAGTGGCAGAGCTAAAATCTGAACACAGGTTTTTATGGCCATAGCCAGAACCACTCCACCATATATGTTGCTGCCTGGTGGCTCAGAGGGTAAAGCATCTGTCTGTCTGCAGTGCGGAAGACCTGGGTTTGATCCCCGGGTTGGGAAGATCCCCTGGAGAAGGAAATGGCAACCCACTCTAGTACTCTTGCCTGGAAAATTCCATGGACAGAAGAGCCCAGTAGGCTACAGTCCATAGGATCACAAAGAGTCACACACGCCTAAGTAACTTCTCTTCCATTGTTTACAGGCTGGAAGAGTCCTCTGGTCAACTTGATTAAGTCTATAGTAGATAAAATTGACCAGAAATTTTGTGCAACTCTTTACAGATTGAATTTGAACTGACTCGTTGACTTGCTTTGGCCAGTAGTAATGAAAGTGGCATTCTGTGGCTTCCAGGTGATTTTGAGAGGATTTACTGCTTAGCTCTTGTCCTCTTGAAATACTGCCACCTTGAGAACAAGCCTAGACTGGCTCCCAGGAGGAAGACATACCATATGGAGCCAGCACTTGGAGGAAGAGTGACCCAGCCATCCCAGCTGAAGCCCCAGCCAACCTAACTGCAAACTCACAGGAGAGCCCAACTAACACAGTATAGAGCAGAACTGTCCAGCTGAGCGCAGCCCTAAGTTTCACCCTACAGAATTATGAACAAACAAATGGTTAGCTTTCATTTTAAGCCACTATGTTTTGCAGCAATAGATAACTAATACACTGTGATCCAGCTCCCATCTTTCTGATCTCTCTTAGCCTATAAGATTTGGGATTCTTCTGGTCTATCATTTAGAAGGAGTTCTTATTCCTAGGCAAAGCCTAAGCATCTGTGTAAAACAAAGGCTTTCTCTGCTTTCCTGGGTTCATCAAGGTCTAAAGTTTTAGAGCTGGAATGACTTTAAAAGTCATGTAGCTCAGCACTGTGCTTTAGTGATAATGATGTGTCATGAACAAAGTGGTTCTTGCAGAATTGGCTACTACAGAGCTGTCAGAAAATTTGACTCATTTTATTTCTGGGTCCTTCTTCCATAATCTACTGCCTTTTTTTTTTTTTAACCTCTCTTTGCATCAAAGTTCAAATCACATTCTAGTTGAAATATAATAGGAAAGCTTGGTTTTTAAAGAATGTAGTCACAAAGGATTTATAATAGAAAAGAATCATGTCTTAAACATTCCTTCATGTATTTATATTAATACAGTTTGGAGCCTATCGACTTTGCTCAAAGTGAGGTATACTTTAGCAGTTTCAATCACACATTCTTTTTGAACTCTATAATGGCCATAGACATCACAAATTAGTAACTTAATACTTCTACATGTGTTTTTCAATATAGAGTTTAATGTAATTTTGGTTTGCACCTTTCACTACCCATAGTGTGTTATCACCCTCATTGATTTGACTTTCCTGCTGAGAAGGTGGTCTATAGTATAGAAGACATGTCTGTATGATTTCTGAAATTTGACAGCCATAGAGGGGAATTTTATTAAATGATATTTAAAAGGAGCATTAATCCTCTAAGGCTGCAGATATGAACCATCACTTCTGCCAAAGGAATAAAAATGCTCATTTTATATACAACATTTTCAATTATTCTTTTAGTCTTCATAGAGTTTTCTTATTAGGAGGGATTTTTTCCCATAAAGCAGGAAAAAAATAACATTTTTATGGATTATTGGTAAGTATATTTTCCACCTAAATGTGAAGTTTAATATGAAACTTTCCTGTAGTTAAAATGTCCCTTAGGAGTGGATAGGGGGACTTTTATGAGTATGACAAAGTTTGAGTTTAATTCCAGGGTTATCAAAATTAAGTAAAATGTGCCTTCAAGCAGTAAAATTAAGCCATATTATATACAGTTCTTTATATTGAGTTGACCAATTGGTTCAGTGAATATGGTGTTCAATAAAGTCCTTGGTAAAAATGAAAAATGTGTCCTATTACTTAAAACTGAATGAACTTTTTGGCCAACCCAATAATAATATCTGTTATACAATTCTTTATCAAAGTTTCATCCTAAAATGCTTGTTAAAACAATCCACTGAATATCTAGAAATGATAACTGTAAAATGTCATTCTTTGGAAATAGTTCACCAGTACAAAGGTGCTTCAGTTCACAGGAGATCCTTAATTTTTCTAACACATGGCTTCTTTAAGTGTTATAGGCCTATTGTGACAACAGTAAAAGTTTCTTCTGCTAGAATGGTTGGTGTGTTTATGAGTTAATTTATCTACTTGTTGGCAGCTTATACAGTAAAGAAAATGGTGATTGATGGGCTGAAATGTCTGATGACTCTGACTCTATTCAAGGATATGTTACTGCGTGCTGTGAAATTCTTTTCCAGCAATTCAGTTTAAATCCCCCTGGAGGTGTTTGCGATTTTTGTGGGGCTCTGTGATAATTAAGTCCCCCATACTTGGCTTTGTAAAATTGCTCTCCAAGCTAAAGTAAATGTTCTGGAAATTCAGATGGATTTAATATCCATTTATGATGGATATTTTGGTTGTGTATCACTTTTACCATCAGAAATTTGTTTGGGTTAGAGTAAGATTATGACATGCTAACCCTACCAGCCTCCTCTTTCTGGGTCACTTTGATGCCTTTTTCTATCTACAACTAACTTCTTGATAATCATTTAGCAAACATTTATTGAAGGCTTACCCTGGGCTCAACACCAGGATATAGAGAGGAGTTGGTAGCAGTTCCCATCTGGAAGGGTTCCGCTGAGGGTAGGAGGTGGTACAGGACCTAGGTCTATGAACAAGCCATCATGATACCGTCATTTCAGTAATACTAAGATATAGTAGTGACCACCAGACAGGTTGGTCCACTTAACCAGGGAAGAGAGTCAGAGAAAGTTTCAAAGAAGAGGTGACTCTTGGCTGGCTCTAGTAGAATTTCATGAAACAAAGGAGGCAGCTTAAAAGAGGGTACAACTTTCAAGCATTTTGTGCCATTAGTACTTTCCAAATATAGATATATAGAATAACTGTAAAAATATACAGGAAACTTAGTACTGTATGTTTCTGGTTAGGGAAATTGAGTGAAGTACAGATGTTGGAGAGAAACTTCTCAGTGTATATTACTTTGGATCTAATACCATGTATGAATTTTCTATATATTTTAAAATAAATAAATACTATTCTTTTAGGAATGGAGACATTAGGACAGTGGTTCCTTAAACAATGTGATAAATCCCCTAACCCACTCTTTCTTTCTGGCTGTCTGTTCTTTTAAAGTTATCTCTAATTGTGGAATAAAGGCATTTTTTCCCCCCTAAGTTAGACATGTTTCAGATACAGGCTGGTGAGAGGGAAGTTTTTATGCAGGAGATTTTCCTATGTCTCTGAAATCTTGCCTTTACCTTCTGTTTTGGGGAAACCCATTATTTGAGAGGCTCTACAACTCACTGTTTCAAATTCTCTGGCTCTAGAGTTGGCAAGTCAAGTGAGTAATTTAGAGTATGCAGGGGAAACTATTGGTCTTATCTCAGGCAGTAAGTAAACAGGCCATCTTACTTAAATTCCTGTTGTCCCAATGAAAGTCACACAACTACCAAGAGGAAATTAGTTTATATATATACATATATATATGTATATCAATCTTGGTCATCTATAAGTGATTCTCAAATCTGCCATTGGTTGAGAGAAATTAATCTGTTGTCTTGGATTGAACCCTTTTTATTTTAAACATTGATTTATCACTTGTATATAATGTGATACATTATAGAGAAATAATAATTTCTACTCCTATAGAAAAAATTGTTCGGTGAATAATACAGGTACACAGAAAGAGGACTAAAAAGATGAAGGAAGGAAGGAGACAATATTTCAACAGAATTGATGCCATATGGAAAATCCCAAGTTCGTTTTTAGACGAATACAAAATAAAATATTTAAAGCAGATGAGAAGCTTGCAATAGTGGTAGGAACACAGGCTTTGGTGTTAAACAGTCATCCCAAATTGCAATTTCATCTTTCCTCCTTAGAAGCTGCAAAGACCTGGTCAGGTCTGACCCTTCCGAGCCTTCTTTTCTCTAACTGTACATGAGACTAATAATACTGAACTTGCTTAGTTGTTATGAGAACTAAATGGCACAAATGGAAAGTGTGTGGCCTCTTTGGCACAGATGTTACATAAGTGAGATGTTACCACTTCCTTACTGTGTTCTGGCATTGTACATGAAGCTTTATGTGTAGGTAATATTGTTTAAACCATATAAAATGAGAAAGCTGAGAGGTTAACAGTTTTCCTATGGCCAGAAGTAGCAGGACCAGGATTTGGACTACGTTTGACTCCAGAGGCCTAGCTCATAATCATTTGTCTCTACAACTTCTTTCAGCAAAAGCCAGAAACCCACCCATAGGGAAATGATTAATAGGTTGCTTAGGTGGTAAGGAGGTCTAAGAGGGAAGGGAATATATGTGTGCATATAGTGTCACTTCTCTGTACAATGAAAACTAGCACACTAGAAAGCAATTATACTCTACTAAAAAAATATATTGAAGAACACAGAGAGCTCAATAACGAAAAATAAACAAACAGTACAGTTTTTTAAAAGTCATTGGTACTGGTAGGTAGAATCACTGAGCCAATGTCGCTGGCTGCTGAATAAGGAAGCAGACAGTGAATCAGACAGTCAAAGCAATGGCAGGTATCAGGTGACTCAGTCCAGGTGAGGAACAAATTACCTCTGGGAAGGGACTCATGGTGTGAATCTGCCATTCTGCACAACCTGCTATTGCACTCATGTCCTGCACAACCAAATTCTTCACTGCAGCAAGTTCAGGATGTAACAAGTTGTCAGCTTCCTCTTGGTAAATATATAAAATGTGTGGAGCCAATTCTCTGACAAAAGCTCATGAGTTCAATCTTCTTCAGTTATTGCTGCTCCCAGATTTTTTTTTTTTTCTCAACATATTCTAAATTAATTAGCTCTGAAGAATGTCACTTACCAGCCATAATCACAACATTGTGGGTAAGTGTTTAGATGAGTACATAAGTTAAGCATAACATTGATGTCCAAAGTTCTTTAGTATAGCTGACATGGAATGTTATTTAAATACGCAAAGATAGGAGGTGGGGGGAGGTACACAGCTGGTAGGGGAGAAGGCACTCAGAGCTGTGCCAACGAACAGTTTTGCTTGAATAACTCAAGAGCATTAAAATTAGGAGAATACAATGAGCAGATAAGAATCATGTGTATAATCAACTCCAAATTTTCATTTGACTTAATAAAGGTCAATCTTTCATCAATGACCCACTATTTCATCTAATCATACTTTTTTCAAAGCAATAGCAACAAGTAAAATTTTAATATAACCTTGTCAAATAGATGCCTAAAATACGCCAAACCAAAATCTATATTTTACTATTCTGTTCTGTGCTATGAACTGTATAAGTTTTGAAAAAGAAATCCTTTCTTTTTTTTTTTTCTTCCCAATTCACTAGCCCACATATGTAATTGAGCTGGTAATTTCTACCTTTCACCTCTATCACCCCCAGTTAAAACAACTGTTGAGAACCACAGCTTCATTGAGCACTTCGGGTACACAAGGGCACATGGTAAGAAATGTGACCTTTTTCTATCATCAGGTCAGAGTGTCTCACATTTTCTTGTGTTTTCACTGATGAATTTAAAACCTCAGCCGTAGTCAAGTTGATTGAAAGAAAGAGAGTTTTCAATCCAGAAAGACTCATGGACCAAAAACAGACCACTGAAAGTGATTTTAGCATTTATTTGAGCCTGTTAACAGCATATTTGTTTTATGTATGACAGTTCATTGAGCACACAGAAAGTATCTCAGAGTTTTGGATTCGGGCTACTTTTACTGTATAAAAGCTCCAGTGGGTCTTTTTCTTCTTTTTGAGTATGAACAAAGAGAAGTTTCCCATTTGGCTTTTGTAATGTTCCAAGATCAAAGGGGTTTATACTGAAAATTCAGCTCTATAAAAGCCATGTGTAGCATGAATTCAGTCTGATTCTCCCAGATCCAGTGAAAATGGGGTATTCAGCCATCAAGCTTTGAAAACCAGCATTACACAGGGTATAACTAGGATCCTGCATTAGTTTCTACCTTCATGGAAATGGTCCCTTAGTGTCATCTTGGCAGTGTTGTTGGGATGGCCTGAAGCCACTGACCTAGCAAATTTCCTCAAAATTGTTCCCCTGAAACAGTGCAGAGAAACAAACTCTTGGCAGTATAAATGCTCCCTGGGTCTGGAAATTTCATAAGTCAGAGTTAAAACAAAGATTGGCCTAAAGTCTTTTGCTGGTGCAGAGTCTGAAATATAAATTGTCTGGAGCAAGGAACCTTTCCTGGCTCTTTGGCGCTGCCTCTCTAACTGTTATAATAATAAAAAATGTTTTCAAAACTGTGTGGTGATAAAATGAAAGGCTTTAATATTGGAAAGATATTTGGAATTTAGATTGGTCATCTGGTTCAAGTCCTCTGATTTTCTTTTACTGCTTCTCCAGCATTTGCATAGGGAACTCATTTTTGTTTTGTTTTTATTTTGTTTTGTTTTTGAAAAGCAAGTTTCATTCTTGTTCAGTCACTAAGTCACGTTGGACTCTTTGCCACCCCATGGACTGCAGCACACAAGGCTTCCCTGTCCACCATCTCCCAGAGTTTGCTCAAACTCATGTCCATAGAGTCAGTGATGTCATCTAACCATCTTATCCTTTGTCATCCACTTCTCCTCCTGCCCTCAATCTTTTCCAGCCTCAGGATCTTTTCCGTGAGCTAACCCTTTGCATCAGGTGGCTGAAGTATTGGAGCATCAGCATCAGCCCTTCCAATGAATATTCAGGGTTGATTTCCTTTAGGATTGACCGGTTTGATCTCCTTGCCATCCATTTGGAGGTTTTTCCTATCTTACGTATTTTGTAAGAAATATTTCATTCATTTACTTCAAGTAAATTTAATTCTAATTCTGAGTCTCAATACTTCTGGACTAAAGCAGTATCATTGTCAGTCCTTTTGGAGGCTCATTAGCTGTCAGGGTTCTGGTTCTGTCACAGAGCTCCTCGACACTGAGGACCCTTGGTCACTGTCATCAGTTCACCCTGGTAATCACCAAGCCGCACTTGCCCTAGCCTGATGATCTCTTCAGAAGTCCTGCCACTTCTAGGCCCTGATGCTTGGGACTCGGGACTTCTTTCAAGGTGGGATCCATTACACCTAGAGTCCAATGCCCTTGACCATTGTGTGTAGGTTCTTGCAACTTGTTTATGGGTGGGTGTGGCAGGGAATGGGAGGACACTGGGCAGTGTCAATTCTTCAGTTCTCAGGGGACACACAAATCTCTGTTTCTAGTCTCCATTCAAAAGCGTTTTTCTAAAAAAAAAAAAAAAAAAAAAGCGTTTTTCTGCATTTCTCTAATAATTAATGATGCTTAGCATCTTTTCATGTGCCCCTTGGCCATCTATGTCTTCTTTGGAGAAATGCCTCTTTAGGTCTTCTGCTCATTTTCTGATTGGATTGTTTGGGGTTTTTTTTGTTATTGAGCTGCATGAGCTGTTAGTAGATTTTGGAGATGAATCCCTTCTTGTTGCTTCGTTTGCAAATATTTATGTGAAATCTAGAAAAATGATACAGTCCAGTTCAGTCACTCAGTCGTGTCCAACTCTTTGTGACCCCATGAAAGGCAGCACACCAGGCCTTCCTGTCCATCACCAACTCCCGGTGTCCACCCAAACCCATGTCCATTGAGTCGGTGCTGCCATCCAACCATCTCTTCCTCTGTCGTCCCCTTCTCCTTCTGCCCTCAATCTTTCCCAGCATCAGGGTCTTTTCAAATGAGTCAGCTCTTTGCATCAGGTGGCAAAAGCATTGGAGCTTCAGCTTCAGCATCAGTCCTTCCAGTGAACACCCAGGACTGGTCTCCTTTAGAATGGACTGGTTGGATCTCCGTGCAGTCCAAGGGACTCTCAAGAGTCTTCTCCAACACCACAGTTCAAAAGCATTAATTCTTCAGCACTCAGCTTTCTTTATAGTCCAACTCTCACATTCATACATGACCACTGGAAACACCATAACTTTGACTAGATGGATCTTTGTTGACAAAGTAATGCCTCTGCTTTTTAATATGCTGTCTAGGTTGGTCATAGTTTTTCTTCCAAGGAGCATGCGTCTTTTAATTTCATGACTACAATCACCATCTGCAGTGATTTTGGAGCCCAGAAAAATAAAGTCAGCAACTGTTTCCCCATCTATTTCCCATGAAATGATGGGACCAGATGCCATGATCTTAGTTTTCTGACTGTTGAGCTTTAAGCCAACGTTTTCACTCTCCTCTTTCACTGTCATCAAGAGGCTTTTTAGTTCTTCTTCACTTTCTGCCATAAGGGTGGTGTCATCTGCATATCTGAGGTTACTGATATTTCTCACGGCAATCTTGATTCCAGCTTGTGCTTCTTCCAGCCCAGCATTTCTCATGATGTACTCTGCATATAAGTTAAATAAGCAGGGTGACAATATACAGCCTTGACGTACTCCTTTTCCTATTTGGAACCAGTCTGTTGTTCCATGTCCAGTTCTAACTGTTGCTTGCTGACCTGCATACAGGTTTCTGAAGAGGCAGGTCAGGTGGCCTGGTATTCCCATCTCTTTCAGATGAATCTATTTATACGGCAGGAATAGAGAGGTAGACATAGGGAATGGACATGTGGACGTGGGGATGGGAGGAGGGTGGGATGAGCTGGGAGGGTAGCACTGACGTGTGTACACTACCGTATGTAAAACAGATAGCGGGTGGGAAGCTGCTGCATAGTGCAGGGGGCTCAGCTTCATGCTCTGTGGTGACCTAGATGGGGGGGATGGCGGGGAGGGAGACCAAGAGGGTGGGGGTATATGTATACACACAGCTGATTTACTTCGTTGAACAGCAGAAATTGTAAAGCATTGTAAAACAACTGTACCCCCAACAAAAACAAAGTCACCCAGAAAAGCACACACAAGAAAGTGCCTTTTCTCTCCCAACAGTCTGCCAGGACACCTAGCACCTGCATTACCACCGTCTTTTCAGTGCTCTTAATTTCAGTTTTATAAGCAGCAGAAAGAACCAGTGACTTCTGGTATATTCAGTTTTCAGAAACTGAAACACCACGAAAATCCATGAGGCAAGGAATTTCAAAGCTTGACTTCTTGATCAACATGAGGGGGGAAAGGGGGGAAAATTGTATGAACATAGCAGTCAAATATTTTTTAAATAGTCTTACCAAAACATATAAATAATTGGGTGCTCAGTCAGCTCAGTCATGTCTGACTCTTTGCGATGCCTATTGACTGTAGCCCACCAGGCTCCTCTGTCCATGGGATTTTCCAGCTTAGAATATGATATATAGGTACAAATTCATCTGGAAGAATCCTTAGGAAACTGAGATAGTTGATAGTTGTTTCTGGGGAGCCGGACTGATGGCCAGGTGCAGAAGGCAGTCCCTTTCTAGTTCACTACACCCTGGAGTTTCGCTTGAGTCCTTTATATTGGTACTTTGTATATGTTATTTTTATGATGAGAAAAAATTTAAGGTTATTAATTCAAAGAAAAAAAATTTTCATTCATTAAGCATGAGACACTTTCCTCAACCAAGCCTTACCTATCTTAACTAATTGTCCTGATTCTGTGGCTCAGAATCCTGAGTTCCAGAGTTAATTTACCCAAGATTACACGATGCCCAAGAGTCAGGATTTGAGCCCACATCTATTTTACACATAGATCTGTGAATGCCCTTTCCCCCACCCCATGCTCTGTCCTCCAGGGCTAGTTCATTCCACTAAGTTCTTGTCTTTCACTGCCCAAGTAATGAGGCCTGACAGACCCCCTTCATCAGGCCACACATTTATGTCAAATCCTTGAATACCAATAAATACCTGAAACCATGTTTCAAAATATACCATAAAATGTAAATAAGAATGACACATAGTTCAACTCAAGTTTATACACAGCAGCAGCAGTACAGAGTTAACAGTAAAGTACATGGGGGAAGTTTAACTTGAAATGTTAGGCAAAACCAGTCCTAAAAGAATGAAATAATAAACTTAGGAAAAATTAATTATACCTCTGAATATACCATAAATGTGTATTTTGTTTAAGTCAAATAAAAATGGCTTTATTAGCAAATAGCAAATTATGAGTTGCTGCCTATAGTTTCAGTGTTGGCTTAAGGAAGCATTTCTTGTTATTAAAAATTAATAAGCATTTGTTTTTTATAGGATGCTATAGTTATACATGAAGTCTATGAAGAAGGGGCAGCCGCCCGAGATGGAAGACTTTGGGCTGGTGACCAGATATTAGAGGTATGTGATTACGCATTCTGGTTTGTACCAGCAAGTATGGTTCCTAATTTAGTGACCTTGATCCACAGTCAGTGTACCAATTCACAGTCTTCTACTCAATTATGTTGTAATCACCAAGTTGTGTCTGACTCTTTTGTGACCCCATGGACTGTAGCCCACCAGGTTCCTCTGTCCATGGGATTTCCCAGGCAGGAATACTGAAGCAAGTTGCCATTTCCATTTCCAGAGGATCTTCCTGACTCAGGGATTGAACCTGTGTCTCCTGCATTGACAGGCAGATTCTTTATCATTGAGACATCTAGGAAGCCCCAACTCAATTATATCTTCACTTATTTCTTTCTCAGTGTGACAAAACAGGTACTTTATTCTTTTTTCTTTTATTTATATCAAATAGCTGTCAGTAGAACCATGACAGATCATTAATCTAAATCTGTGAAAACTTTTTTTTTAAATGAAAGGGGAAAGTACAACTAAACATTCTATAATCAAATGAAACTATAACTTCACAATTTGATTTTTTTTTGCTTTCCCACTATACCTTACTAAATTCCCTTCTAAAAGCACATACATATAGATGTATACATAAACATGCACATTTGGTATTTTAAAAAACTTTATTGCAGCTTTAAGTCTTAATAATTTTCTTATTCCTAGTAAGTATTTGCATCAAATGGAGGTCCCTGCCCTGGCACCTTTGTTTCCTAGCTGATGAAAATGTAGAATCCTCTCCCTTTAGGTGGTATATGGTACTTATTAAAAATTGAAATGCTTAACTTGCCTCTTTTGAAAGGGCTCTCATTTAGCAAAGGTGTTAAAGCCTTTTAAAAAGAGCTGAGGCTGGCAACGTCTAAACTAGGGAATGGATGAATGGAAAGTTAATGCCAGGCATTCTGGTAGGTGAAACTAAAGAGCTTTTGCAATGGTGTGAAACTTTTAGGCAACATTTCTTTCTTTCATTGGATGAATTTAATTGAATAGTTAACATTTTATGGTGGATATGTGTGTTTTTGCTTTGCAACTTTAATATAGCACATTATGAATGACATCATAGAATTTTATTTTTCCCTTTGGTGGTTCAAGTCTGCCTCCCAAGATGAAACCAGAGATATAATTAAGGGTAGAAAACATAGGCAAGAAGGAGTTAAAAGAGAGACCGGGCTGACTGCAAATTAAATTCAGGGCAAGTTATAGGGTTTCTCTGCAGGCCTTTACTGTGCTTCATCATTGGATTAGGACATATTCCCAGTGCATTCATTAAGGTGCAAGTGTATGAGGTTAGAAAAATAAATGTAGCCTCTTTGAGAATTGACGTGACTGCTTTAGCATACAGCACCATTTTTTGGTGGTTAGGAGTTTTGAGGGTTTTTTTTCCCCCTTTGTAGATTTTCTAATTAACTGGTGCTATCATAATTGGCTTTGTAGAGGAATAAACTGAATATTCAAAAGAGTACAGATACATACAGGTCTTGATACTTAACATTATTTGTAAGCCCACAAATTTTTCTGTATTAGTCATGTGGAGCTAAATCTAATATGTGCATTGCTTGACTGTGGCAATGGTGGCACAGGTATAAATTCACAGTATAAATTGTATATTTTAAATTTGTATAGTCTATCTTATAGCAGTTATACCTCAATAAAAGAAATTTTTTTTAAATTTATCTACTCATTTTGAATAGACCCTCAGCTGTAGCCATTCTCTTTCATAAAATATATTCATATACAACTGAACACTCAGGACAGATGAGCATAAAGAAAGCAAATGTGTTTTAAGTGCATGGAGAATTTGAAAGGTCAACTAAGTCATTTCCTGGCATCTGTCTGAATTATATTACCCAGTGTGTGTGGATGGTCTACACTTCTCATTAAAGATAGCCAGACAGGCTCTTCTCTTACACCAGACAAGATCTTGTCCACAAAAACATATTGTGTGTTTAGTTAAGAAATATACCTCTCAGTTTGGTCAGGGAACATGTTTCCTTCCTAAGTAGCCTTAGACTCCACATTTTAACTTGTTCTAATTGTGGTTGCTGTATATGGATACATAATGAGGCCTAATCAGCCTGGGGCCTGCAGGTTGCCTCAAGAAGAAGATAGGCAAACTTTGGTGATACATTTCCAAACAATGGCCTTTCTGCTCTTGAGAGTTCTCTTCATGGTGCAGGCTGGCCTTCATGAAAAGTGAAAATGAAGGTGAAAGTTGTTCAGTCATGTCCGACTCTTTGCAACAGCATAGACTATAGAGTCCATGGAATTCTCCAGACCAGAATACTGGAGTGGGTAGCCTTTGCCTTTTCCAGGGGATCTTCCCAACCCAAGGACCGAACCCAGGTCTCCCACATTGCGGGCAGATTCTTTATACCAACTGAGCCACAGGGAAAGCCCAAGAATACTGGAATGGGTCGCCTATCCTTTCTCCAGCAGATCTTCCCAACCTAGAAATTGAACCAGGGTCTCCTGCATTGCAACCGGATTCTTTACCAACTCAACCCCTGATACTTCAGTTGGCCTTCTGTGGTTTTATAGTATTGTTTTATGTTCAATTAGGACAAGCCAGATTTTGCTTACAAATATATAGTGAAATAATATTTTAGCCTGACAAGATTTATCATTCTATGATTAACATGGGCTGTTTTCTTTCTGGTTCTTTTTTTAAGGGTCAGTCCCTCCTCTTACCCTTCCTCTATTCCCGTTATCCTCTTCTATTTTTCTGCAAGTGGGAGCAGAAAGAATAGAGAGCTAATACCTGGTTTTCCCTGTGGATAAAATAGTGAGGAACTGCTGCCCTAGTTTGGTTATTCTTTCCTTCCAAAGCAGCAACTCATCCATTTCCCCACATGCCTTTCCTCCCCCAGGGACATGATAGCCCCCATTGACAACTGGGGCTTCCTATGATCCTTCTCAAACAAGAAGCCCTGCTGTTACCGCTCCTCGTCCTTTACCATCAGTGTTCTAAATAATGCACCTGGGGCTTATGTAAGGCACTTAATACATCACTGCACCATATTCTAACCACTCAGCAATGTTTCTCTTACTATTGGTGCATTTAGTGGTGTCTCTTGGTGGCTCAGTGGTAAAGAATTTGCCAGCCAATGCAGGAGACATGAGTTTGATTCCTGGATCAGGAAGATCTCCTGGAGAAGGAAATGGCAACCCACTCTAGTATTCATGGCATTCCACTCCAGCATTCTTGCCTGGGAAATCCCAGGGATCGAAAAGTCTGGCGGGGTACAGTCCATGACATCACAAAGAGTCAGACAGGACTGAGCAACTAAACAACAGTAACTTGATTCACAGATGAGAAAATGAAAACTTTAAACTTGCAACAGATCACTTTGATTTGACAGATATCTTGATGCGGGTATTTAGAGTGAACTGCTTTTGTAATATTAGAGTTTAATGACAGTGCTTTTAATTAAAGCCATAATTGTTAAAGTCTTTCAAGGGGTATTTTAGAGGCTTAGAGAATTCACCTTCAATCCATGGAGGTAACTATTTTTCAGTTGAGTAGCAGAAGTGGTCTTGTGTGCCATCTATTGGAATACAGGAAAATAATCAGCTCAGACCACATTTTCTGGAGACATTGTTTTCCCCTTTGTCTGTGGGTTTACCTCGTAAACAAAGGAAGTGTGATCATGGGCCTCAAGTAATAGCAAATGCTGTCACTGAGCACCAGCCCTGACTGTAGTTTCTTCAGTTCCTTGTAAAATATGTTTCTATTTTCTGTCAACCACGTGTCAGCCCTGTGCCAAACATACTTTAGGATTTATTTCATTTAATCCTCACAACAAAGTACATAGATACTATAATGATTGTTGTTATTATTATCTCTAATTCATGGAAAGCAGACTTGAAACTCATCTTGAGTTATCTCTTTAAGGTTTCACATAGTATAAGTTGAAATTGGCACTCAAAGCGAATTCCATCTATACCTAAAACCTATGCTTAACTATTATTCTGGGTGTTGTTAATCTAAGTGATTCACAAACCCACCAAGATATATCAGAAAAGAAAAAGCAGCTTGAAAATTAGGCTTTTAAATGTTTTCTTGACTCACAGCATCAACTTTAAATAATCACTCAAAAGTCACTTTCTCCAGGAAGGGCTCATTCCTCTTTTCTCCTGTCTTTGTAATCACTCTTTAAGCACAAGTAGTGAGTCTTTGGAATGTTAGAAATGGAAAAGCTTTAGCCCAGCCCTTCATTGTATAGGTGAAGGAATGGCAGTCCAGAGATAGATGGGACATGCCCAAGCCACACAGACTGAGACCAACATCTTGAGAGAAACTGGCCTTGGCCTGGGCCCATCTTTCCCTTGGTTTGGCTCTTTTTGTAACTATGACCTTGAAGAAGGGACCTACAACTCCCTTCTTCTGAGTCTGGGTTACTGTGTCCATCAATTTGGCCCATGAGTTAAATTGACTTAGCAACATCCATACTAGACTTTCTCTGTGGCTGGGGAAAGTTTAAGAGTGAGATGAAGCAGCACGGTGTAGAGAGTATGGCTGGAAAGATAGTCTGGGTTCATACTATGGCCCCTCCATGTGCTAGCTGTGTAACCTTGCTCAAGTCACTTAACCTCTGCATGCCTCAGTTTCCTCATCTGTAAAATGGTAATAGTATCAGAAAGTTCGTGTAAATGCTCATAAAGGGCTAATTTAATTTCAATCTCTGGATCAGGAAGATCTCCTGGGAAAGGAAATGGCAACCGACTCCAGTATTCTTGCCTGGGAAACCCCATGGACAGAAGAGCCTGGTGTTCTGTTCAACCCCGTGACCAGAACAGTCCATGGGGTCGCTAAAGAGTTGGACATAACTTAGCACCTAAACAACAACACAACCATTTGTTAAGTGAAAAATAAGTTGGCTATGATTTCCATTGAACAGACAAGGAAAACGGAGCTTCACAGAGGTTACACAACTTGCCCAGATTCACGCGACTGACTAGAAGCAGGGCCTCGGTTTCACTCAGTGCTGTTTCCAATATATTTGATGTCTAATGCATGGCCCTGTCTGTCTCACTCAGATCCAGATTCAAATCAGTGGACTTCAGAAAGTCTTTGACCATGTCAGAAATACCAGCCCCTCATTTCCTCCTGGCCTGTTCTGAAGTAGTCATGATGTTAGCAATTAAGAGTGAGGATGTCAAGTTCAATCAGCAAACTGAATCCAACAAATACTGACCAAATACTAATATTTCTTTCCCCTTTGACCTCAACTGAATGAGTCAAGTGGTCCCTGCTCTCTCATGTTGAGTCCATAGTAAAGTTCACAGCTACCTAAAATTGCATTATCATGTGACTAACCCACCCTCTGTAATTACCTGGGGCAGGGGAGTGTCAGGGCCACATCCATTGTACTTGAAGCAGCTGTGACTGCTAGTGGGCACTCCCTGTGTGCATTGGGATTGGCTGGAAATTTCTGGAGGTTTTTCACTGATTGAGTCAAGGAGCTGCTGAAGGCAGAAAGGTCTCTGCTGTTGCATCTTGTCTCGGATGCCTGTTGTTCTAGGTTAATGGGATTGACCTGCGGAGTGCCAGCCACGAAGAAGCCATCACAGCCCTGAGGCAGACCCCCCAGAAGGTGCGACTGGCGGTGTACAGAGATGAAGCACACTACAGGGACGAGGAGAACTTGGAGATTTTCCCCGTGGATCTGCAGAAGAAGGCTGGTCGAGGACTGGGCTTGAGTATCGTCGGAAAACGGTAAGGAAATGGTGTCAGAGTCAGGAGTGATCAGCCTTGTTCCTTCAGAGTTCTAGGAACTAAAGCCGATAAACACTGAAAGATAAAGCCGTGTATAAACTAATGATGTGATTTCTAAAATTAACATTTTTATGACTATTTGAATGAGATAGGTCATGTTACTAAGCAAGATCTTAGCCAAAAAACATGTCATATAAAGATAAACTCTAACCCAAATCAACCCAGACTGTTCCGACTTTTTTCCTCATAAAGAGTTAAAACAGAGTCAACAAGGCCCTTTCTACTTGGAGTCACTTAGATCTAAGGCTGGCAGGGGTTGGTTAAAGCGACCATACCTAAGAAACAGCTGGTATCAAGAAAGAGATTTACTTGTACAGTGTTGGGTTAGGGAAGTTGCTCTACCATAGAGTGCCATGTTAATTTCATACTCTGTGAAACCAGTTGAGGAGTTACTGAAACTAGTTGAGTTCGTTGACATGGTCAAGAGACATCAATTCTTTGTGACAGTAGTCTTCTATTAAGAAAGATGTCTTGCAAATAAAACAGAAAAAGAGACACAGAAGTACAGAACAGACTTTTGGACTCTGTGGGAGAAGGCGAGGGTGGGATGTTTTGAAAGAACAGCATGTATATTATCTATGGTGAAACAGACCACCAGCCCAGGTGGGATGCATGAGACAAGTGCTCGGGCCTGGTGCACTGGGAGGACTCAGGGGAATCGGGTTGGGGGGGAGGGGAGAGGGGGGATCGGGATGGGGAATACATGTAACTCCATGACTGATTCATGTCAATGTATGACAAAACCCACTGACATGTTGTGAAGTAATTAGCCTCCAACTAATAAAAATAATTGAAAAAAATAAAAAATAAAAAAAAAAAAGAAAGATGTCTTGCAAATAATAACTTGCACCAAAAATATAGGTAGATCCTGGTGACCAGGCTACTCTTTTGAAAGCTGTGCTTCTTACCCATGTGATAGGAATTGCAGTAATTATTTCAGAACAGTATTTGTAGACTAGAGAAATCAGTAAGATCTTGAAACTGTAGTTCCAGCTTCCACAGTTTACTGGCTTTAGATATCATCTAGTGTGTATTTATTCCAACAGGGCTGCAGGATTTTCATGTGATGCCCCAATATAGCCTTAAATGGTATCAACCATATTCTTAGGAAGAATCGAAGCTGGTTTTATATATTGTGTCACATACCCCCACTGACCTTTGTTGACTAGCCTAGTGCTTTGTTCCAAATGGTCTGGTCTATTATTAAGATATTAGCTACCATTTTTGAGCACTGGTTTTGTGCCACTGTGTACTCACAATCTTATATTTTATTTCAGCACCATAAAACCATCACTTTGGAAATGTATTACAAAACAAAAGAGCTGAGACTCATAAGCATACTCAGTACACCTATGGGTGCAGAATAACTGACAGAGCCCACGTTGAAGCTTGCTTTCTTGTTGTGATCATACATGTGCCTGGAGAGAGTCCTTTTAGAGTAATGGTTTTTTCTTTATTGTCTCAGAGTGGA
The DNA here is from genome assembly GCF_963930625.1 of Muntiacus reevesi. Classification (NCBI taxonomy): domain Eukaryota; kingdom Metazoa; phylum Chordata; class Mammalia; order Artiodactyla; family Cervidae; genus Muntiacus; species Muntiacus reevesi. The sequence goes on along the minus strand of NC_089249.1, from coordinate 142,792,642 downwards.
TTGGTGAAATACAACATGAACATTTTAGATTGAGTTTGTAAGGAACATTTACATTCTTAGCACAAAAGGTTTTATTGTAGATCAGATGTATAAGCTCTCAAAATTCTTTGCCTGGCAATTCCACAACTAGGAATTTATCCTAAATACAGGCTTGTAGATATGTTATTCACTGAACATTGCTTACAGTAGCTAGAGAAGTAAACAACCTATATTTCCATCAACAATTCACTAATAAATGAATTTAATGAATAATATAGTTCCTCAAAACACTGGGTAAGCTCCAAGTGGTAATAAAGACCAATTGCCATAGTGTGTTAAGTGAAAGAAAGAAAGTTAAAAGGAACAAAGCTGGAGGGAAAAAAGACTATATGTTCTTTTATATCCATTTACACAGATATGTACTATACACACGTGCATTGCTTATGTAGACACAGAATATTGCTCTTCCCAGGTGGCTCAGTGGTAAAGAATCCATCTTCCAATGCAGAAGACATGGGTTCAATCCCTGTGTTCAGGAAAATCCCCTGGAGGAGAAAACGGCAACCCCCTCCAATATTCTCACCTGGGAAATGACATGGACAGAGGAGCCTGGCGGGCTGTAGTCCATGGGGTCACAAAGAGTCGGACACAGCCGAGTGACCGAGCACACATGCACACAGAATGTCTCCCGGAGAGAATAAAGAAACGGGAAACGCTGGTTATTTCTGAGAAGGGAATTTGGAGACGGGAGACAGAGATGAGAGGGGAAATTTTCAAGGTCACCCCTTTTTAACCTCTTGAATTTTGAGACATACACTTATTTATTCATCAAATAAATATAATTAAAACCTTAAAGTAATAAAGGCAGGGAAAGAGAGGAAGAGTGAAAAACAGACTAGAAACAGATGAGATGATAATAATTGAGCTAATTGCTAAAGAAGTAATGTGTATGTTTTAACAGTACTTAGCTGTTTTTTTTAAGTGAATTTTCATTTTATTTCACTAAAATTATCCTCTTGCAGAAATTATGCCCTTGGGCCAGTGAAAGTGAATAATACAATAGGCAACATAAATAGATATAAGCTATTTAAAGGGTGAGCACTCTGAGGCTTATCATTTGGGAAGAATATCTGTAATCTCAGGTTTAATATAGAAATATTGGGTTATGCCATTACTCTGCTTTATGGTATTCACAGAAATGGAAGTGGAGTATTTATTTCTGACATCGTGAAAGGTGGAGCCGCAGACCTTGATGGGAGATTAATTCAGGGAGATCAAATCTTATCTGTGAATGGGGAGGACATGAGAAGTGCTTCCCAGGAGACAGTGGCCACTATCCTCAAGGTGAGTCCCTAGCTGCTTTCTGCCTCCCTGGTATAACTCAAGTCCAATGGTAGTGGTTCTAATTTAGCTTTTTTATAAATGTGTTGAATTTTATAAAATGCGTTGATGCTAGATTTTTACTAGAGACCTAGTCTCTGATTATTTTAACCAATTAGGAATAGCTGCTGAAGAAAGCTATTGTATTGATTAACAGGATTGAAGGGACCCTTGTTTGGGGATGTAAGCTAGTTTTTCATACTTTCGAGAATTCCAAGTACCCGCAGTTGCTCTCTAAAATCATTCAATGGGGTAGATTCTCCTGGAGTCACAAAATGTATCCTCTTCCCTCTTGGGCTACATTATCATGAATTCATCAAATCCAGCTTTTATTGCTTGAAGGAATATTAAAGATGCTAAAGACCAAATCCTCCATCTCACAATGAAGTCCTGACAAAGCAAAGTGGCATGCCCAGATACCAGAGCTGTGCTTGAGGAGTTTTTCTGTCTCTCAAGCTGTTTCTCACTGAGGCTGGAGAGTGACTGGGGCTCAAGATTCCCTTCCAACTGACTGTTTCTGCCACATGCACCCTACCTGCCTTGGAAGAAACTGGTGAATAAAAATCCTTGTAAATGGCCATTGAGCTCTCACCAGGTGTATCTTATTCTTTTTCACAAATAATAGTAGCTGTAGGAGCTTTTACAAAATAAGTGAATTCTGTTTCTTTTAAAATCCTGATTTTCTAAAATAGTTTACTATCAGTTATTACTCAAGAGAAGACTTGTATCAGATTACCCATCTGTTACCTCTGTGTTTGATTTTTTTCCCATCCTCCTTTTCACCACTTTTTCTTCATCATTTCACTGCTCACAAATACTTTCGTCAGAAGGGAAAAGAAAGAGAAAGGAGGTGAATTGAAATGTAATCTTTTTAACATGTTTGAAGAAGTGAGGAAATCGTGAGATGAGTAGCATTGAGTTGATAAATTTTTGTGACCTTACGTGATTTTTTTGATAACTGAATTTCCTGTCTACGTGTGGCCTTCATCAGCCATTTGTGTTCTTGGCTGCAGAGATTAGTGGAGGCACTGCCGTAATAATTTAGGACACAGATGCTACTGTTTCTCACCTGTTCTTTTCCTGTCTTCCCCAGTGTGCACAGGGGCTTGTGCAGCTAGAGATTGGAAGACTCCGAGCTGGTTCCTGGGCCTCCTCGAGGAAGACATCACAGAACAGTCAGGTTGTTGATGGCTTCCTGTTAGACTCACTCGCGCACCTGTCCCAACTGGGAGAAATTTTCCCAGGTCATAAATGATCGTTTGGAAATAATACATAATATAGAGCATATCCATGACACTAAGTTTGGTGTACTTTAATGTGTTTGGAATAAAAAATGAAAGGTGGGATGGAAACTCATTAATCCCTAGATTTTTCTCTCCTTTATTGCCTGCAAGTATTTTCTTAGAACCACTTTTCTCTCCCACTATTCTATATTGCCTAGGTATTGCATGTACACAGCTGTGTTTATTTTAAAAAAAAAGAAGCAACATCTGGTGGCAATTTGACCCTCATTAGCACAACATTGTTCTATTCATTCAATTAAATATAGCTATAAAGTTAACTTGTGAATAGCCACTCACACATGCTGAGGGCAGTTAATGGTGTATTCTTGGGAGAGCAAAATATGGGAGTTTCTCCTGTAGGAGGGAGGCCTTAGTGGGTGATATTTTGAGGGTTAGCAAACATCTCATGTTTATTTGCAACGCTGATGTAAATGCCACTTTTTTTTTTCCTAACATAGTATATTTCACTGTCTTTTTTCTTCACTGTGATGTCTGACAAAAAAAGATGGTAGACTATATGTTAAGTCTTATTTCGTATATAATGAAACTATGGAAACGTACATGTGACCCCCTAATCCCCTTTGCGGGTTATTAGATGGGCTTTGTTTTGAGGTTAGAAGCATGATGACTTTTGGTCTCCTTCCTGATTTCCTTAGACTTAAAACCTCTCCAAGGCCTTTGTTTGGAAGGGGTTCTGATTTTATGGTTAGCCCACAGGTGCTTCTGGAATCCTATTAGCTGCCCCTTTTGCCTCATTTATGTTAGGAAATGAGTGAAGAAAAATACCACTGTTCAGATAGAATCACAGGTTAGTTGGTTTGCCTTAGATAATTTTTAGGGGAAGCAAACCGAGTAAACATTGTTAAGTTTTTTGGGCTTTTTGTTGTTGTATTTGCATTTCTGGCTTATGTAATGGGCAGCAAATATCATGTGTATTAAAAGACCGTGGTGCAGTAGGATTCTAGACATCAATAAATGGTGAAAATTCTGATCAGACTTGTATCAAAAGTGGGAAATTGAGATTCAAAATAGTTGTCTTGGGGGCGTGGGCTCAATCGCTCCGTTGTGTCCAACTCTTTGCAACCCCATGGACTATAGCCCACCAGGCGCCTCTATCCATGGGATATTCCAGGCAAGAATACTGGAGCAGGTTGCCATTTCCTCCTCCAGGGAATCTTCCCAACCCAGGAGTTGAACGATATCTCCTTCGTCTCCTGCATTGCAGGCAAATTCTTTACTACTTGAGCCACTGGGGAAGCTACTAGTTGTCTTGGCTTCTTCCTTAATGGAAGACTCGACTTAAGTGATTTCATCAAAGCCCCGTTGTACATAGGGGTTAGAATGTAGAATAGACAATACTGGAGATGAAATTTTTCTTCCTGTAGAGTACATGAAGGTGACACATGAGAAAAGGAGTTTGATAAACTGAAGAGGACGAAAAGGCCTCCCAGTTAGAGAATGTAGCATAGGCAGAAGCACAAAGGGGTACAAGGAGCTCTGATGTTTTAAAAAGAGTTTGAACTGACAGGAGAGGTGGTGGGTAGAACTGGATTTCTGTCCTTGAAGAATGTATATATGCATCCAGGAGATTAATAAAGTTCATACTCAGCTGAAATACAAAGATAACAAATTTAGGGACTCTACCATTCAATGTCAAAAGCCCACCATTACCATTTATCTGGTAGGTAAATGTGAGCTATCATATTTTGGAAACCTGGGACGAAGTACCAAATACTTTTCTCTAACCTCTTTACACAGAATTTTCATTTCAGAGGATAGAAGTTTAATTCAATGTTAAGAAAAACAGCAAATATATTCTGTCCTTACTTTATCCTTAAAAGTAAGACCCAAATGAAATGAGTTTGTACTGATAGGTAGCTAGTGAGAAGGAGGCCAGTAGCAGGCTATGAAAAGGAAGTGTCCTGCATCTTCATGAGCTGAAGACTAGCCCACAATCCAGATAGAGAAAAAGAGGAACCTATTCCCAAACATTTCCCCTAACAAAGAAAATATAATAAAATATTAATTTTGGAATCTAGGTGGTATGTCTACTGTACCATTCAACTTTTCAATAAATTTAAAATTATTCATATTTAAGGAACATGAAAATAGTAAACAACTTGCATTATACTAAGGAAATGGATCAAATTATAATTTGTCAGGTGATAATTGTAGTGTTAGATTTACTTTAAAATTTAGAGGCAATTAAGGCATAACCTTGAGAATTTGATAGAAAAAAGTTCTTTATTCATTATTGATGTCATTGTTTTGTGCATTGGGAGGATCTTTCACTGTGCATATGATTTTCATTAAATAGCCCCAGCCAAACATGACTATAGATTATCTGCTAAGTCACTTCAGTCGTGTCTGACTCTGTGCGACCCCATAGATGGCAGCCCACCAGGCTCCCCCGTCCCTGGGATTCTCCAGGCAAGAATACTGGAGTGGGTTGCCATTTCCTTCTCCAATAGATTATTTAAATTTATTTAAAGAAACATTCAGTTCAGTTCTGCTGCTCAGTCATGTCTGACTTTGCGACCCCATCAATTGCAGCATGCCAGGCCTTCCTGTCCATCACCAACTCCCGGAGTTTACTCAAACTCATGTCCATTGAGTCGGTGATGCCATCCAACCATCTCATCCTCTGTCGTCCCCTTCTCCTCCTGCCCCCATCCCTCTCAGCATCAGGGTCTTTTCCAATGAGTCAACTCTTCCCATGAGGTGGCCAAAGTATTGGAGTTTCAGCTTTAGCATCAGTCCTTCCAATGAACACCCAGGACTGATCTCCTTTAGGATGGACTGGTTGGATCTCCTTGCAGTCCAAGGGACTCTCAAGAGTCTTCTCCAACACCACAGTTCAAAAGCATCAATTCTTCGTTGCTCTGCTTTCTTCACACTCCAACTCTCACATCCATATATGACCACTGGAAAAACCATAGCCTTGACCAGATGGATCTTTGCTGGCAAAGTAATGTCTCTGCTTTTTAATATGCTATCTAGGTTGGTCATAACTTTCCTTCCAAGCAGTAAGCATCTTTTAATTTCATGGCTGCAATCACCATCTGCAGTGATTTTGGAGCCCCCCAAAATAAAGTCTGACACTGTTTCCCCATCTATTTCCCATGAAGTGATGGGACCAGATGCCATGATCTTCGTTTTCTGAATGTTGAGCTGTAAGCCAACGTTTTCACTCTCCTCTTTCACTTTCATCAAGAGGCTTTTTAGTTCTTCTTCACTTTCTGCCATAAGGGTGGTGTCATCTGCATATCTGAGGTTATTGATATTTCTCACGGCAATCTTGATTCCAGCTTGTGCTTCTTCCAGCCTAGCGTTTCTCATGATGTACTCTGCATATAAGTTAAATAAGCAGGGTGACAATATACAGCCTTGACGTACTCCTTTTCCTATTTGGAATCAGTCTGTTGTTCCATGTCCAGTTCTAACTGTTGCTTCCTGACCTGCATACAGGTTTCTCAAGAGGCAGGTCAGGTGGTCTGGTATTCCCATCTCTTTCAGAATTTTCCGTAGTTGATTGTGATCCACACAGTCAAAGGCTTTGGCATAGTCAATAAAGCAGAAATATATGTTTTTCTGGAACCCTCTTACTTTTTCAGTGATCCAGTGGATGTTGGCAATTTGATCTCTGGTTAGATTTATTTGAAAGTACAGTAATGAAGGTGGTGCTAGGGGTAAAGAGTCTGCCTGCCAGTGCTGGAGACATAAGAGACATGGGTTTGATCCCTGGATCAGGAAGATCCCGTCGAGGAGGAAGTGGCAACCCACTCCAGTATTCTTGCCTGGAGAATCCATGGACAGTGGAGCCTGATGGGCTGTGGTCCACAGGGTCACAAAGAGTCAGACATGACTGACGTGACTTATCACAATGGAGGTATAACAGATTGAGCTGAATTATTACCAACTCTAGGAAAATCTTTGAGAAAAAAATTTTTAAATATTCCTAAAATAACATATTCCCTTGATATTTGAGCATTCTATATAATCAAGTTCCTGTTAATCTAGATTTTCAGTTCAGTTGCTCAGTCATGTCCAACTCTTTATGACTCCATGGGCTGCAGCACCCTAGGCTTCCCTGTCCATCACCAATTCCCAGAGCTTGTTTTACCAAAATGCTCATATATTTGGGTAATAAGAAAATAAATTTTAGCTGCACCCCCAAATGACACTTAGTGTCATTAACTAATCATATGTAAACACTCTGTAACATACTAGGAAAATGTTTCTGATTTCATCTGGCACACAAAAAGCTGAAATTACTGCATGCTTTCTACCTTCATGATTGAAACCACATATAAAAGCACATATAATGGAGAAAGTAGTGGAGCAAATGTTAAATGAGATTATTTAGGGTGATGAGAGAGGCAGTGTGAGTTTTCCTTTTTGTTTTCTTTTTTGGCCTCCACAGAATTTTCTATTACATGGTTATGGTTACTTCAGTAAGTAAAATAGTAATAATAACTATGAATTTCTAAAACTGACCACTGAGTTTCCTTTTCAGGGGAGTCAGCATAGCACACACAGCAGCTTCCATCCTTCCCTGGCTCCTGTCATCACCAGCCTGCAAAACCTGGTTGGCACAAAACGAGCTTCAGATCCTTCCCCCCAAAATTCAGGTATTACTTCAGACACACCATTGCGCAAAACCATCCTGCTACCTAATTTTTTTTAAAAATGAAAAAAAAAAATTTACTGGAGTATAGTTGATTTACAATGTTGTGTTAGTTTCAGGTGTACAACAAAAATGTTTTTAAACCTTTGAACATGTCCACATAAACTTTCTGAAAGCCCTGTTCTAAAGGAAGGAAAGCTATAGAGATCTGTGTTTGGAATATGCCTTAACTTATACTTGAAAAGGAGAAAAGCAGAAATCTAAAGGACTTCATAAAGTAAAACCATTTCCAAAGAGAAAATGTAAAAATTATGGATCACTCAAGGAAGGTCAGAGTGCATATCCCATCATGGGTGGGGCAGGGAAGGGGATCTTTTTAAGTCTTTCCTTGGGTAAAGATATGATTAAGGCAGAAAAATGTACAGTGAGACACAAATGGATCACCCTCCAAGCCATTTACTCACCATATTCCAGGCAGCTGCTGCTATAGTCCATTGGCTTTTGTCAGACTGAATGATTATGGCCACATCTATCTCAAACAGAGAGGATTTGTTAAAAATAGAGGACATAACCCCTGATAGATGGTCACCAGTTAGAATTTTGAGAAAGGGTATAATGCCTTCTTGCCTCAGTATTCTCTCCTTAAAGACCTTAAAAATGATGCCATTTTCATGGGACAATATTATATTCTAGATATGTTATCTCTTACTTTTAAAAAGTTAATTTGTTGCTTCTTTATAGGCACAGATGTGGGACCAAGGACTGTTGAGATAATCAGGGTAAGTCAATGATTTTGTTTTTGTTTTTTCTGATTTGTTTTGGATTTGCATAATGTGTACATCTTCCCCTCAACGCAGTGTATTGGATTGTTAGTGTGCTCATTTAAATTACTGAAGTAAATATATGGTCTATGTAACACAGACATACTTAGAAAAATAAAGCAAAGCACATTCATGACCACCGAATTTTTTGGTGCATCCCATCCACTTCATTTTGTGTACCATGTTTAAGTTTTATAAAAACAAACAAACAAAAAAAATGGTATCAATTAGATGTACTGTTGTAGCTTGCCTTTTTTACTTTACAGCTTGGACTATTAGTCATGCAACTAAGTATTTTTTGACAGCATACGGCATGATTTTTGTCAGTTAACATAGTATTGCATCATATGAACGTGCTATAATTTTTCTTAGCCAATGTCCTCTTATTAAACAAGTAACATATTTCTCAACTTTTGCCATATTTTATAGCAAAATATGTCTTTGTATTTTCTTTTGGCTCGTATCATGGGTATTTTCTTTAGGATTATTTCTTAGAAATGAAATTGTTGGGTCAAAATCCACACTTGTTTTTTAAAGGCTTTTATACATAATGCTAAATTGCTCTCCCGAGAAGACTGTGTAGGATGCATTTCAGTTCATAAAGTCATCAAATCCTAATTTTCAGACTCCTGTGTGATATGCAAAGTGTTAGAAAGCACTTTTATTTTCTCATGCTTATTATTAAATTTGGGATTCAACAAGTAATGAAAAAAATTATGACTTTGTTGTATTCATAGTTCAGCTGTAGTAAAGTGATATCCAGCTTAACTGGGTTCTCTGCACTCAATTATAGTTATGTTTAAAGACACTTTACCGTTTATTAGCTTTATGACCTTTGGCGAGTTACTTAAACTCAATTTGCTCATCTCTAGATTGGGCTTTTAACACCTCACGAGGTAAATCTTGCTGTTTGGATCAATGAGGTCATGCACACAGTGTACTTAGCAGAGTACCTAGTTCATCATGAATGTCCAGGAGGTGAAATCCTTTTTCATTGGCTACAACTTTGACTAAATCTGCCTGATTATTCTAAGTATCTTTCCACCAGAGTGGCAACTCAAATGTTCCTTGGATGGAGAAGTTAAAATGTACCAATATGTGCATAATTATGGATAAATTAAAGAAACATCATAATGAGTTTGAACATAACCAAATTATTCTATAAATTTCTCATTCCAAGATTTATAGCATATCATTTTCTGTTTTCTTAGTCATTTCAGCTGCTTGTTTTTACAGGCTTTTATAAAAAGGCCAGTTCCTACCCACCCTGTTTTTCTACATATAGTCAGAGCAGAAACTTTATAATGAAACGCATCTTGCCATTTGCATGTAGGGCTTTACTATTGATGCATCCAGATGCATATAGAAGCTGGGCACAAACTTTGGAAAACAGGGTGTTGAAGTTTTTTCTCATATGTTTTTTTGTCATTCTGTTCTTTTTCCTTTCTCCAACTTTACCGAGGTAAAATTGAAGCACACTGACCTATGTATATTTTTAAGTGATCAGGTAGAACTACAGAAGCCTTGCAACCCTGTAGGTCCTTTTTCCCAAACCATTCCCCTAACATGTATGTCCTTGTTATCATATGTTCATAGCTGCATAATTTGAGAGCCCTGCCAGACAATGGTATCATCTTGGCTTTAAACTGTCCTACATATTTGAAAGAACTTAAGAAAATTTGTCACTTTTCCCTGGTTCTTTGCATGTCAAGTAACTTGGGATTTTCCCGACCCTGCTGAAGGTTATGCTATATAGACCCTGAAGAATGTTGTTTATGTTTTAGCAGGTATCCACCCAGTTAGGCTCATATTGCAAGTTATGTTACCTTTGGTGAGTGGTGGTTCAAATCTCAGTTCAGTTCCCAAATGTGGGTCAGTCCCTCACGAGTGTGGCTTAGAGTTGAGCTTCAGAATTCTGTGGGTTCACAGGATCCCACTCTCTGACTCTTTCTACTCTAGTTTTCTTTCTTCATTCTCCCACCATCAGGTTTCCTTTTCCTGTTTCCTCTGAGTAGAAAGATGAGTTAACTTCAAAGTTTTAACAATTTGCACCAACTTTATGGGGGTTTCCCAGGTGGCACTTGTGGTGCAGAACCCACCTGCCAATGCAGGAGACACAAGAGACTTGTGTTCGATCCCTGGATCAGGAAGATCCCCCGGAGGAGGAAGTGGCAACCCACTCCAGTATTCTTGCCTGGAAAATTCCATGGACAGATGAGCCTGGCAGGCTGCAGTCCATGGGGCTGCAAAGAGTTAGGTCTTCATTTTAATCCGTAGGAACAAGATGCTATAGGGTATGTATGCCCCCATGTTGAAACTGGAACTTACCATTCGTTCTTTTAGTGATTTTTAAAACACTCACCCTGTGATATACATGTAAGAGAAATCTGGACAAAGGCCAGGGTCGCTTCAGCAGGGTCAGAGTGAGCCAAATGGTCTCACCTAATAATCTTAGGGAACATTTTCAGTCACGTGTTACTTCTCTCTCCAAACTCTGTAGTCACGACAGTGGGCGTCCTTGAAGATCCTTTGTTCTAACTCAGTCCTGCAGCTCCTTCAGAGCCAAGTGTGTTTGTTCACACCCAGAAGAGCATGATATGTGCGGTAATTTAATCATAAACACCATACGAGGGTATACTTGCCAAGTCTGCATCAGAATTGGCCACTGAACAACAGTAGCAGAGGGTTTGCTTTTTTCTTTTTTTTAAAATTTTTACTCCTACTGTTGCATTTTATTGAGCTTTTTCTGTGGTCCAGGACTGTACTATATCACCTCATTTAATCCTCAGATCAACACTGTGAGGTAGGTGGTTTTCTTTCCACTTCACGAAGAGATGGAAGCTCTAAGAGGTTAAGGGACTTCTTAGGACACTGCCCCCCATCCCACTGTCCCAGCTTATTAAGTACTTCAGTTAATGAAGAGCTGAAACACTGATCTTTCTGACTCCCAAAGCACTGAAGTTAACTCCTGTGCTCAGCTGACCTCCTGCGACACAGGAATTTTGTTCAGCAACTCTGGGGACCATCAGGTTGTGGCTCTTTGTTAAACATATAAGCATTGTTTTTCTTCTGTTTTTCAGGAGCCCAGTGATGCCCTTGGAATCAGCATTGCTGGAGGAAAAGGAAGTCCCTTAGGAGATATCCCAATCTTTATTGCCATGATTCAGGCCAGCGGTGTGGCTGCTCGGACACAGAAGCTTAAAGTAAACAGCGGCTGGGGAAGTGCTCACACCATGTGATGGGCTGGGGAGGGAGAGGACGTGGTTGCTGGGGGCAGTTGGTTTAAAATTGGAATTCCAGCAGCCAGCAGAGACCCACACTGTGGGCAAAATGTACTGGAGACAGTTTGTACCTGAAATTCATTATGTCCCTAAGCATATAAAAATATTATTGTTTATATCAAAGCTTCTTAGTGAAAGATGAAATTGCAGCTCATTTGCAAAGCTTCCCATATCCTTTTTAGCACCACGTTCCACCTGAAATTGATTTTCACCTGAGAAAGATTTGACCTTAGAATCTTCCTTCCACCAAAAGCATCAACATTCTTATGATTTTTTTTCCCCATCACGCCTTAATCTTAACTTAGGTAGAAAAAAATAAAGCAGAAAATATTTGGCTTCCTCATTAGAGCTTCATTGAACAGGTAATTTGTGCACCCCACTATTACTAGCAAATGGATGTATGCAACACCACCATTACCCAGGTACAAAAGTGGCCTGCCGGGCCTTTTAATAATCAAATCCGACCCCCTTCTTGTTTCTCTGATTGGTCTGTATTTGGGTGAAAGCCATAAAAATTCCTCATGCTTCTGGAACATGCATACACAGTAGAAACACAGAATCTTCACAATAGCCACAAATGGGAAATATGACTTACAAAGAATTTTAAGCATTCTTCTCAAATTTAATTTTTCTTAATGATAGTGATTTTTCTCCCACTTTTGTATTGCCAGGTTGGAGATCGGATTGTCAGCATTAATGGGCAACCTTTGGATGGGCTGTCTCACGCAGATGTGGTTAATCTGCTGAAGAACGCCTACGGGCGCATTATCCTGCAGGTATTGCGATCAATGGAACTCGCAGCTGGGAGAGGCAGATAAGTGGCGAGCAAAAACGATTGAGCGTCACTGGCAGGAGGCATCACCGCCCAGCAGGGTGCTTGGTGATGTGAATTATGAAGGTTGAAAGCAAGAAATTATTTTTTTTATTCAAAAATTCTTTAATGCCACCCATACAGGCAGTGAGCATGATTATATGAAAGCATAACAAGGGGAGAAAAATTACTCTTTGCTTCACATGATAAATCAACAAGGCTTTTAGCTTCTGGTATTCTTTTGTAAATCCGAGTTTGCATGGAATAGGAAATGATTTCTTTTCTTATACCCCAAAACTGCATCTGAACTGCCCAAGTGCTGTTTCTTCCAGTCCTTTAAAAGACAGGAAAAGTAACAGTGCTTTTTTTCCTGTAGCATAAATGATTGCCAGCACTGCTAAATACTGCATAGTAGTCATCAACTATGACTACTAGGCAGACAATCATATTTCAGCTGTGGTCCCCAAGAGTATTCTCCAGAGGCACAGGGAAATATACCAGAAGTAAAAACAAGGTGTGCTCTTAGTCACCCCTCCTTCTCTTTCAACACTTCAAATATCTCTGAGATTGATGTCATGCACTGCGCTAGAGGCAGCATACTGGCAGCCAGTTTCATTACTGAGCTCCCCCCAAAATCTATGATTATAAACACCATCCTTCTGCAGGGGTAATATTAAATGGTCTATAGGTAAAAAGAATAAAACCCACCATTTAGTATTCAGAGAAAGGGCTAACCAACCCCTCCAGTCATTCTAGTTTTTAAATAATAAGTTCGAATTGAGAAACCGTTACTTTGGCGAGGAACAATTTATGGTGCTTAAGTCTCACCATCTCAGAGGTCTAAGTCCAAAGTGCCAGAACAGACATTTTACAAAAGTCAGTGGCTTTCGACATGTAGGAAGGGAATTGTAAAATACTGCCAGGGGTCGCCAGGGAGTTTATGTGATAGGCAACGTATTATTCAATGATCTGGGTCCCCAAGTTTCTGTTGTACACAAATGGAAACAGTGTGGACTGGGTGTAGAGTCGTAGAGACGGCTTCCTCATGTCCTCATCCTCAGGGGTTACCTGTCATTTCACCTTCCACCCCTCAGTCTCCCTCAGAGCCTGCAAATCCTGGCTTTTTCTTATTTCCAGCTCTTGCCATTCCTTCGAGTTATGCTGACCCCTAGAGGCCATGCAAGTGCAACTCTTCAATCACAGAGCTGTGGCCCATTAGTTGTGCAGGATTTTACCAGGAAGTTGTTTCAAAGGATAACTATGTAAAGGACGGGGGTGGGGATGGGGGGAGGGAGTGGTGGAAGTGTTTCCCTTAGTGGAATCTAGTATTATTGACATTTTTATTTTCCAGTGTAATTTATTCAGCTCCACCTTCTTCACAAAAAAATGAGAAGACACGATGTGAAAGTGTAACATTCACTATGTAAAGTACCTTAAGTGGAAATGAGCTCATGGTCTCCCTATGCAGACTTTAATGCTTCATTCAGCCAAATTGCCACTATTAACATACTTCTGAAGGGATTCCTTATTTTTCCTATTTCTGCATTTTAAGAAAATGACTTTTGGTTTCAAAACATTCTCTTGCGTTAATCACATTAGGTGGTGGTGTTATTGTCTAACAGGTGCTGTTAAAAGCTTAATAGAATCCTTTGGATTGTGACAGTTGTGATCTACACAACACTGTATGTGTATGGGTATGTGTATGGATATGGGTATGGGGCATATGTGCTGCCAAAAGCTTTAGAGGCAGAGCTCGGGAAATTCTTATATCTTGTGTCAGACGCCTTTCAGCTGCTTAGTCGTATTCACTTTAATTGAAACAGTGTGCAAGGAGTGGTACCAGCAATGCAGTATCACAGCTGACTTGTCAGTAGGTGATTATTTTTATCAGGTGAGCCAGCCCAGTGGCAGAGCAGTAGGAAGGTCAGATAATTGTGTCTGATGTTGTGGAAAATACTTCTTGTTGGTGCACATGCAAAGCGATCAGCAACTGCTGATGGCCCGGGGAAGATTAGGTCTGGGTCAGCAGACCTAATGTCTCCACGGGGTGGAGAACGGGAAGAGAGTGGAGGAGACCACCAGCACTCCTGGAAGCTTCTTCCCATAGTTTAAATTGCTAGTGCTAGGTATAGGAAAGAAGCAGCTATTTCTGCCCTTAAAGTCTGATGGTATCTTATTGTCAAATAAAAATTGGTCAGTGGGAATTGATTTGGATATAGGGGTCATTTTAAATATTCTCAACTATATTTGGAGGTATAGTTTGCCTGGTTTTGCCTGGTTTAGCGCTTTTGTCTGTGAATTACCATACAACCTTTTTTGGACAAAGTCAGGTAACCCAGACTCTTATGGAAATTTTTGTTTGTTTTTATCTCTTTCTTTGAGAACACGGAGGATAAAATGAGTATACCAGGGGTTTTTGTCACTACAGGAGCCTGTGGGGCTTTCTCTGGATCCAGACTTTTAGAGTATAGAATGTGGATTAGAGCAGCAGTAACTAAACTAGGAAATACAGGAAGGGTATGTTGGGAGAGAAGAGAACATTGTATTTGGAGGCACCCAAGGTAGAGATATCCAGCAGACAGAGGAAGTGTGCCAAAGCTTGGGGAGACTTCAGTGCTGGAAATGGGATAAAGATAGCCATGCACAGCTTCTTGGGGTTGACATTTCCACTGCGTGACACATTATACTTCGTAGTTATTGGTTGAATAAATGAAACAGGAGAGACAAACACAGAGAACAAGACTTGGAATCAGTAACAACTATGGACAGCAGGAGAAGGAATTTCTTGGCCAACCCGATAGCTTATGCTTTTCTCTTTGAAAGCTTTAGAATGTAGTGTACAGGTATTTTTCTTCTCTTATTTAACTTGCTCACTTATTAATGGACCTTAAGTTAAATTTACTTCATTTCTTGTTTTTTCCTCTTTCTGTTTCTCTTTTTTCAGATTCTCAATGTTGGACGCTGGATCTTCTGAATTAATCCTGTGTCTTATTTTTTTCTGTTTTCATTTTCAGTCTAGGGCTCCCAAGAGAAGTCACTGTTTTGTCTATATTATCTTGAGCATGGCATGTCTCTCCTAACCAGCAGTTGGGCTGTTTTACATCAGTTTTTGTGGGTGTGTGTTCTGGAAGATGCCCTCAAGGACCTCCCAGACACGCTTATTAATCCCCCTGACTTCAGACTCTCTTCTGCTTTCTGAAAAAATTACTTTAGGATATACTCCAACAAAAGAGGAAAGTAAGAGAGAGGGAAACCAGTGGGTCCAATGCTGTGGAACAGGGAAGTCCCAGGACAGCTATGCAGCAGGCAGAGAGAACAATTTATCCAAATTGGAGTAGGGGGACCAGAAGACTCTAAGAGAGATGCCTTTGAATTAAAGAGGGGAAAAAAGAGGGACAGATAGATTACCTTGTATATTTAACTGAATTGGAGGTTTAAGATCAGGTGGAAAGTTTGGGGCTGAATTATTATATAAAAAATTAAACAAAATGAGATTATTATTAACCTTGAGGACAATAAACTTGTACCAAAGGGGGAGACAAATGTAAACATACAACAGTAGTCAGCTCAATATGAATAACATTTATGTAAGCATTTTAAGTCATAATAAAACCAATAGAATGAAATATCATGATGCATGAAATATTAGTAGCATGACAGTCTGAGATGTGTTCATAGGAAAATATGAGAGTTAAATCTTTGAAGTTGAACTAAGATTGTTGGATATTGTTAAAACTACAAAGGTTTAAGTATTTAATACATCTAAAGAAACACAGGAAACAAGTAGAACTTAAAAATATAAAAGGTAAGTGTAAGATTTTGGCAAGCTAAATTTTCATCCATTGGAATAAGTAGTCTATAGATGTGATCAAGTAGTCTATAGACGTGATCAAGATGATAAAGTTCAAAGTAGTCTTATAGAGTGTATTATTTAGCTTATATCTCTAGAATTGAAAAGAGAAATATTCAGTATGTCTCTAGGGAATAAGAGTGTTGAATTTTTTATCATGTACTGTATTACTTAATTTTAAATCATGTGCACACAAAAGGAAATATCCTAGAAAAATAGAAAAGAACCAGGAGTTGAGGTCCTAGACCCTAAAGTGAAAAGAATTTTAAGAACGGCGCACTTACAATGAGACAAAGTAAATAAACCTGTGGGAAGGCAGCCGTCAGATCAATCACCGGCAACCTTTAAAATAATTGATTTCTCTCTTTCGAAGTTGGTAGCCCGTCAGTAGAATGCAAGGGAGTAGTTGGGAGCAAAGGACATAGGAAAAAGGATGGAGGTGATGTTATCTCTGAAAAAGAGGGTAAGGAGTGTTTCAGAGCATTTGAGTCTGATGACTTTCCTTTGAGGATAATCATTTTCTACAAACGAGTAAAGAAGTGATTTTGACATTTGAGAAAAGTGCTTCTCAAACCTCAACATGCTCCAGAATTATCTGGAGGGCTTGTTAAACAGATGCATTGCTGGGTCCCACTCCCAAAGCGTCTGATTCTGTAGGACTGAGGTGGATCCACGAATTTCCCTTTGTAACAAGCTGCCAGGTGTTGCTGATGCTTCTAGTTCAGAGAGCAATCTGAAACCCACTGGGTACTGCATCCTTTCAAAGAAGGCAATGGCACCCCACTCCAGTACTCTTGCCTGGAAAATCCGATGGACAGAGGAGCCTGGTAGGCTGCAGTCCATGAGCTTGTTAAGAGTCAGACATGACTGAGTGACTTTACTTTCACTTTTCACTTTCATGCGTTGGAGAAGGAAATGGCAACGCACTCCAGTGTTCTTGCCTGGAGAATCCCAGGGATGGGGGAGCCTGGTGGGCTGCAGTCTATGGGGTCGCACAGAGTCGGACATGACTGAAGTGACTTAGCAGCAGCAGCAACAGCAGCAGCAGTGCATCCTTTAGAGATGAGCAAAGATTTGCACTGCTCTTTTCTCTATGTCTGGAATACCCATCTCACCCCACCAGCATCCCCTCTTTATAAAGGTACATGTGAATAGTTCTTAACCTTGATCACCCAATCAAATCGCTGACTCTAGTACAGTTCCTGGGTCTCACTCCATGGAATTAATTGGTCTGGGATGTGGCTTGAACACTGGAATATTTTAAAGCTTCCCACATGATTTATTATGTAGCCAGGGTTAAGACCAGCTATCTGTGAGGGTTCCTTATGGGTCAAAAGCCAAGTGGTGCCAGAATGGGTGTGATAAACTTCAGGAAAAGGACCAAGAGCTAACGGTTTGAAAGTTGAAGTGATGACCTCAGGTAAGTTCTGTAGGACATGTAGGTTTTAGTGCTCTTCAGCTTCCTCTAGGAAACTGGATCATTGCTCCTTTCTTCCAAGATTGCTGTGAGGATTAAATGAGTTGTAACATTTAATGAAAATAGTGGATTGTAAGTGTTAAGCATTAAACAAAGTGGAAAGTGAAAGTGTTAGTCTCTCAGTCATGTCTGACTCTTGGCAGCCCCATGGACTGCAGCCCTCCTGGCTCTCCTGTCCATGGTATTCCCCAGGGAAGAATACTGGAGTGGGTTGCCTTTTCCTCCTCCAGTGGATCTTCCCAAACCAGGGATTGTACTGGGGTCTCCTGCATTGGCAGGCAGATTCTTTACTGTCTGAGCTACCAGGGAAGCATTAAATGAGTGATTCTTTATTGCTGTCTGTCTATCATTGCTTCCCAGGTGGCACTAGTGGTAAAGAACCCACCTGCCAGTGCAGGAGACCTAAGAGACGTGGGTTCGATCCCTGGGCTGGGAAGATCCCATGGAAGAGGAATGGCACTCCAGTGTTCTTGCCTGGAGAATCTCATGGGCAGAGGAGCCTGAAGGGCTACAGTCCATGGATTCACAAAGAGTCTCACACGACAGAAGCAACTTAACACGCACTTTATTACTCTCATTATAATAACATTGTCTTGAAGTCAGAGGATGCTAAAATTCCTCTTAAAATCCTAGAAGTGTGGTGATTTTCTAGGGGGCATTTGAGATGTGTGCCATCAGATGGTGATGTGGCCAAGTCACTTGGCTGCTTCTTACTCGATTCCAAACTTAAAACTCTTGACACTTCAGACCGTATTTTTAAAACAGATACATTAAAATCAGTGTGTTCTGATGTTACTAGAATCAGTGTCACTAGATTCTAAATAAAAGCTTTAATCAGATGTGCTTTCTACTCCATTAAGTTACACCAAATGCCAGGCATGGGACAAAACAAGCTCATTTTGATTGTTCTATAATGTGCCCTCATCTTAAGATGCTGACTTTCTCAGGGGTCACCTTAACTTGATTGACAGTCTTTCTCTATGTCTCTAGTGTATTTGTACTGTAGATCTAGTATGCAGGTTGGGCATGAGTGTGGAGTTTGTGTTTAGTACTACAAGATTTTGTTGTTGTTGTTTAATTGCTAAGCCATGCCTAACTCTTTTGTGACCACATGGACTACAGTCTACCAGGCTCCTCTGTTCATGGGATTTCCCAAGCAAGAATACTGAAGTGGGTTGCCCTTTCCTACTCCAGGGAATCTTCCCGACCTAGGGATCAAACCTGTGTCTCCTGCATTGCAGGAGGATCCTTTGCCACTGAGCCACCAGGGAAGCTCATTATAAGATTTGGGTCCTAACAAATCTAAAGGCTAATCTCATTCCTTTACAAGACCAGCAAGTCAGGAAAGTTCTAGGCAAGAAGCTCAAGCTTTTATACATTGTAATGTCCTGGATGTACATTTGATGCAATGTAAATACTTAGCTGGAACATATTTTCACTTCTCAATTCTTCAAAACATAGTCCACCCCAAACCTGTTTTAGAGCAAATGCCCTTATCCTCGGGTCTATGCAATAAAGACTTGTGTTTTATTATTCAATTAGAAAATGTACCAACATACATGGTTCTGATATAGAACATACAATTCCGATTGAATGTAGTTTTGTTTATAACAAAAAAATTATTAAATGCCACAAGGACCTAAGTAAGGCATGAAGAGAGAGTATATCAGAACAGAAACCTTCCTAAGGCCAGGTTTTGAGGAGACAAAAATCTAAGGAAATAAATATTGAAGGAGAAATGCTCTGGGAGAGGGGAATTCATTTGGAGGGGGAAACATGGAGTGGGGGGTTGGGGCAGTTGGAGGGGGAAACACGGAGTGAGGGGTTGGGGCAGTTGGAGGGGGAAACACGGAGTGAGGGGAAAATTCATTTGGAGGGGGAAACACGCTTATTGGTTCTTCCTCTTCCAGGGATTCGCAGGTCTCTCTTTGTTCCATAAGTCGAAAGGATAAGGCCTCTTCCCCATCCTTCATTTCACACATCTTGCCCTCATGTGGAGTGACTCCCTCCTTCTCTTCTTTCCTTTCACGAGTCTCCCCCTCCTCAGGTGAAGTGATTTCCTCCTCTTCCTCCAGATCAATATTCTGCCCCTCCCGAGGTAGGGAAGCTTCCTTTTCTTCTCTGAAGTCCATGGTCTCCCTCTCCTCAGGGGAAGAGACCTCCTCCTCCTCTTCCTTTGGGTCAGTGGCCTCCCTCTGCTCAGGAAGACATTTACTGAATGTTTGACCCTAACACGGTTGTGGAGATACGAGAAAACAAAGTGCTTCCATTAAGTGTCTGGTGAGTCTAAGCTGGTGAACCCACACGGCAGCTTAGGACACTCCATTAATTTAATACGTGTATCCCCGTCACCCAGCAGTTCCATATCTAGTTCTCCATCTTAAAGAGCCTCTCTTGGGATGCTTATCACAGCACCATGTGCATCAATGTGGAGAAACAGAGACTTAGAGGACCTGCAGGTTTTGAACCAGGTTAATGACTGTGAAGCGTAAGTGGGAGCAAAGAGCACATCTGCCTCCTCCAGGCCCCTGGGGGCCTGAGGGATGAGGGGAAGGGTTGCTGACCTGAGTGATGTAAATGGGCCAGACCATAGGTTGTGGGTGGGTCCTACAAGTTGGAGCTCGCCCTCGCCAGGTCCAAGGACTCCAGGCACCACGGCTCTTTCAGGTTGCACAGACCTTAGACCTCATCAGCTCGGGACCCAAAAGCCTCCCTGCCTTACCCCAGAATCCCTGTCCATTCCCCCACCCCCTCTCCACCTAGAATGTCCCTGTCTGCCTCTGACATTAGGTGACAGCATTGACCAGCCTGCTTGTTGCAGGGTGAGGAACACATTTGCTGTCCTCGGAACCTACCATGGAAGTTTGCACCCAGTAGTTCAAGATTTACTTTAAACAACAACAACAACAAAAAGAGCAAACCTCCTTAGCCTGTTTGCTTTCCCTTCCTCACAAGTTAAACACACAAATTAAGCCCTCTTCCAGTCTTACCTCCATATCTGGTCCCTGGTGTTGCTGGGCGAAGAGCACTTCAGACAGCAGGGCTGAACCAAGACTCAGACCAGGACTCTGTCTCCTCAAACTTGTATCTAGCTGAGCATACCTTTCCAAGATCAGATTATCTCCTTCTACAAGTCTGGGAGACCAATCAACTCTTCATGCAGATGCCTTGGGGCTATCAAGTCATTCTGGGGATGATAGGCTTATCTCTGTTTCTCTGCAAAAGACCAAACTATCAGTGAAAATCCTTCCCATTTCCTATCCAGCCCCTTGTATTCCACTTCTGAAAAATAGGCAGGAGCTGGGGGATCCTAAGTTGCTCCTAGGATTTAATATTATCAGTTGTCCCAAGGCCCTTTTATTTCAGGGTAGGGATCAAGCAAGAGGTCTTACCACCCTGTGAGATGGTGCTGCCAAATGTTTTTGTATTTTCTAGCTAAATAAAATATTTAACCTTTACCCAAATAGAACTATGACTTCGGTTTCACAGTTTATATGAGATCCTGAAAGTTTATTAAAGTTCAAAAACTTTCTTCCTAGAGCATCCATAGAGTGTGTATTTCCTACTTCCCAAACCTTATCCATGTAGTACTGGGGGGGAAGGGTGCATCTTTCCTTCCTGTTGCTAAGCACCCACTGTGAAGTTCAGCTCTGCTTTTAGCTGCTTGTTTGACTCTGCCCTTCACTCTTCCTGGTTCCATGTGTAGACTCTAGTTCATTATATGCGGGATGAGGCATGTCTCCTGGTGTGAGGGTCCAAGACCAGGTCTGCGCTCTTTCACCAGGTGATTTGCCTCACACCACATGGGTTTTCCAGGTGACACTAGTGGTAAAGAACCCACTTGCCAATGCAGAAGACATAAGAGATGCAGGTTCGATCCCTGGGTCCTAAAGATCCCCTGGAGGAGGAGAGCATGGCAGCATGCAGTGTTCTTGCCTGGAGAATCCCATGGACAGAGGAGCCTGGTGGGCTACCATCCACAGGGTCACAAAAGAATCAGACATGACTTAGCAACTGAACAACAACAACTACAACATGGGAATTCCCTTCACCATATCCTAAATCCATACAGTTTGAGTCTCTACTTGAGGGCTTGCTTTGCGGGGGCTCATGTCCTAACCAGCTGAGCCTTTCATTCTGTAACTGCCTTAGTTGCTAGACTTTTTTCTTCTTAAAAAGACCCCAAACCAATCTCACTCTGTTCTGTGGAAATTCAGAAAATCAAACCCCATGTGCTCTATTCCTTAAGAAGGTTTTAGGTTTATTCATTTATTCATTCCAAGAATGCTTATTAAGCAATCGCTGTATGCCAGGTACCTTCACACTTAGTAGCTGTCCTTATCCTCCTGAATCCTGTGATTGGGTGGGACAGACTATTCAGTCTGTTTAGTCACTCAGTCGTGTCCGACTCTTTGCGACCCCGTGGACTGCAGCATGCCAAGCCTCCCTGTTCATCACCAACTCTCGGAGTTTACTCAAACTCATGTTCATTGAGTCGGTGATGCCATCCAACCATCTCATCCTCTGTCATCCCCTTCTCGTCCTGCCTTCAATCTTTCCCAGCATCAGGGTCTTTTCCAATGAGTCAGTTCTTTGCATCACGTGGCCAAAGTATTGAAGTTTCAGCTTCAGCATCAGTCCTTCTAATGAATATTCAGGACTGATTTCCTTTAGGATGGACTGGTTGGAAAGACTGTTAACAATCATACAAATACGTATTAATATCATGACAATTTGTGAGGAATATTCAGAGTGCTACAGAGAAGAAAACAGGAAAAATTAAACATAGGTAATCAAAGAAGGTTGGTATAATAGAAGTGACTTTTAAGCTGATGCCAGGCAACTGGTTTGGCTTCAGGGGGTGGTTGGGTGGGGGGAGGGACTCCAGGCAGAAAGAACTGTGGAATGTGGGGAGGAGGGGATGATATAGATGGGATTAGAGGAGTAATTCTGGGAAGGACACTTGCATAATTAGGGAGTCTTAATGTTATTCCATGTACAAAGAGAGACCACTGAAAGGATTTAAGCAGGGGAGGGTCATTATCCATTTTATATTTCAAACAATAACTGGCTATTGTGTAGAAGAGAGTAAGTGGGGATTCCAGGTAAAAGGCAACCAATGATGATGGATTGAATTAGGACAGTCACTAGGGAGATGAAAAGAAAGCAGACTTGAAGAGTATTTTGGAGGCAGAGTCCAGAGGATTTGGTGGTAGATTATTCAGAATAAGCATCAGTATGGTTAGCATCCTAGCACCTTTCCAGCTGGGCAGTCAGCAGCCAGCAATCATGTATTTTCAAGATTATGCCTGGTGGGTTTCTAATTAGGCAGCTGGAGGTGCTATCTACTCAGAAGAGGAAAACTAAAAGGAAAATAAGTTGAAGGGATTTGGTGGTTGGATCAAGAATTTTGGATTTAGTTGTATTAATTTTAATAAGGCTTTGAGGTATTAAAATGCAAATATTGAGTTGGCAATTGGAAGCAACAAACTAAGCTGGGAATTGTCAGCACATCATTGGAATTTAAAGCTCTGGGAGTGTGGATGCTGTACCCTCGACCCTGAGTGTACAAATGGGAAGCGGCCAGGCCTGAGCCATGAGGGGTGTGTAGACTAGCAGAGACAGAAGAGGGGCCCAGCAACAGGAGGAAAGCCAGAGATGGGGTCATGAAGTCTGGGTCAGACACTGGGGCTGGCAACTGGAATGGAGTGGGCTTTTGAAAATGATGTAGGCTGAGGATAGGTAGGATTATTTAAGTCACATGCAAAGACTACACTACACTTGCTGGGGAGGAAAGGAAAAAAAAAACTGGTGGGAAGTGTAGAGCACAGTTTGTCATTTTCCTTTTTGTTGTTTATGCTAAATATCCCCCCAATTCATTCATTCTTTATATGATAGTATTTCCAGAATATCTTATAACTTATGCAAAACAGTGTTTTCCCCCAGAATAGGATGCTTCACCCCAAATGTGTTCTGATCCAGCCAGGGCCAGCCTGTGGCTTTCCTTTCTAAGTATTCTATTAGCAGATGCAACTAAGCTTACTTATTCCTAATTCGGTAGTCATGCCCTCTGTTGGCTTATCCTGAAACTGCAATCCAATCAAGCTCTTGCCCTGCTGTTAGGTAAAGTCCTTTCACCGAATTGTATCTGTTCAGTCTCTCAGTCCTGTCTGACTCTTTGTGAACCCATGGACTGCAGCACGCCCGGCTTCCCTGTCCTTCACTATCTCATGGAGTTTGCTCAAACTCATGTCCATTAAGTCGATGATGCCATCCAACCATCTCATCCTCTGTCACCCCTTTTCCTCTTGCCCTCAGTCTTGCCCAGCATCAGGGTCTTTTCCAGTGAGTCGGCTCTTCAAATCAGGTGGAAAAAGTATTGTAGCTTCAGCTTCAGCATCAGTCTTTTCAAGGAATATCCAAGGTTGTTCTCCTTTAGGATTAACTGGTTTGACCTCCTTGCTGTCTAAGGAACTCATCTGTCCTTGTGTGCTAATATCATCTAGAACAGAAGCAAGCGTAGCCCAGGAGCCCTTGAGAAAGAAGTTCTGATAACTAGTTGAGGTAGAAGACAATTCCAGATTAAGCAGACAAGGCAGGTTTTTTATGAATCCTGTTTAGCAGGTGAAAAAACTGAAACTTAAGCATAGTACAATTTAAGTGGCAAAAACAACTTCAGATCTTCATTCTATCAGAGCTATACCATATTTCTTAATTCTTTGCAGTATTTTTGTAGAATAGAAATATAACTGATTATTTACATGTCAGTTCTATACTTCTGTTTGTATGCGTGCTCAGTCCCTCAGTCATGTCCGACTCTTTTTGACCCCATGGACTGTAGTCTGCCAGGCTGCTCTGTCTATGGGATTTCCCAGGCAAGAATACTGGAGTGGGTTGTCATTTCCTATCCTGGCGGATCTTTCTGACCCAAGGATCAAATCTGCATCTCTTACTTTGGCAGGCAGATTCTTTACCACTGCACCACTTTTTGTTTGTGCCATACTTTTGTTTGGGACCATCTAACTGCGAATCAGTGAAGAAGAACTTGAGAACCCCTCGATGAAGGTGAAAGAGGAGAGTGAAAAACCTGACTTAAAACTCAACATTCAAAAAACTAAGATTATGGAATTTGGTCCCATCACTTCATGGCAAATAGATGGGGAAACAATGGAAACAATAATAGACTTTATTTTGGGGGCTCGCAAATCACTGCAGATGGTGACTGCAGCCATGAAATTAAAAGACACTTGCTTCTTGTAAGAAAAGCTATGACAAACCTAGGCAGCATATTAAAAAGCAGAGACATAACTTTGCTGACACAGGTACATCTAGGTAAAGCTATGGTTTTTCCAGTAGTCATGTATGGATGTGAGAGCTGGTAAAGAAAGCTGAGCAGTGAAGAATGAATGCTTTTGAACTGTGGTGTTGGAGAAGACTCTTGAGAGTCCTTTGGACTGCAAGGAGTTCAAACCAGTCAATCCTAAAGGAAATCAATCCTGAATGTTCATTGGAAGCACTGATGCTGAAGCTGAATCTCCAATACTTTGGCCACCTGATTTGAAGAGCTGACTCATTGAAAAAGACCCCGATGCTGGGAAAGATTGAAGGCAGGAGAAGGGGACAACAGAGGACAAGATGATTGGATGGCATCACTGACTCAATGGACATGAGCTTGAGCAAGCTCCAGGAGATGGTGAAGGACTGGGAAGCCTGGCATGCTGCAGTCCATGGAGTCACAAAGAGTCAGACACGACAGAGCGACTGAACAACAACAGCAACAAACGCAAATCACAGGAAATCAAGAGATATTCTTTGATTCATCAAATATTACTTGAACACCTATGTAGACATGTTCTACATAAGGGGGATATGGTGGTGAATAAAACAGAGAAGCTTCATGTCCTCACATTCTAATATGAAGTGATAAGACAAGACAGGGCTTCTCTTGTGGCTCAGCTGATAAGGAATCTGCCTGCAATGCAGGAGACCTGGGTTCGATCCCTGGGTTGGGAAGATCTCCTGGAGAAGGGAAAGGCTACCCACTCCAGTATTCTGGCCTGGAGAAGTCCATGGACTGTACAATCCATAGGGTTGCAAAGAGCCAGACACGACTGAGTGACTTTCACTTTCACACTTTCAAGACAAGACAAGGCAAAATACATGTAGTTAATTAGATAGTAATGGTAGTAAGAAAACATAAAGCAGGGAAGGAAGAGATTGTTAAACAAAATTAAACTGAGTAAATTTGAAGGTCTGTTTGTCTTTATTCAATGATTCATGATTATTATTATTCATGAATTATTATATTTATCACTATTCATTGTTATTCATGAATTATTATTATTCATGATAACTGGGATGCATCCCATTTATCAAGTAGAATGGTACTCCAAGGTTCTATACAAAAATGGAAGGCTTTTATAGGAAGGAAGGTGGGACAAGGAAGTTAAAAGAGTGGATTATTTCAGGCAGGACTTATCAAGTAGATTCTCTGATTGGTCTTGATGAGGAAATTCCAGACTGATTGGTTTAAAATTCCACTCCAAGGAGCAGCTGAAACTGCAGTTAGGTTAGGTGTTAAGTCCTTGGAGAGCTTAGCATATGTGGCTCTATTTTGGGCCAGTTTCTTTTCTTTTTTTTTTTTTTACTCATTTTTTTAAAAAGTGTATTTATTTTTTATTGAAGGATAATTGCTTTACAGAATTTTGCTATTTTCTGTCAAACCTCAACATGAATCAGCCATAGGTATACATATATCCCCTCCCTTTTGAACCTCCCTCCCATCTCCCTCCCCATCCCACCCTTCTAGGTTGATACAGAGCCCCTGATTGAGTTTCCTGAGCCATACAGCAAGTTCCCATTGGCTATCTATTTTACAAATGGTTGTAAGTTTCCATGTTACTCTTCCCATACATCTCACCCTCTCCTCCCCTCTCCCCATGTCCATAAATCTATTCTCTGTTTCTCCATTGTTGCCCTGTAAATAAATTCTTCAGTACCATTTTTCTAGATTCCTTATGTATGTGTTAGAATATGGTATTTATCTTTCTCTTTCTAACTCACTTCACTCTCTGTATAGTAGGTTCTAGGTTTATCCACCTCATTAGAACTGACTCCAATGCGTTCCTTTTTATGGCTGAGTAATATTCCATTGTGTATATGTACCACAACTTCTTTATCTGTTCATCTGTCCATGGGCATCTAGGTTGCTTCCATGTTCTAGCTGTTGTAAATAGTGCTGCAGTGAACAATGGGATGCATGTGTCTTTTTCAATTTTGGTTTCCACAGGGTGTATGCCTAGGAGTGGGATTGGTTTTACTCCTAGTTTTTTAAGGAATCTCCATACTGACTTCCATAGTGGCTGTATCAATTTACATTCCCACCAACAGTGCAAGAGTGTTCCCTTTTCTCCACACCCTTTCCACCATTTATTGTTTGTAGACCTTTTGATGAGGACCATTCTCTAATAGCGTTTCTCTAATAATGAGTGAGGAGGAAATGGTAGCCCACTCCAGTGTTCTTGCCTAGAGAATCCCGTGGACAGAGGAGCCTGGTGGGCTGCTGTCCATGGGGTCGCACAGAGTTGGACACGACTGAAGCGACTCAGCAGCAGCAGCAATAATGAGTGATGTTGAGCATCTTTTCATGTGTTTGTTAGCTATCTGTGTGTCTTCTTTGGAGAAATGTCTGTTTAGGTCTTTTCCCCACTTTTTGATTAGGTTATTTGTTTTTCTGGTATTGAGTTGTATGAGCTGCTTGTATATTTGGAAATTAACCCTTTGTCAGTTGTTTCATTTGCTATTATTTGCTCCCATTCTGAGGGTTGTCTTTTCACCTTGCTTATAGTTTCCCTCGCTGTGCAAAAGCTTTTTAAGTTTAATCAGGTCCCACTCGTTTACTTTTATTTTTACTTCCGTTACTCTCGGTGGGTCATAGAAGATCTTTCTTTGATTTATGTCATTCTGAGTGTTCTGCCTATGTTTTCCTCTAAGAGTTTTATAGTTTCTGGTCTTACATTTAGGTCTTTAGTCCATTTTGAGTTTATCTTTGTACATGGTGTTAGGAAGTGTTCTAATTTCATTCTTTTACATGTAGCTATCCAGTTTTCCCAGCACCATTTATTGAAGAGGATGTCTTTGCCCCATTGTATATTCTTGCCTCCTTTGTCAGAAATAAGGCACCCATAGGTGCATGGGTTTATTTCTGGGCTTTCTATATTGTTCCATTGGTCTGTATTTCTGTCTTTGTGCCAGTACCATACTGTCTTAATGACTGTAGCCTTGTAATATAACCTGAAGTCAGGAAGCTTGATTCCTCCAGCTTCATTCTTCTTTCTCAAGACTGCTTTGACTATTTGGGGTCTTTTGTGTTTCCATATGAATTGTGAAATTTTATGTTCTAGTTCTGTGAAAAAATGCCATTGGTAATTTGATAGGGATTGCATTAAATCTGTAGATTGCATTTGATAGTATCATCATTTTCACAATATTGATTCTTCCTACCCAGGAACATGGAATCTCTCCATCTGTTTATGTCATCTTTGATTTCTTTCATTAGTGTCTTACAGTTTTCTGTATACAGTTCTTTCATCTCCTTAGATAAGTTTATTTGTAGCATTTAATTCTTTTTGTTGCAGTGGTGAATGGAATTGATTCCTTAATTGCTCTTTCTGATTTTTCATTGGTAGTATATAAAAATGCAAGTGATTTCTGTGTATTGATTTTGTCTCCTGCAACTTGCTATATTCACTGTTTAGCTGTAGTAATTTTTTGATACTATCTTTAGGGTTTTCTATGGAAAAGAAATGCAAAAAGGCAAATGGTTGTCTGAGGAGGCCTTACAAATAGCTGTGAAAAGAAGAGAAGGAAAAAGCAAAGCAGAAAAGGAAAGATATTCCCATTTGAATGCAGAGTTCCAAAGAATAGTCAGGAGAGATAAGAAAGCCTTCCTCAGTGACCAACACAAAGAAATAGAGGAAAACAACAGAATGGGAAAAACTAGAGATCTCTACAAGAAAATTAGAGATACCAAGGGAACATTTCACACAAAAATGGGTTCAATAAAGGACAGAAATGGTATGGACCTAACAGAAACAGAAGATATTAAGAAGAGGTGGCAAGAATACACAGAAGAACTGTACAAAAAAGATGTTCACAACCCATATAGTCACTATGGTGTGATCACTCACCTAGAGCCAGACATCCTGGAATGTGAAGTCAAGTGGGCCTTAGAAAGCATCACCACGAACAAAGCTAGTAGATATGATGGAATTCTAGTTGGGCTATTTCAAATCCTGAAAGATGATGCTGTGAAAGTGGTGCACTCAATATGCCAGCAAATTTGGAAAACTCAGCAGTGGCCACAGGACTGGAAAAGTTCAGTTTTCATTCCAATCCCTAAGAAAGGCAATCCCAAAGAATGCTCAAACTACCACACAATTGCATTCATCTCACACGCTAGTAAAGTAATGCTCAAAATTCTCCAAGCCAGGCTTCAGCAATATGTGAACCATGAACTTTCAGATGTTCAAGTTGGATTTAGAAAAGGCAGAGGAACCAGAGATCAATTTGCCAACATCCACTGGATCACCGATAAAGCAAGAGACTTCCAGAAAAACATCTATTTCTGCTTTATTGACTATGCCAAAGTCTTTGACTGTGTGGATCACAATAAACTGTGGAAAATTTTGAAAGAGATGGAAGTACCAGACCACCCGACCTGCTTCTTGAGAAACCTATATGCAGGTAGGAAGCAACAGTTAGAATTGGACATGGAACAACAGACTTGTTCCATATAGGAAAAGGAGTACGTCAAGGCTGTATATTGTCACCTTGCTTATTTAACTTATATGCAGAGTACATCATGAAAAACGCTGGGCTGGAAAAAGCACAGGCTGGAATCAAAATTGCCGGGAGAAATATCAATAACCTCAGATATGCAGATGACACCACCCTTATGGCAGAAAGTGAAGAGGAACTAAAAAGCCCTTTGATGAAAGTGAAAGAAGAGAGTGAAAAAGTTGGCTTAAAGCTCAACATTCAGAAAACTAAGATCATGGCATCTGGTCCCATCACTTCATGGGAAATAGATGGGGAGACAGTGGAAACAGTGTCAGACTTTATTTGGGGGGGGCTCCAAAATCACTGCAGATGGTGACTGCAGCCATGAAATTAAAAGACGCTTACTCCTTGGAAGGAAAGTTATGACCAACCTAGATAGCATATTAAAAAGCAGAGACATTACTTTGCTAACAAAAGTCCGTCTGGTCAAGGCTATGGTTTTTCCAGTGGTCATGTATGGATGTGAGAGTTGGACTGTGAAGAAAGCTGAGCACCATAAAATTGATACTTTTGAACTATGGTATTGGAGAAGATTCTTGAGAGTCCCTTGGACTGCAAGGAGATCCAACTAGTCAATTCTAAAGGAGATCAGTCCTGGATGTTCATTGGAAGGACTGATGCTGAAGCTGAAACTCCAATACTTTGGCCACCTCATGCGAAGAGTTGACTCATTGGAAAAGACTCTGATGGTGGGAGGGATTGGGGGCAGGAGGAGAAGGGGACGACAGAGGATGAGATGGCTGGATGGCATCACCAACTCGATGGGCATGGATTTGGGTAGACTCCAGGAGTTGGTGATGGACAGGGAGGCCTGGCATGCTGCGATTCATGGGGTTGCAAAGAGTCAGACATGACTGAGCGACTGACCTGAACTGAACTGATGTTCAGTATCATGTTATCTGCAAACAGTGAGAGCTTGACTTCTTCTTTTCTGATCTGGATTCCTTTTATTTCTTTTTCTTCTCTGATTGCTATAGCTAGGACTTCCAGAACTATGTTGAATAATAATGGTGAAAGTGGACACCCTTGTCTTGTTCCTGATCTTAGGGGGATTGCTTTCAGTTTTTCACCATTGAGAACATTTTTTGCTATAGGCTTATCATATATGGACTTTACCATGTTGAAGTAGGTTCCTTCTATGCCTATTTTTTAAAGAGTTTTAATCATAAATGGGTGCTGAATTTTGTCAGAGGCTTTTTATACACTTGTTGAGATTATCATATGCTTTTTATCTTCCAATTTGTTAATATGTTGTATCATATTGATTGATTTGTGTATATTGAAGAATCCTTGCATCCCTGGAATAAACCCAACTTGATCATGGTGTACGAGCTTTTTGATGTGTTGCTGAATTATGTTTGCTAGAATTTTGTTGAGGATTTTTGCACCTATGTTCGTCAATGATATTGGCCTGTAGTTTTCTTTTTTTGTGTTGTCTTTGTCTGGTTTTGGTATCAGGGTGATGGTGGCCTTGTAGAATGAACTTGGAAGTGTTCCTTCCTCTGTGATTTTTGAAAGAGTTTTAGAAGGAAAGGCATTAGTGCTTCTCTAAATGTTTGATAGAATTCTTCTGTGAAGCCATCTGGTCCTGAGCTTTTGTTTTTTGGGTGATTTTGGATCACAGCTTCAATTTCAGTGCTTGTAGTTGGATTGTTCATAATTTCTAATTCTTCCTTGTTCAGTCTTGGAAGATTGAGCTTTTCTAAGAATCTGTCCATTTCTTCCAGGTTATCTATCTTATTGCCATATCAGTCAGTCAGTTCAGTCGCTCAGTCATGTCTGACTCTTTGCGACCCCACGAATCGCAGCACATCAGGCCTCCCTGTCCATCGCCAACTCCTGGAGTTTACTCAAACCCATGTCCACCAAGTCGTTGATGCCATCCAACCATCTCTTTCTCTGTTGTCCCCTTCTCCTTTTCCCCCAATCCGTCCCAGCATCAGGGTCTTTTTCAGTGAGTCAACTCTTCGCATGAGGTGGCCAAAGTACTGGAGTTTCAGTTTCAGCATCAGTCCTTTCAATGAACACCCAGGACTGATCTCCTTTAGGATGGACTGGTTGGATCTCCTTGCAGTCCAAGGGACTCTCAAGAGTCTTCTCCTACACCGTAGTTCAAAAGCATCAATTTTATGGTGCTCAGCTTTCTTCACAGTCCAACTCTCACATCCATACATGACCACTGGAAATATAGTTGTTCATAATAGTCCTTTATAATCCTTTGTATTTCTGCATTGTCTGTTGTAACCTCTCCTTTTTCATTTCTAATTTTGTTGATTTGGTTCTTCTCTCTTTTTTTCTTGATGAGTCTGGCTAAGGGTTTGTCAACTTTGTTTAGCTTCTCAAAGAACCAGCTTTTAGTTTTATTAATCTTTACTATTGTTTCTTTCATTTTTTCATTTATTTCTGCTTGGATCTTTATGATTTCTTTCCTTCTACTAATTTTGGGTTTTTTTCCCTTCTTTTTCCAGTTTCTTTAGATGTAAAGTTAGGTGTCTATTCGATGGTTTTCTTGTTTTTGAAATAGGATTGTATTGCTATAAACTTCCCTCTTAGAACTGCTTTTGATGCATCCCATAAGTTTTGAGTTGTCGTGTTTTCATTGTCATTTGTTTCTAGAAATTTTTTTATTTCCTTTTTGATTTCTTCAGTAACCTGTTGGTTATTTAGAAACATGCTGTTTAATCTCCATGTGTTTGTGTTTCTTACAGTTTTTTTCTTGTAATTGATCTCTAGTCTCATAGCATTGTGGTCAGAGAAGATACTTGTTACAATTTCAATTTTCTTAAATTTACTGAGGTTTGATTTGTGACCCAAGATGTGGTCTATCTTGAAGAATGTTCCACTTGAGAAGAAGGTATATTCTTCTGCATTTGGATGGAATGTCCTGAAAATATTAATGAGATCCATCTCGTCTAATGTATCATTTAAGACTTATGTTTCCTTATTAATTTTCTGTTTTGATGATCTGTCCATTGGTGTGAGTGGGGTGTTAAAATCTCCTACTATTATTGTGTTACCGTCAATTTCTCCTTTTATGTCTGTTAGTGTTTGTCTTGTGTATTGAGGTGCTCCTATGTTGGGTGCATAGATATTTATATTTGTTATGTCTTCCTCTTGCATTGATCCCTTGATCATTATGTAGTGTCCTTCCTTATCTCTTGTAATCTTTATTTTAAGGTCTGTTTTGTCTGATATGAGGATTGCTACTCCAGCTTTCTTTTGCTTCCCATTTGCATGGAATATATTTTTCCATCCTCTCATTTTCAGCCTATATGTGTCTTGAGGTCTGAAGTGGATTTTTTGTAGACAGCTTATATATGGGTCATGTTTTTGTGTCCATTCAGCCAGTCTGTGTCTTTTGGTTGGAGCATTTAATCCATTTACATTGAAAATAATTGTTGATATATATGTTCCTATTGCCATTTTGCAGTTGTTTGGGGTTGATTTTGTAGATCTTTTTTCTTCTCTTGTATTTCTTGGCTATGTAAGTCCGTTTAACATTTGTTGTAAAGCTGGTTTGGTGGTATTGAATTCTCTTAACTTTTGCTTGTCTGAAAAGCTTCTTATTTCTCCATCAATTTTGAATGAGATCCTTGCTGGGTACAGTAATCTTGGTTGTGGAGTTTTCCCTTTCAGTACTTTAAATATATCCTGCCTTTCCCTTCTGGCCTGCAGAGTTTCTGCTGAAAGATCAGCTGTTAAGCATATGGGGTTTCCCTTGTATGTTACTTGTTGCTTTTCCCTTGCTGCTTTTAACATTCTTTCTTTGTGTTTAGTCTTTGTTAGTTTAATTAGTATGTGTCTTGGCGTGTTTCTCCTTGGGTTTATCCTGTATGGGACTCTTTGTGCCTCTTGGACTTGATTGGCTATTTCCTTTTCCACAATGGGGAAATTTTCAACTTTAATCTTCAAAAATTTTCTCATACCCTTTTTTTCTCTTCTTCTTCTGGGACCCCTATAATTTGAATGTTGGTGCATTTGATATGGTCCCAGAGGGCTCTGAGACGATCCTCAGCTCTTTTCATTCTTTTTACTTTATTTTGCTCTTCAGAAGTTATTTCCACCATTTTATCTCCCAGCTCACTGATTTGTTCTGCTTCAGATATTCTGCTATTGATTCCTTCTAGAGTGTTTTAATTTCAGTAGTTGTGTTGTTTGTCTCTGTACATTTACTCTTTAATTCTTCTAGGTCTTTGTTAATTGATTCTTACATTTTCTCCACTTTTGTTTTCAAGGTTTTTGATCATCTTTACTATCATTATTCTGAATTATTTTTCAGGTAGTTTTCCTATTTCCTCTTCATTTATTTGAACCTCTGTTTCCAGTTCATTCCTTCATTTGTGCAGTATTTCTCTGACTTTTCTTTTTTTTTTAAGTTATTGTGTGTGAGGTTTCCTTTTCCCAGGCTTCAAGGAAAGTTGAATTCTTCCCTTGAAAAAGGTTGAATTCTTTCTTCCTTTTGGTTTCTGTCCTCCTAAGGTTGGTCCAGTGGTTTGTGCAACCTTCATATAGGGTGAGATTTGTGCTGAGTTTTTGTTTGTTTGTTTGTTTGTTTTTCCTCTGATGTGCAAGGCTGAGTGAGGTAGTATTCCTGTCTGCTGGTGATTGGGTTTGTATTTTTGTTTTGTTTGTTGTTTAGATGAGGCATACTGCATAGGGTGCTACTGGTGGTTGGGTGATGCCAGGTCTTTATGCAAGTGGTTTCCTTTGTGTGAGTTCTCACTATTTGATATTTCCCTAGGGTTAGTTCTCTGAAGTCTAGGGTCTTGGAATCTCCAAAGGCTCAGGGTTTGATCTCTGGTCAGGAATGAAGATTCCACAAGTGGTTTGTTATGGCATTAAGGGAGAGTAAAACAAATATCTGAAAATGGGAAGCCAAAGATGAACCCAAGCAAATGGCAGTTAGAAAATCAAGCAAATAATAATTAAAATAATGGAATATATGCATATACATATACACCAATGAGCAAAGTGAAAACAGTCCAACAAAAATAAAGCAGTAGATTGACCTGGCAAACAAAGGAAATCAAAAATTATATTTACCAGTTAAGAGCAAAACTAAGTTAAGCACAAACTGGAAAACAAAACTAAAGCAAGGTGCCAAGTGGGGAATAAAGTAATGAAAATAAAACTAACAAATATGTTGAGTGGAAAGGAAAGAAAGAAAAGAAAGAAAAAATAGATATACAAAGTTAAATAGAGGTAGATGAAGAAGATTTATATACATTAAAGATTAATTGCACGGGGAAAAGAACAGTAGGAAAGGCAAGTGAAGACAAAATATAATAGGTTTAAAAAAATTAAAACTATAAAAAAGAGAAAAAAATGGAAGAAGAAAGAAAAAAAGGGGATAAAAAGGAAAACTCCACAGAACTGCAAAAGCCCAGTGTAGAGGCAGAGGTTTATAACAACAGTAGAAAGTGTGATTGAATATACACATATACATACACATCCATAAGCAAAATCAAAACAGTCCAACAGAAATTAGGTACAATAGATTGACCCAGCAAACAAGGGAAACCAAAAATTATATCTACCAGAACAAAACTAATTAAAGCACAATCTGGAAAAAAGGTGCCAACTGGGGAATAAAGCAATGAAAATAAAACTAACAAATTTGTTGAGAGGAAAGGAGAGAAAGAAAAGCAAGAATAGATATGCAAAGTTGAATAGAGGTAGATAAAGATTTATATACGTTAAAGATTAACTGCAAGGGGGAAAGAATAGTAGGAAAAGCAAACAAAGAATAAATGTAGAAAAAGTAATAATAGGTTTAAAAAACTAAAATTAAAAAAAGAGAAAAAAAAAAAAAAAGGAGGAAAACTCCACAGAACTGCAAAAGCCCATCGTAGAGGCAAAGGTTTATAACAACAATAAAAAATGTGACTGAGGTAAAAGAAAACAAAAAAAAGCTCAAAATCTTAATTGGATTTCTTAGTGCCAATAAAATTGACAACTACAACAGAGATGGGCAGAAAAGGGGGGGGGGTCCAAAAGAGTCTACAGAACAAGACAAAAAATAAGAATAATAGATGTTTTTCTTGAGTCACTGCTGTAGGAGTCCTTTCTCTTGCTGGGAGTCACAGTCCACCTCACCTCCCCAGGATGCCCTCCAACACTGCGCTGATCTCCGGACCTGCTATGGGGCAGCTCAGATTCTAATCTGGTCCTGCTCCTGTGTGTTCTTGCCTCCAGTGTCCACAGCTATCAGAGCTAGTGTGTTTTCTTTTGTGCGAGCTCTCAATGGCCTTTTATATATTCCATGGATACAGAATCTATTTAGTTGATGTGTGGATTTAATCTGCAGGTTGTACAGCTGGTGGGAAGACTTTGGGTCTTCTTCCTTAACCGCATTGCCCCTGGGTTTCAACTGTGGTTTTATTTCCACCTCTGCATGTGGGTCGTTCACTGAGCTTTGCTCCTGAGGCTGCCCTGGAGGGCTTGGGTTTGCCCCTGTGAGGGCCAGATGTGGAGGTGGTGCAGCTGCTTGGGTCACAGGGGTTCTGGCAGCACCAGGTACTGAGAGGAGTTGGCAGCTAGGGCAGCAGGAAATACAGGGCTCTAGAAGGGTGTGGCAACCAGTATTGGCCAATACGCTTCAGTGTTCCTGCCTGGAGAAGCCCCTCTCTGACAGAGAAGCCTGGCAGGCTACAGGCTACAGGGTCACAGAGTCTGACAGGACCTAAGGGACCCTGAGCGCATAAACACAAGGCTTTCTTTTTTTTTTTTTTTTTTTTTGCCTGTGGCAGCCCTGCCCCAGTGAGAGTTGAGCGTGAAGGTGGCGCAGTTGCTTGGCTTGCGGGGACCCTGGCGGCACCAGGTGTTCAGGGACACAGAGCGCCTCCAGGGCAGGACTTCTGGCCCTGTCAGAGTCTTCTTTCGAGCCTCTTGTAGCTGGCTGTCAGGAGGCCTCTTTGGCCAGTCTTTCTCCGTAGCTCCACCCATTCCGGCACTTAGAGGGCTCCCTTGGCTGGGGTCCTTCTCTGTAGATCGGCACATCAGGGGCACTCTGGGTGGGGCCCTCCTCTGTAGTTCAGTGCCTCAGGCGTTTGATGGGCCAGCCTCTCTATTGTTCAGCTCTCTTTGGTGGCGTGTGGGGAGAGGGAGGCTGTGATGATGGCTCCACCCCTACACGTGACTCAGCAGTATCGCCTTGCTTCCGTGACTGCCTGACTTTCCTCCACAGGCATTTCCCACCACGATCTCCTCCCTCACATCCCCTCGATCCATCTCTCCGCAGTCAACAGCAGCCCTTGAACTGGGATTGCTCGACAGTCCTGAAACTCCAGCTCCTAGCCTCTGCCCCTTCCAAGAGACCTGCATTCCTGCCCGGCATATGTATGGCTGCGGCAAGGACTGTCTGATTCTCATTCCATTTAGGCCCCCACAGATCAGCTGTTTCACTCTCAGCCTTAAATGTTTCTCCTCTGACTCAGACAATTGCCCTGCTGTAGGGATCAGACCCCTGCTTCAGTTCCCCCACCCACTGAGGGCAGGTCCAGTCCTACTAACACTCCTGTTTTTCCCCCTAGTTCCTTCATCCTACTGAGTTTTGCGTGGTTCTGTATATTCTTTTCCACTGGTCAGGTACTCCTGTCCGCTCTCAGCTGGTGTTCTACATGCATTTCTGTGTCTGAAGATGTATTCCTGATGTATCCATGAAGAGAGATGTACTCCACATCCACCTACTCCTCTGCCATCTTATTCTCTCCTCTTTTGTTTTAATTAATTTTCTTAATTGAAATATAGTTGATTTACAATGTCTTAGTATTAGCTTCGGGTGTACAACATATACTCCATTTAAAGTCATCATATAATATTGGCTATATTCCTTGTGCTGTATATGACATCCTTGTATTTTATTTATCTTATACCCAGGAGTTTGTACTTAATCCCTTTCCCCTTTCTCGTACCTCCCCCCTTCCCATCCCCCCATTGATAATCTAGTTCTCTGTATCAGTGAGTCTGTTTATGTTTTGTTATATCCATTCATTTATTTTTTAGTTCCTATGTATAAGTGAAAACATAACAGTAAGTATTTTTCCCTGACTTACTTTACTAAGCATAATATCCTCTAGGTCCATTCATGTGGATGCAAAGTTTTGCAAAAATTGCAAATTTTTTATGACTGAATAGTATTTTATTGTGTCCATCTTCTTTGTCCATTCGTGTGTTTTTTGGTTTTTTTTTTTAAGTCAAGGATTCTTTTGTTTTAAAATAAAATTAAGTTTTTTAAATATTTATTTTTATTTATTTATTTGGCTGTGCTGGGTCTTAGTCGCAGCACACAGAATCTTCTATCCTTGTTTCAGCATATGGGATCTTTAATAGGATCTAGTTCCCCAGCCAAGGATGGAACCCCTGCTTTGGAATCACAGCGTCTTAGCCACTGGACCATCAAGGAAGTCCTTATCTGTTCATCTGTTGATGGACACTTACATTGCTCTGTACTGTTTTCCATTACAGCAGTGTCAATTTCCATTCCAACCAACAGTGTACTAGGGTTCCCTTTTCTCCCTAGTCTTGCCAATTTATTATTTGTGGTCTTTGGGCTTCCCTGGTGGTTCAGAGGGTAAAGCGTCTGCCTGTAATGCAGGAAACCGGGGTTTGATCCCTGGGTCAGGAAGAGCCCCTGGAGAAGGAAATGGCAACCCACTCCGGTACTCTTGCCTGGAAAATCCCATGGACGGAGAAGCCTGGTAGGCTTCATGGGGTCACAAAGAGTCGGACGTGACTGAGCACCTTCACTTTCAATTTGACAATAGACATTCTGACAGGTGTAAAGTGCTATCTCTGTGGTTTTGGTTTTCTTTTCTCTGATGATTAGTGATGTTGAGCATCTTTTCATGGGCCCTTTCGCCATCTATATGTCTTCTTTGGAACAATGTTTGTTTAGATCTTCTGACTATTTTTAACCAGGTGGTTCATTTTTTAAATATATATATATATATATATATATATATATACATTGAGTTGTATGAGCTCTTTATATGTTTTGGATATTAACCACTTATAAGACATGTCATTTGCAAATATCTTTTCCCATTCAGTAGTTTGTCTTTTCATTTTGTTGATGGTTTCCTTCTTTGTGCAAAATCTTTTTAATTTAATTACTTCCCATTGTTTATTTCTGCTTTTGTTTCCCTTTCCTAATGAGACAGATTCAAAAAATTATTGTTAAGATTTTTATTAAAGAGTGTATTGCTTATGTTTTCTTCTAGAAGTTTTACAGTTTCCAATTTTGCATTTAGGTTTTAATCCATTCTGAATTTATGTTTGTATGTGGTATGAAAAAAAAAAATCCAATTTCATTCTTTTACACGTCCTTGTCTGGTCTTTCCAACACCACTGTTAAAGATACTCTCTTCCCCATTGCATAGTTTTGCCTCCTTTGTCATATATTAATTGGCCATAAGTGTGTAGGTTGTTTTCTGGTCTCTCTCTTCTGTTCCATTGATCTGTGCATCTGTTTCTGTGCTTGAGGCCCATTGTTTCTTTTTAAACAACACAAAATGTTGGGCTGGGATATTGGTGTGGGAATTTTAGTTAGGGTGGCCAAAGAAGGTGATTTTAAAGACCTGAGAGAAGTGAAGGAGCTAGCCATGCACGTACTGGATGCAAAAATTCCAGGCAAAATGCACATCAGTTGCAAAGCACCAAGGTGGAGATGCCTCTGGCATGTTAGAGGAAAAACCAGGAGGCCCAGCTGGAGCAGAGTGAAAGTGAAAGTCGCTCAGTCATGTCCGACTCTTTGTGATCCCATGGACTTATAGTCCATGAAGTTCTCCAGGCCAGAATACTGGAGTGGGTAGCCTTTTCCTTCTCCAGGGAATCTTCCCAATCCAGAGATTGAACCCTAGTCTCCCACCTTGCATGCGGATTCTTTACTGCCTGCAATGCAGGAGACCTGGGTTCAAGGAGCAGAGTGAACACAGGGGAAAATGTTTGGAGACAAAAGTGGCGTCATAACTGGGCAGGTCACCTACCGAAGGCCTCATAGACCATCTAAGAACTTCAGCATGTTATCCAAGGGAGTCCAGATTTCCTTTGGATAGTTTTAAGCAGAAGAGTGAACTAATCCTCTGTATTTTAACAGAAACATTCCAGCTGCTATGGACTGAGTGGGGGTGGGGGGCTGAAGCAGAGAGGCCAGTGAGGAGGCTTTTTTAAAACTCTGAGCAAGAGATGATTTTATAGGAAGACCAGTTGCATGAGGATTGAAAATGGGTTGTAAAAGGAAGAGGGGTCAAGGATGACACCAAGGTATTTGCTAAGGCTGGAGGAATTAAATTGCATTACCTGAGATAAGAAAGGCTAGGGAATAGAGATGGAGGCTGGGGTGTGGCTCAGGGCTGGACAGATTAGTTTGAGATACCTGCCGGGCATCCCGCTAGGGGTGTCAAATTGGTGATTGGA
Source organism: Muntiacus reevesi (assembly GCF_963930625.1). Lineage (NCBI taxonomy): Eukaryota > Metazoa > Chordata > Mammalia > Artiodactyla > Cervidae > Muntiacus > Muntiacus reevesi. Next base: position 142,752,876 of record NC_089249.1, on the reverse strand, counting down.
TACATAGGTCTAGAGTTAAGTAAGAGGTGGTGTTGAAGGTACAGATTTAGGAATTATCATTACATATTTAAATTCTGAAGGTGATATGATATCCCCTGAGATAACTAAGAGGCTGTTAAAATGGAAAGAGAAGAAGCTCCAGGAGTGAATCTGTGGCACTCAGAGTTAGAGTTTTGTGAGCTATGACGGAATGGCCAGAAGGTAGAAAGGAAACTAGTGAATGTAGCATTATGGAAGCCAAATGAGGAAAACCATTTAAGAGAAAGAATAACCAATTGTGTCAAATGCTACAAATAGGTTAGATAAGGTAAGACTGAGAACTGATGGTTGAATAAAGTATGATTTCTCTAATTCTCCCCTGACTTATAATGGATTGTCTTGCTCTGACGTCCCCCCAACAGGTTGTAGCAGATACCAATGTAAGTGCCATAGCAACTCAGCTTGAGAACTTGTCTACGGGCTACCACATTGGTTCGCCCACTGCCGAGCATCATCTGGAGGACACAGAGTGAGTATTCTTGAAGCAGAGTGCCTCTTATGTGTGTGGGCAAAGCTCAGTGAGACCTTGTCCAGACTGTAGAGTGTGCTCCCTAAGGGAGAGGAATGGATAGTGCACATTACATTTTCTGATTCCTAGAGAACCTGCAAGAAAACACCAGGGTTGCTGCACTTCTCACAGAGCTTTGTTCCATCATGTGAGTTCTTCATGAACTGTTGCTATCGGGCCTGCACACACTGCATCTGGCCACTGTGCATGTGCCCTGTCCACCCAGAAACCCCAGATTTATAGCCTAGGCTCACCCTGCTTAATTAGGCAGAGAAACACGTGCCCTCAGTTTTCTAAGCTAAAATCTTGTTCTGAAGTTAACTCTTCTTGTCATACTTGCTGGCATTTTTTTAGCTAAAACCTGTCACTGCAGTTAAAGTTGCTCATCAAAGCAGTGTTTCTCAAACTAGAATATCCATAAAAATAATCTAAAAGGCATATTTTAAAATGCTAATCCTTCTGGCCCATTCACAGAGAGCCTGAGTAGGTGGTCGACATTGGGTTTTCCGGGGAAATGTTGCTGCAGATAAGCTGGGGACGCAGACTTTGAGAAATGCTGCCCCAGAGGTTACTCCAGTTCCACAAGTGCCCGGTCACTAGCCGGTGCTCACTAAATGTTTGGGGGCTGATCTGAGTGATTTATTGGAAAGATCTAATGGTCACAGCCATTCCCAACTTTTCTTGATTGTTCATCAATTTAAATGAGAGCTTTGAGTTTGCTTTTCTTAAGAATATTGAACTAGGCTCATTTTACTTTCTTTTCATTATGAAAAAGCTTGCTATTAAAATGGACAAATACATGAAAGTATAATTTTACTTTCTTTTCATTATGAAAAAGCTTGCTATTAAAATGGACAAATACATGAAAGTATAATACTTTCAAGCCGTAGTGGCCCTTTATTTAAAAAAGAAAATTAGGACCCTTGTGTGAAGAATAGTGTTCACGTAACATCCTTTAATGTGTTGTGGAATTGCAAAGATGCCCTGTGACCCCGGGTCCTTTGCTATGATCCCACAGCTGCCAGAAGACTGGGAACCACTTGCATAAAAGAATTTAAAGATCACTTACAATCTGACCACTGTTAACATTTGGATTTTTTTTTTTTTTACTAGTCTTCTACATGAAAGTGTATTAAAACTAATGAAATGAATTGACAATGTGAGATAAATGGAAACACACTCCATGTAGTGTTGCCAGTGGAGGAGTGGAGCTGGTTTCCTCCTCTCCCCAAGAAAACAGGCTCTATTGTAAATAGGCACAGTTACGAGTTACGAAGGTCTCTAAGGATTTGGTGGGCCCCAGGGGCTAGCTCTAAAACAATGGCTTTGGACTTCAAGGTTCCCACCTCAGTATCCTTGGAAATGGGGGCTGTGTTTAAAAGAGGAGACATGAATCAAGTTCATGTCTAGCCAGTGGGCTATTACTGAGAGTGCTTATAAGGCCACAAAGTGATGAAAGGTTGAGTCATATTCATGACATCATTACCATCCAGCCATAGGGGATAATATGTCATTATTTCAGCAGATATTTATTGAGTGCCTTCCTAAGACACTGTACAAGCACGGGGTCCTAAGGACTCAAACTCAGAAACGTAGGTGAAGGCATTGCCCCACTTCTCATGGAACTGCCAGAGAATTAAAAAAACCATAAATCCATGGTTATAAAATAGTTGGTAAGTGCTGGAGAACCAAGTTCAATGAGAGAGAGAAGTAAGCACAGGGTCCTCTGAAACCATGGAAAAGAGACATAACTCAACTAGGGAGTGTACTTGGCCCTAAATGCCTAAGCTGAGTTTTACAATAATTGAAAAAAGCTGGAGTGTCTTTGGAAACAGTTGATAATAGATACAGCATAGACGTTCAGAAATTACTATAGATGCCTGCTGTAAACAACCAGTAGGTGCATCAGCAAACAACCGGTATCAATGGGAAGCAACTGAAAATCGAGCTCAAAATAAGTCAGGCAAAAGCAAGGCAGAGGAGAGGAAGTGTTTGAGGCAGACAGCATATTCAGAGGTTGCTCGTAGCCCAGGTTTGCAAACTTCTCTGAGTTTGCAAATATCGCACGAGTGGCTGCCTTTATATTAGATGGTGCTGCCTCTCGACAAGCATGTTGTTGCAAAACAAGTGATACTGCCGGGATGCACAGACAAACCTCCTGCAAATAAGACAACGGGACCTGGGGTGTTGGAACTCCTTTAGGTTTTTACCCTTTGGACAACTACATTGGCGTTAGTTAAGCTTAACTCCTTGTGAACCCACACAGGTAATTTAATTTTTAGCTATGTTGTTTCTGAGAGAGATGACTTCCACACTGGATGAAACTTTGACAATCTAAATGATACATTTGAAACAAATGTTCTTTAACCATTTTGATTCACCTTGGTTTCTCTCTTCTAGATTTTAGTTCTCATTGACAAAGTCATGATCCTGAGGTTGTGACAAGCACAGTGCTTGGTGCTGGGAATGCTCAGAGGGCAGAGCCTTAAGGAGTTTTTAGGCTGGGAGAGGAGAAGGATGGTTAAGGAATGATGATCCAGTATGGCAAGTGCTGTATGGAAATGCAGACCAAGTACAGAGGAGCACAGAGAAGGTTGGGGTGAATGCTTCCAAAGGCGTCAGGGAAGATTAGAATTGGGTTTTGAAGAATGATTTCCCACTCTCCGTGTAAGTGGGGATCACTTGTGGTGAGGATATTCAGGTAGAAAAAGAGCAGTCATTCCCTGAACTCTCGGGCTAACATCACCTGTTCAGAAGTCCACCTGCAGACTGCAGGGTACAACAAGCTCAGGTGATATCCTGCCTCTCCGCCTCCACGCACGTTCTCCACAGATATAAAGACAGTTCTGTTCAGCTTTAAACAGTAATTTTAAAAGTTAAAACCTAAGCAAATAGAAGAGTACTTTGACAACTTCAGCATCATGACTTTATTTCATAGTTAAAAAAAACAGTGGGTTTTATGAAAGAGAAGCCTCTAAAATATCCAGAATATTGGCATAATATTCAAAATAAGTTTCTACACTGCTGACAATTTGATCTGATAAACTGACCTTCATCGTTTCGCAGTATGAAAGTCTCTCTCAAATCTGTGTTCTTCCATGAAAATGAAATTCCCTCTTAATATCTATTCTTGAATTAAACAGCGTGCATTGTGTTTTCAGAACACCTCCACCTAAGATTATTACTTTGGAGAAAGGCTCTGAAGGATTGGGGTTTAGTATTGTAGGGGGTTTTGGAAGTCCCCATGGAGACCTGCCAATTTATGTCAAGACTATATTTGCAAAGGTATTTTTTTCCTTTTTACTGTACTTTTTTTGTTTTAATGAAACTTAGGTGAGATTTTTTTTTTAAGTGTTTTGCTTTACTTCACTTTGACACCTGAATGCATGCATGTATGCTTGTTTCATTTTCATCTTATAGAAAATTCCTGCACCACACAGGTGCAAGAAGAATTCTTTTATAAAAGTGGAATCACAAGAAGTATAATATTCTTTGGACCCTTTTACAAAAGTAGATGCTAACAGATTTCAAAGAGTTTCTTCTTTCAACAACCAGTATAAGGAGCATGGCACACTCTCTGCAAAAGCTCTTTGGCCTTGGAAGTATTGTTCTGGCTAGAACAAAGATTTAGCTTTCTACTAAAGAAGATAGCTGAGGGCCATGGCATAAAGCTTTGTACAAGCCTGGGATCAGTGCAGCATTAATGGCTGCCCATCACCAAAACCTCAGGATGTTTTAGTTAAAGGTGGTTTCTCTCTTCCAGTAGTCTGCCAAGTACTTACAGGACAGCCCAGTGTGTTAGACTAAGCCTGGATAATTGTGTTTTTCAGGAATTAAATAGTCCAATTCATCCTACCTGATACACAGGTCATGGTGTGAATTTCATTATTAAAGTTGGAGTTCAAATTCATTATAAACTTTTAAGATCTCTGAAAAGTATTTAGTACTGATATTGCAACTTTATTCTTCAATGTTTTTATCACAGTCATTTGTTTACTAATTGATCAAATTGCTTCCTAGTGCTTTATTTTCCTAAAGACATAAAGGCCCTCAAAAAAGATATGATAGATTCTTTCTCTTTCTAGAAAGCTATGCTATACCCTACACACAAGTTTGCTTTTACCTGTGCAGATCTTATCACCTGTTAACTGGGTCTGTGATCTGACACAAGTCTCAATCCTTTGGCTTTGACTTTTGGAACATGTTAGGCAGCTGCAGATTTCCACTCCTATTGCCATCTCGCAAGATTGTCTGTTAAGGAGGCATGTTATTCCCAAACACACAGCTGGTGATGGATGAAAAGGGAGAGGAAGGCAGATCAGAAACATCCTGGGACTTCCTTGATGGTTCAGTGGTTAAGACTCCGCACTTCCACTGCAGGGGAATCAATCCCTGATTGGGGAACTAAGATCCCATATTCCACATGGTGTGGCCAAAAAAGGAATCGATTTTTTTTTTAATATTTAAAAAAAGAAACATTCTGGATAACAGTGCTGTCCCCATCTGATAATCCTCAAAGTGGATAAACCACCTACAGACCCTCCTTTTCCTAAGAATACACTGTAAGTAGCTGTGATCATGATTCTTTGAGGGGGTTGTTATACTTTGGATTTAAAAGAGCCAGCTCTGGAGATAAGGACAGTGGAAAGGCTGCACGGTGAGCCCCCACCTTTCAGCAAGTTCTGCCTGCCTGCCTTTGTAAAGTCCCTCCAGAATGTCTCTAATCATCCCCTCCTTTCCTACCTGTCTCTGGAGAAGGAAATGGCAACCCGCCCCAGTATTCTTGCCTGGAAAATCCCAGGGACGGAGGAACCTGGTAGGCTACAGTCCATGGGGTCGCAAAGAGTCGGACACGACTGAGTGGCTTCACTTCCCACCTGTGAGGACATGGGCTGCAGTCCAGAGAGAGGACAGGTTCGCTGCAAGGTCTTTTGCCCTGGGGCCTAGTTCAGAGGTCTGCGCCTATCCCTGTCTGCACAGTGGCAGAGACTGTGGAACGGGTCAGGTGCTGTTTCTCAGAACACCAGGATGTGCATTGCTGGCAGATTTTTGAAAATAAACTACTATCAAATCAAGGGGGACAAGATTAGTGTGAATAATGAACAGACCGAAGCTTACACAGAATGTTCTTTTCATTGAAAGTGATCATTTAGAAAGCACCTACATAGGTAGTAACATTTTAATAAATATTGAGGATCCTTGGTATGTTTCATATTTTAAGGAATGAATGGACCTTTTTGGTAAAGTGAGACACACATGAAATGAGAAACTCTGAACAGAAAAAAAAGTTCCCAAGTAGTAGCTTATAACCTACATAGTTCAGTGTCAGTAAAAGAAGATTCCAGTGCAAATTATCATTATTCATACAGTTTCATGGAGTTCACTATAATGTAATTGATTTTATAATTAAAATATAATTTGATTTTTTGGCCACACCTTGAAGTTTGTGGGAGCTTAGTTCCCCAATCAGGGATTGAACCTGAGCCTCCGACAATGAAAGTAGAGTCCTAACCACTGGACCACCAGGGAATTCCCTACGATAGGGTTTCCTTTGATGACTCTCTTTTTTTTTATTTATCAGACTGAACTAATATATCATAATATAAAAGTTTTCTATAGAGAATCAATAAACCAAAAGCTAGCAAAAGAGTTCTTTTAAAGTGAACTCTTTCTACAACAGATTTTGATACAAAGCTAAAGATTCCCCCCATAAGACTCTTGAAGCTCTAAGAACTATAGCTATATGTTTTCTATTTTTCTTTTTAAACACTGAACATATGTTCTATAAAATATTTATCTCTAATTCAGTTTTCTGGATTTTGGATGTCCACAGGGTGTGGGTTATTATGTGACCTTTTTGGTGTCCTGTGCATCTTTTAACAGTTCTCTTGCTCAACAAAGAAATTAATTTGACCCATCCAAGTCTTTTTTTTCCCCCTCCAAAAGTAGGAAACCTCACAGGCACTTAGGGTGTACAGGATTTGCAAGGCTTAGTCAGTCTGATTAACAGGCTGTCAGGGCCTTCCGTTTTCTTTCAGGTGTTTGAAAACTTCAAAATCAAAACCAGCTTTTGGTCTTAGTCCCATCAGCAGCCTAATTTTACCATAAACCAACATGAGATTGGCCTGAAGACTCCAATAACCCTGAAAATCAAGGGAGCAGTTTTTTGAAGCCTGTGAAATCAGAAACATGAGTTTGATCATCATTCATTTCATTATACTACCACAATTGTGCAGATACCCTGTGCCATACACTGAATCTTTGGAACAGGCCAAGGTAGCTGTTTGAGCCCATTTTACAGCATCAGGGAAGGAGAAGTGACTGAGCTGAGACACCGCAAGAGGGTAAGGCCGTGTGTCCTACCTAGCTCGATGAAAGTCAGTCTCTGAGCCATTTATTTCTTCCTTCCCTTGTTTAGCCTACAGATACCACACTGATTAAATAGCAGAGGAGATACAGGTCAGTGTAATTATCAAGTAAACACAGCAGTACCTGAAACAGTGTACACATCCTAGAAAGTTGAAAAATCATTCTTTTTCCACTAGTGAAAATGAACACTTGAAGAGCTTAACATGCTTTTTAAAAAAGTAATTACACAGGTATTTGAGTTTACTGAAGCCCTTAAATCTCAGCATGTAAAATTTATTTAAATCAAGTTAGATTTATCCATACACACTTTCTTAAAAAGAAAAAAAAAACACATTGAATAAAGGAGCAAATTGTTTTTGGTATTTTCCCCCCAGTATAATCCTGGTTTTGAGTTTTCTTTATGAGACCTTTATACTGGAATTCCGCCCTCGTCATGGCTTTGAAATTCTAGGTAATTCTACCAGGTCAGGACCCCTACACTGTGGGAAGGTCCCTGGAGTGTCAGTGCCTCTTAGCTCGGCTTCTGCAGGAGTCAATCAGGGGTCAGGGGCCTGCATGCCTTGATTAATTTCCCCATAATTCAAAATCATGTAGAGTACTCCTTTGGCATGAACTTTTCAAAGAATTCTCAAAATTACCCTGGCAGATGGAGAAAGCTTCCTGTGAATCATTTTCTGTGTCTTTTCTTTCTTTACTCATCTGAAGTATTTCTAATAATATCATGATGTTTTTGATCCTCAGCTTTAGAATGAAAAAAAGCCCAAGTTTCACTTGCTTTGTGCCATGCTGAAGAGCCATGTATGACTGAATATGTAATGAAAGCAGTCATTTAGAAACCTGTTTAGGTGGATCAAAAATAAAACTGACACTTTTGAATATGATATTGTAAAATTTTAGAAATGCTCCACTTCTGTGTATTTATATATAGGACAGTTTTATTGAGATCTAATTCACATACCATACAATTCACCCATTTAGAGGCTATAGTCACTTTTGATAGATCACTACAGTGCTGATAACCTTTCAATATAATGGAACCCTGTATGATGATGGTGTTGGCAATAAAGCTAACACCAGATTCAGTTCTGCCTTTGTATGCTACATATTCATAAAGCTGACATGATATGACATTCAGATTCCATTCAGTACTGAATATTGAAATAAGGTCTACTTGTATTAAAAAAAAAGTGTGAATGTCAGGACATTTCTAGTAGTATATTATGAAAACAATGCATGATTATAATTACTATTCAACCTTAGGTCAAATAACATCCTACATTTTTCTTAGTTTTCTTAATTTAAAAACATTACCTAGAAATCATTTTAATTGGTAGTTTTAAAAGTTTTCTTTTAATATGCACACTATAATATTAATATTATTTGAATATTCATTGCTTCACCCTGGTTAAACTGGAATGTTTCTTATTTGTAGGGAGCAGCTGCAGATGATGGCCGATTGAAGCGAGGTGATCAGATTTTAGCTGTTAATGGTGAGACTCTGGAAGGTGTCACACATGAGGAAGCTGTGGCCATTCTGAAACGCCAGAGAGGGACTGTAGTCTTAACCGTGCTATCCTGAGCCTTGGGTCATGATCACAAGATAGATGTGGTTGTAGAATGTTCACAGGAAGACCAACTTCTGAGAAAGAATAAAACCCAGCCTCAACTAAAACCCATCTCCATCCTTACCGTCCCGACCTCTATGCTCAGGAAAGATGGCCTGGGTTTCACATGAATTTCCCATATCGACAATAATGTTTCCCAGCATCTCTCATCTCTTGCTGAGGTTAATTTCCAACAGCTGAGTCTTATGCATTTTGCATTTAACATCCGTGTTTATCAACTAGTAGTAATGGTTCTGATTATATTTGCTTAAACGGAAGTTAACAACCTCTCGTTCCTTATGGCCTTCTCTCCCCATCCTGACTCATATGGAGGCTGAGCAGCAACCAGATCACATCCGATGAACAGAAACAAATGTTAAGCAACTTGTCATCTCACTCCTGATTTATGTATGCTAATTGTCTCTTCAAATACGCCAGAAAACATTAGCAGTGTAATTAACTTAGCAGTGATCCCCATGATGAAAAAGCAAATTCTCCTGTGGGAAATTACTGTGCTCTTTTCTGTACGACTTATCGTCAAATAAGTCTCGAATTCATTTCTCTGGATAGATCTTTATAAGTTAGTCATTGGTGATTATGATGAGCCAATTTGCAGACTGTAATCTAAAAATTTTGAACAGCTTTCTAATTGTTTTCTTAGCTACATAATTGCATACCACTGAGCAAATGTACCTTCTTCTCAGCAGAAACAGTTAGCATCCATGTTCTGAATTCTAACAATGCTAAGTTATGCTCACGTCTGGGAAGTTCATCTGGAGTTAATGGCATCTCAGTGGGCAGGCATCATTCCTGCCCCTCAGGCTTCAGATGAGGTGGTGGAAGTCCCAGAACCACTGCAGAGATCAGGAAGTTTTTACCAAAGTAAACCCAGTTCTGGACAGCCTTGGCATTGTGCAAAGTGGAGTGACAAATTTCAGTATCCCTCTCCTTGGCTCCATAGCTGGCAGTGTAGCAGCACGGTCAGTAGGAATGTAGATAGAGCAATGCACTTAGCCACAGAGTGACTGAGCAAATGAACTGAGTCTTGGAATCAGTCATGGCTCCTTGCTGAATGTTTTGTGGTCTTCAGGGAGCCTCGCATGTGCTGCAGCGTGCATGCTAAGAAAGTAACTACAGCAGAAAATACAAAAATGCTTTTAAAGTTGGTTAGGGCCTTCTTTTTCAGGTGTTAGCAGGAAAAGGGGGGAGATGCTTATCTGTGAATGTTATAGGTTCTTCTGTAAAAAATGCACCACAAAAGATGAGTACCAGGATGAGTAATAGAAGTAGTGTGGTGTTATTTGATGAAAACAATGCTGCAAATGGTTCACAATAATGATCAAAATATAATGGGCTCTAATTTAAATGTTATTTAATAATATAGATTTTTAATTGAGAATTATCTTTTAGTAGAGGTAATCACAAAGTGCATTAACTCTTGTTGGAATATTTTGTGGCTATTCCAAAGTATAGAGTGCCTAAATTTTATGTTGAAAATGTCTTTCATGACTAGTATTAAGTTTTCTGAAATTACACATGGCTTTTGAAATTTTTATCGTATTCCAACACACGCAGTGTTGTTAGAAATTGTCTTTCAGTGCATGAGAACCTATCAGCCTCAGAATGTCCTATGTTAATTGTATCTGCAAGAACACCTCAAGCAGCTAAGAAGAAATAAAGCCCAAATAAAACTTGAAAATGCACCTTAAAATATATATATATATATACTTTTGAAATGTGATTCTGCTTGATTTTGATGGAATGACCATTAAATAGACATTTTTAAGTAATATATCATTGTTGTGTTTCTTTACCCATTCCCCTTTTAGGACATGCTACTAAAAGTCTCTTGATAAAGGAATTGTGGTGCTTGATGCTCCTTGCAGTAAATTGATATAACTAGTGCTTCTCACAACTGATTCTGTCTCTGCTTGCGTGACTAGTAAATAACTGCCTTCCTAAAATCTTTTTTTTTTCTTTAATCAGAACTTACCAGCAAGCTAAGGGAATATGAAGATGTGGATTTGTGAAAGGAGTAGTTCTCTCATAGCCACATATATTGTTATAGCCTCATCATCTGGGCCATTTAAGTGTAGTAATGATATCACTATTTAGAAATAGCATGAAAGGGAAGTAAACCAGGAAAGATAAAACTCCTGAATGTTTATGTATGAGATGTTTCCAAAAATGCTAAATAAATATAGTTGCCAAGGAGTAATTGGAGTTTAATTGTATATGAAAATGTTTAAATTTCTGCATCTAATTTTGTGTTTTTATCAGCTCTTTTGTTCCCTAATAGAGAAAGGATCAACTTTTTACAAACTTTTCCAGTGTCCTATTAAAATATAGGATCCATTAATAGCTGTCTCATATTAATTGCCAGTGTGTTATCAGGCATTAGAAGAGATGCTTTACAAAGGAGAGAATACAGCAGTCCAGAAAGTGAGTCTCAGCATCACACTGCCTGAGTTTAAATCTTGACTTAGTAGTCATGTGATCTTGTCTAAGTTAGTGTCTTTAATTAGAAAGGGAGAATGGACTGAATTCTCAGAACTACAGTGAGCCAAATTCAGGTAGAGCTCTTAAGTCTAGTGCCTGGAGTGGGTAGCCCTTCCCTTCTCCAGGGGATCGTCCCAATCCAGGGAATGAACCCAGGTCTCCTGCACTATAGGCAGATTCTTTACTGTCTGAGCCACCGGGGAAGCCCATAGTAAGTACTACAAAAATACTAACAATAAGCCTCTTATACTATTTATGGAGGTGGTCTGAAATTTGACACATGGAAATTAGTGGTTTCCATCATTAATGACATTTGGGGAAAAAAAATTTCTGAAGGTGACTTAGCTCTGAATTGTTGCCCAAAATTAGATAGCAGAATGTTTAACTGATTATAATGGTGTGACCTTAAGTAACTAGAACTTGTGTTATCAAAATGCTGAAACTAAAGCTTCCAGCCTCAGCCATGCCACTGGAATATACCTGGGATGGGGAGTAATACCAACTTCATATGCCTGTTGCCCACCTCCAAAACCAGGCAAGACACTTCAATTACCATCAGCCCTCTGCAAGGAATTTTAACCTGGTATATACCTTCATTTCAATAATTTAGAGTTGTAAACTATTGTTTTACTAACCTAGCCACATTCCCTCTCTTCCTTTGCTTCACACCCATCTGTTGTCAAAGAAGTTAGCCTCCCCCATCAGATGACAAACTTCTTTGAAAACAGGGACTAAGTCCCAATCACCTTCATGTTAATTTCATCTGGTATACTTTTCAAATTTTGTATGTCCCATCTTAAGATGTTTTATTTGGGCCTTGTAAAACATCTTCCATTTCCCTCCTTATGTTCATGTTTTCCTCTACATCAGAAGTCAGCAAACTTGATGTGAAGAACCAGGTAATATTGATATTTTAGGTTTTTCAGGCCTTTGCAGCCTTTGTCATAACTACTCAACTTTGAGTACTTCCCTCGTGGTCCAGTGGTTAAGAATCTGCCTGCCAATGCAGGGGACGTGGACTTCACTCCCTGGTCTGGGAAGATCCCACACGCTGTGGGGCAACTAAACCTCTGTGCCACGACTACCGAGCCCACGCTCCGCAACAAGAGAAGCTCCCACAATAAAACACCTGGGCACCCCAACTAAGAGTAGCACCCCCTCTCTGCAACTGGACAAGGCCCTTGTGCAGCAATGAAGACCCAGCACAGCCAAAAGTAGTAAGTAAATAACTACCCAACTTTGCCATTATAGCATGGAAGCAGCAGTGGACAATACATAAATTAACAAGTTGGCTGTGTTCTAATAAAGCTTTATTTACACACACGGAAAATAAGCCAAATCTGGCCCATAGACTGTACTTTGCCCCTGCTTTATATATGTGAATATACTTTGAGACTATAGTAATTAAGAGCTTTATCTACTATAGTATTCCGTCTTTGCTATACCCGGAGCTCTTTCTATTGATTGAATCAGCTTTCCTGATTATGAAAGGGTCTTTTCTTTTGGCTTCAGTTCCGTTCAGTTTAGTCACTCAGTCGTGTCCGACTCTGCAACCCCATGAACTGCAGCATGCCAGGCCTCCCTGTCCATCACCAGCTCCCAGAGTTTACCCAAACTGATGTCCATTGAGTCAATGATTTTGGCTTCTTGGCATGTCTGGTAATTTTTTATTGGATGCCAAGTATTGTAAAATCTACGTTGCTGTGGATGGATTCCATTGATTTCCTTGAAACAGCAGGGGACTGTGCTGTTGTGCAATTATGTTAACTCATGATTAGTTTGATCCTTTTAAGTCTTGTTTTTAGGCTTTCTTAGGGAGGTCTAATGCAACTGTTAGGGCTCATTTTGTTCCACTATTAAGGCATTATTCTAAAATGTCTACTCAATGCCTGTACACTATGAGTTCTTTCCACTGTGACAGATTGAAACTATCCAGCACCCTGTCTGAGCTCCACGTGGTTCTTTCCTGGCCTTGAGCATGTGCAGATTCATATTCCAACCAAGGCTTCAAGGGCCCCTTTGCAGGGCTCTCTGGCCTTCCATGCAACTCCCTCCTAACAGCTCTCTACCTTGCAGCTCACCCACCCTGGCCTCCCTGAGCTTTGATCTCTCTCTGCTACTCATGGAGTCTTTGGTTCCCCTTAGTATTGCCTCCAGGCTGTCAGCTGGGGCACTTGCAGCCCTTCCCTTGTTTCCCTTCTATTTGGCATTAAAATCCAGTGCAGCCTGTTGTCCAGTGTCTGAAAACTGTTGTTTCATGTGTTAATGTCCACTCTTCTAGTTGTTACTACAGCAGATGGGCAATTTCCGTAGGATTTAATTCATGGGCAGAGTCAAAAGTCCTGTATCCTTGACCTAATCAAAAGGATTTAAGATGTTAATAAGAATCGATTTCTCAAAGTATGATGATTCAATCTTCTGTAATCTTTTGCACTTAAAGATGTGCTCTCCCTGTAGGCCCCCTTGGCTTCTCCCAGTTTCTAGAATCAACAGTCCATTTGACTCAGTCCTTGGGTTGCTTCTCCCACCCATGCCCAGGTGATCTAGGTAGATCTCTCTTCAGAAGCACATTTGATAAGGATTGGGATTCCCACCATCTTTTTTAGGAGATGGAGCCACATCACTGTTCCTTACAGCGCTGGATTTCAAACTTTATAAGAAGTGGAAACTTTCTGTCCCCAATTCCCCTCCCCAATTTTATACTTTATTTATACTCCTATTTTCCTATTAAAGTCAACCAGAATAGTGAGACTTTTTTGAACACACAATTTTAAATTTAGGTAATAGTTCCAGTTTTATGTCAGCCTCGTGCAAATGTTAAATTTTTGACAGCTTGACTCTCAAACTTCAGATTCTCTATATTTAAGTGAAGATGAAAAAAAGAAACATTTCACTGTCTGCATAACACCAAGATAAACTGAAATTTGGAAGACGTGTGTGTGTGAGTCCCTAACCTCCACCCATTCTGAGCGGCGCTTCCATTTCCAGTCACTTTAAGGAGGAAGAAGCTGTTTTGATCTTGGGTCCCTGAGATGCTGCTGTCAAGTTTCAAGGCCTGTGCTGGCAAAGTTAATATAGGAGGAAATATGTTTTTTTGATCCTCCTTCTAGAATCAGATTTTAGAAATTGTGGCCACCTCAAAATTGGTTCCTCTGTCCATGGAATTTCCCAGGCCAGAATACTTAAGTGAGTTGCCCGTTCCCTTTTCCAGGGGATATTCTTAACCCAGGGGATGAACCCATGTCTCCTGCATTACAGGTAGATTCTTTGCTGCTGAGCCGCCAGGGAACATTTAAATCAGTAGACTTTGAGTTAGCACACTGCCTTCTGTAACATGGGTGGGCCTCATCCAATCAGTTGAAGGCTTGAATAGAACAAAAGGTCTTGCCTCTCTGAGCAGGAAATTCTCCTGCAGCCTTCAGAGTCCATCTGTACCACTGACTCTCCTGGACTGTGAGCCTGATATCCATAATTGCATGAACCAGCTCCTTATAATAAATCTTTTATGCACACACACACACACAGCCTACTGGTTCTATTTCTCTGGAAAACCCTGACCAATATGATGTCAGGCAGAAAATTTCTATTTTCAACCTTTCAAAACAGGTGAATCCCATCCTTCAGGGTGTGAGACCTGTGGGAACCCGTTTTCACACAGTTATCCTGAAGTTTCTAGAAAAATAAAACAAGTTTCTGGAGTTGAGTGGTGGGTACCCCTCACTCCATGACCATCTCTTCTGCTCTCCCAGGAGAGGAATGCCGAGCCCAGGCTCTCCTGCAATGCTGCCCAAAGTTTACCCACGGACAGGCATCAGCTGCATCACCTGGGAGAGAATTCTGAAGTGCGCCCTGCCCTGGACCAACTGAATTAGAATCTCTGGGGTGGGGCCCAGCATCCTGTGTTTTAACCGACTCTCCACTGGATTCATACACACAAAAGAGAAACACTCGGTCAGAGTTCTCCCCTCCCTTTCCCTTCTGGTCTATGGTCAGTTACAATTGCCGAATTGTTTTTGGTAAATAGAAGTGGCCTCCAACTGTTAGAGGCAGACAGGAAAGCAGGCCTCCACCCTCACCACCTTGCTACCTGAGAGCTTGCTACAGTGACAGAAAATTGGCCTGAGTCTGCCACCTGCATAAACATTCTCCAGCGAGCACACAACTCACAAACCCTACCTGTTGGGAAAGTTTGGTGAGCTACCCTCTGTCTTTTTTAGGCCACTGGTTCCTAACTTTGGCTGTACATTAAAATCACTGGGGAAAAAAAAATCACCTAGGGATTTCAAAAATACCCAGTGCCTGGGCTAGAGCTTCCCAGGTGGCTCAGTGGTAAAGAATTGATCTGCCAATGCAGTAGATACAGAAGATGCCGTTTCGATCCCTGGGTCAGGAAGATCCCCTGTTGTTGTTTCCAGTATTCTTGCCTGGGAAACCCCATGGACAGAGGAGCCTGGTGGGCTGCAGTCCATGGGGTTGCAAAGAGTTGGACACGACTGATCGAGCATGCATGCCACACGGGGCCTGGGGACAGAGGGGAGAAAGGGTGAGATCCAAGAATTGCTTTTAAAAGCTCCAAGCAGGGATTCTCATAACCCTGCAGTCAGGGTTAAGAACGAATGTTTTCGATTTTCCCACAAACACCTGGTTTGAAAAGTTTCATTCCCAGCCAGCTGCAACAACATTCAGACTTTCTGTCCCACCAATAAACCCTTCCTAAGGAGGGGGTGGAGGTGAGCAGGGACATGTAGAGCTAAGGGTTCCGGGTTCCAACCTAGAAGACTGCCCTGAAGGTGTCAGGTTTTAGATCGCTAGGGCCTGTTTAAGCAAGCAGGAAGGTCCGTGTCTTCCATCCTCCTACCAACCACAGCTCTTGTGCACATTCATTTCACTAACTTAAAAGTTAACTCTAGGTAATTAATGCACCCTTTAGTATAGTTTTACTTATTTTTTCCTTTACTTTTTAAACTTTTTCTTTTTCTTAGTGTACTTTTAGATGATGATGTTTGAAGCCATCCCAGGAGTATATCATCCTTCCCTTGCTATTGAAGCCATTC
This sequence comes from Muntiacus reevesi, assembly GCF_963930625.1. Taxonomy (NCBI): domain Eukaryota; kingdom Metazoa; phylum Chordata; class Mammalia; order Artiodactyla; family Cervidae; genus Muntiacus; species Muntiacus reevesi. The sequence goes on along the minus strand of NC_089249.1, from coordinate 142,736,803 downwards.
CAAAAGTATATGGTGTTTCAAATGCTAATTATCCATCTGTGGACCCAAGATTCCTGCTATGGGTACAGCTTCAAGGTTAACTCACCACCTTGGGGTGTAGACTAAAGCTTGTTTATCACACTGTATTACAGTAGTTGTAGAAGCTATTATAAAATCTCCTTTGAAATGCTGCTTCCTCCAGGAAGACTTCCCTGATCTCACAGACCTGGATAACTCTCTCTTCTGCTTGGGGTTCACCCTGAGCTTCCTCTATCATGTCAACAGTGGGAGAGTTGGTATCTGTTAATCTGTCTCTTGTTCATGCCAAATTCTGAACACTTTGAGGACAGAAACAGTGTCTTTCAGACTTGTATCCACAGCACCTAGCACAGATCGAACCCACATCTCTTACGTCTCCTGCACTGGCAGGTGGATTCTTTACCACTACTGCTACCTGGGAAGCCCATGGTGCTGGCACAACACAAATGTTCAGATATTTGTTGAATGGAAATATCGGTCAAGGCACTGTGCTAAATACAGTTTAATCAATTTAAAAAATCTGTCTGCAATTTACTTTGAAATGGATTTTTTTTTAAAAATGGGTTCATGGTTGAATGGATGATACATAGACACTGTATGATAAAACAAATCTAGTAGTTATTCACTGTGAAATCTTTCAATTGTGCTGTATGTTTGAAATTTTCAAATCCCTTATGATTATACAGTGGAAGTGAGAAATAGATTTAAGGGACTAGATCTGATAGACAGAGTGCCTGATGAACTATGGACAGAGGTTCGTGACATTGTACAGGAGACAGGGATGAAGACCATCCCCATGGAAAAGAAATGCAAAAAAGCAAAATGACTGTCTGAGGAGGCCTTACAAATAGCTGTGAAAAGAAGAGAAGCGAAAAGCAAAGGAGAAAAGGAAAGATATTCCCATTTGAATGCAGAGTTCCAAAGAATAACCAGGAGAGATAAGAAAGCCTTCCTCAGTGATCAAGGTAAAGAAATAGAGGAAAACAACAGAATGGGAAAGACTAGAGATCTTCAAGAAAATTAGAGATACCAAGGGAACATTTCAAGCAAAAATGGGTTCAATAAAGGACAGAAATGGTATGGACCTAACAGAAGCAGAAGATATTAAGAAGAGGTGGGAAGAATATACAGAAGAACTGTCCAAAAAAGATGTTCACGACCCAGATAATCACAATGGTGTGATCACTCACCTAGAGCCAGACATCCTGGAATGTGAGGTCAAGTGGGCCTTAGAAAGCATTACTACAAACAAAGCTAGTGGATATGATAGAATTCCAGTTGAGCTATTTCAAATCCTGAAAGATGATGCTGTGAAAGTGCTGCACTCAATATGCCAGCAGATTTGGAAAACTCAGCAGTGGCCACAGGACTGGAAAAGTTCAGTTTTCATTCCAATCCCTAAGAAAGGCAATCCCAAAGAATGCTCAAACTACCACACAATTGCACTCATCTCACATGCTAGTAAACTAATGCTCAAAATTCTCCAAGCCAGGCTTCAGCAATATGTGAACCGTGAACTTCCAGATGTTCAAGTTGGATTTAGAAAAGGCAGAGGAACCAGAGATCAAATTGCCAACATCTGCCGGATCATCAAAAAAGCAAGAGAGTTCCAGAAAAACATCTATTTCTGCCTTATTAACTATGCCAAAGCTTTCAACTGTGTGGATCACAATCAACTGTGGAAAATTCTTCAAGAGATGGGAATACCAGACCACCTGACCTGCCTCTCGAGAAACCTGTATGCAGGTCAGGAAGCAACAGTTAGAATTGGACATGGAACAATAAACTGGTTCCAAATAGGAAGAGGAGTATATCAAGGCTGTATATTGTCACCTTGCTTATTTAACTTCTATGGAGAGTACATCATGAGAAACGCTGGGCTGGATGAAGCACAAGCTGGAATCAAGATTGCTGGGAGAACTATCAATAACCTCAGATATGCAGATGACACCACTCTTATGGCAGAAAGTGAAGAGGAACTAAAAAGCCTCTTGATGAAAGTGAAAGAAGAGAGTGAAAAAGTTGGCTTAAAGCTTAACATTCAGAAAACTAAGATCATGGCATCTGGTCCCATCACTTCATGGGAAATAGATGGGGAGACAGTGGAAACAGTGTCAGACTTTATTTGGGGGGGCTCCAAAATCACTGCAGATGGTGACCGCAGCCATGAAATTAAAAGACGCTTACTCCTTGGAAGAAAAGTTATGACCAACCTAGATAGCATATTAAAAAGCAGAGACATTACTTTGCTAACAAAGATCCGTCTGGTCAAGGCTATGGTTTCTCCAGTGGTCATGTATGGATGTGAGAGTTGGACGGTGAAGAAAGCTGAGCGCCGAAAGATTGATGCTTCTGAATTGTGGTGTTGGAGAGGACTCCTGAGAGTCCCTTGGACTGCAAGGAGATCCAACCAGTCCATCTTAAAAGAGATCAATCCTGGGTGTTCATTGGAAGGACTGATGCTGAAGCTGAAACTCCAATACTTTGGCCACCTCATGTGAAGAGTTGACTCATTAGAAAAGACCCTGATGCTGGGAAAGATTGAGGGCAGGAGGAGAAGGGAATGACAGAGAATGAGATGGCTGGATGGCATGACCGACTCGATGGGCATGAGTTTGAGTAAACTCCGGGAGTTGGTGATGGACAGGGAGGCCTGGCGTGCTGTGATTCATGGGGTCGCAAAGAGTCGGACACGACTGAGCGACTGAACTGAACTGAACTGATAATAAAATATTGGGGTTAGGGGAGCCCAATGAATCTTCACAGTCCTTCAGAATAGACACTATTGTCTCCACTGTTTAGAAAAAGGTGAGAACTAACCAAATAACAATGGGGTTGGGGGACAAGCAGGACTCGCACTCTCTCTGCCAAATCACCTCCCCATCTGCTCTGGAACAGACTCCCGTTCTGGCTGTCCAATAGAGTGTGGACCCCAGGAGTCGGTAGATCAATTCTGACCCACAGATTAAACAAAAGGCCACAGCAAACTTACTTTGGACAGAGGCAGAGAGTGGGGATGGGGCTCCCTGTTTCCTTAGGGGCTAGAAGACTTGCTTTCCGGAAGTGTCCTGACTGCTCACTGGACAATTCCTTACATAAAAGCCCTGCGACCACAGCGAGGGCTTCCCACGTTATTAGGTGTGATAGCTTGGGAAGACAAAGATGCATTAATTCTTGTCCTTGTTGTTCAGTCGCTCAGTGGTATCTTTGCGACACCATAGACTGCAGCACGCCAGGCTTCCCTGTCCTTCACCAATTCCCGGAGTTTGCTCAAACTCATGTCCATTGAGTCAATGATGCTACCCAATCATCTCTTCCTCTGTCGCCCCCTTCTCCTCCTGCCTTCAACCTTTCCCAACATTAGGGTCTTTTCCAATGAGTCAGCTCTTCACATTAGGTGGTCAAAATATTGGAGCTTCTGCTTCAGCATCAGTCCTTCCAATGAATATTCAGGATAGATTTCGGTTAAGGATTGACAGGTTTGATCTCCTTGCAATGCAAGGAACTCTCAAGAGTCTTCTCCAACACCACAGTTCTAAAGCTGTAGCTTAAAGATCAGAGCGGGGATAAATGACTCGCCTGAACCACCACTGTGACCTCTTCCTCCGCCTCGGAGATGCATGTCTATATCTGAAGTTTAATTCCTGCTTTCCAACCCTTCCTTGATCACTGGTTTTCTAGTGACATGTGAAGATTCTAACCAGGTAGATTTGCCAGGTGTTTGGCTCGCGGCACGCTGGTGAGGACAGGATACACGCCTCCTTGGCAGGTTGATTGTCTTTCACCCACATTGTCTTTCCCGGCTGGGGCCAAGAACACCCAAACCTGCTCTCTTCTGGCCGCGTGTGCACCCGACAGCAGCAGCCTGCGAAACCGGAGACGGTCGCGCGGGGGCGCAGGAGAGACGCTGCGAGTTTCGGGAGTCTGCAGGCTGCGGCGGTGCGGCAGGGGGGAAAGTTGTTTAGCTGAGTCTTCAGTAACTAGAATGGGGGGCGGGGTGCAGGACGGCGGGGGAATCTTGGTAGAGTTAAAGCTTGCAAGACCTCCGATGCGCGCAGAGCTTCGGAAGGTTGGAGCTCCCACACCGCCAGGCTGTTAAAAGTATCGGATGATAGACATCATCCTCATTGCCGCTGGTAGTTCAGTTTATGACCAGGTTCTGTTCCTTTCTTTGCAAGCTCCTGTAACCAAATTGCCTGGCCCTTGACAGCGAGCAATAAGCTGGAGATGTTAGGGTTTCAGCCGCTGGGACACGTAGTTTAGTCCTTAAGATCCACCCCACCTCCACCCCCGCTTTTCTCTCCGTCCCTCCCCTCCTGTCCTGCTTCCTTTCAGGGCCTACCCTCTGGAAGAATCTTGTTGCTGAAATTTATCATTTTACTGTGTATTTTAAATAAAATTGCTTTGTGGGATACACTTAGAAAGAGCTAGAAGATTTAACGCTCATTAGCAGTCATTGAAACTGATTTTAAAATAGGGACCTCCTAGTGGTCAGGTCATGAGGACTTCACCTTCCAACGTGGGAAGCTCTGGTTCGATCGCTGGTCAGGGATCTAAGATCCTACTTGCCTGGAGGCCAAAAAAACAAAGCATAAAACAGAAGCAATATTGGAGCAAATTCAATAAACAAATGTATTGAAACAAACAATAAAGATTTTAAAAGTGGTCCACATCAAAAAAAATAAAGAACTGTAAACCAAAAATGCATGTGAGGTTAGACAAGACTTTTTCTCTTACTCATGTAACACTTTGTAAGAGTTGACTATGTTAGGTTCAGGAAACACAGAACTGAATGACACATTCCCTTCCCTTGAGTTGCTTAGTCTAGAGAGGTGGCAGATAGAAAAGATTGCAGTAGAGGGGATGATAGTATGATGGAGGGAGGTGGTGCTACGATAGACGGAAGCATGGAGTGTTACGGAAGCTGCCTACTCAAGGCTGCAGGTGCAGTCAGAGTTGGTGGGGTGAATGGGTGATGGGGTGTCCAGGGAGAACAGCAGAGTTTTCAAACTGAGAATTGAGAATGGTGAGTTCAGCAAACTACTGAGTCAAGTGTGACCAGAACATAGGTTGTGAGAAGTGGAAAGAGCTATAATAGGCAGACAGAAATAGTCCAGATCAGGAAGGACCCTCCAGGCCACATGACAGCCTTTATGCATCCTTGGGTCACTGAGATCATTTAATCTAAGGAGTTTTGTGATTGTATTTGTCCTTTAAAGAAGTCCCTGTAATAGTGGAGTAAGAACAAAATTTCTGTCTGCACTAATGTCCCAAATATGCTGACATTCCCCTTTGGAATCAGTTTGCAAGTAAAATGGGGATAGAGAAGGGTAATAAACCTACTAATTGTGAGTAAGGAGGGCTGGAGTAAGATTGAAAACACAATAGCTCCCTCAGAAGAGGGACATGTGGGTGAACCATCCAGATAAGATTCCTGATCTCTCAGAGTGTACAGTCTGGAGTCAGCATGAGAGCCTCCAGGAGGAAGGAAAGATGGATGAGTGAGATCCAAGGAGCCTGGAACCATCGCTCACCCCTCTGACATCTCAGGATTCCAGGTCACATTACTTGTTGTCATAGGTATTATGTTTTTCTTAGAGATGGAAAGGGGAGTCAGTTATGAATTGTGCTGAAAAAACATATTTTTCTATTCTCTGGTTCACTTCTGGAAGCTGGATTAAGAGGACTTCTGTAAACCCTCCAAAATCTGTTCACCCCCAGGTTTCTTCATCTCAGTAAAAACCTTCACATCCATCTAGTAGACTTCCCAGGTGGTACTAGTGCTAAGGAACCCACCTGCCAATGCAGGAGACTTAAGAGGTGTGGGTACAATCTCTGGGTTGGGAAGATCCCCTGGAGAAGGGCATGGCAACCCACTCCAGTATTCTTGCTGGGAGAATCCCATGGACAGAGGAGCCTGATGGTGGGCTACAATCCAGGGAGTCGCACAGAGTTGTACACTACTGAAGCGACTTAGCACCCATCCATCTAGTGGGCAAAATAAAGACCTTAGAAGTCACCCTAACATCTAAGCCACCCACCAGAACTGTTGACTCTGCTCCTAATGCATGTCTGTAGGATGCAAACTTTGTTCTGTCTCCAAAGCCACCAGCCTGGTCCGGCCATCATCATTTTGTGCCTGGAGATACTTCTAATTGCTCTTTTGGCTTTTCAATCTCTCAATTTTCAATTCATACTCTGTAGAATCCAATAACCTTCTTGAAATGTTCATATGTCCTTGCAACCACTTCCCCATCCTTGCTTCAAACCCTTCATTGACCTCAGGATAAATTCAGCTTCTTTTAACATGTCCTAGGATGCTCTGTTCTCATCAGCATTTCCCTTGCTGTTGCAACCGCTCTTTCAGTTCCTCTTGACCCAAGTTCCTGATCCAGGACCTGCACTCAAGTTCTTCTTTCCACTTTTGCGCCTAACTCCTCCTCTTCCTTCAGCTCCAGGTGTGATGCCTCCTCAGAAAAGTCATTCAAGACACCACGGTAACCTAAAACTCCTTGTCTTTCTGGTATTATTATTTTCATATTAGTACTCGGTTCTTTGCCTTCATTACACTTAAGCTATTGTGTATTCATTTGCATTTTTGTTTGTTTACTGTATGGCTCCCCCACTAAATTGCAAGTGGAAAAACAAAGAATGCTTCCCACTTTCCAGTTCTACAAGGATGTCATTAGCCATTGCAGTCCCTGACCAACTGTGCACCCTGAGAGGAATTAAGGATGAAGAACAGGATGGGTCGCTCTGAGCTTTGGAAACAAGCCCCTTAGAAAATTAGATACATTTTAGGGAAAAAATTATGCAATATTTACGAACTCTTGTATCTTCACAAACATACAAAAGCACTAAAATCATTGACTGAGATATCTGTCCCTCATGACTGGCAGTAAACTTTTGCTGAGAGGTATGCATGACTGCACGTGTTCCCTAGCCAAGATTGTATTTATTCTGGCTTCTTCCCCTTCCTCTTTGGAGCAGTGCCTCAGAGCTATTTGAGGAACAACTCTTCACAGACTATATTCCTCAGCAAAGTCCCAGAATAAAATGGAAACTTGCAACTCTTATGCTATGTGTCTTTCTTGAAGTTGACCCAAGTCTTGTGAAGACAGGGACCATGACTATCTTTTTGACCATGGTATATCCATCCCGCTCTTTGCACATTGCTTGCCATGCAGTCGTTGCTCAATTATTAGTTGATCGTATGCTTCCTAGTGGCTCAGACGGTAAAGAATCTGCCTGCCATGTGGGAGACCTGGGTTTGATCCCTGGATCAGGAAGATCCCCTGGAGAAGGAAATGGCAACCCACTCCAGTATTCATGCCTGGAGAACCCCATGGGCAGAGGAGCCTGGTGGGCTGTAGTCCACGGGGTCGCAAAGAGTTGGACACAATTGAAGTGACGGAGCACAGGAACACACAATTATTTAAATCCTCCTTGATTCTCCAAAGTTATAATTCTTCCCTCATTGACATTATAGAGAGACACTAATGTTTAGTGGTTATGTGCGTGGACTCTGGAGCAGGAACACCTAGATTCAAATCCTGGCTCTTAGAACTCTGGGCAAAGTTACTCTGCTTTAGTGTCTCCATGGGCTAATACCTACCTTATAGGATAACATAACATAGGATGATTAAATGAATTGGCATAGGTGTTCAAGCCCCAGTGCTTGGCCCATAGTAAAAAACGAATTATTATTACTACATCTGTACCTTGTACATTGCTTTGTTAGTGCAAGGGTCACTTACTTTTGTCATTATTTTCAGACCTATGTCATTATCGAGGTCATGAATTAGATCATTGCTTACTTCCTACTCATGAAGGCTCACCCAGTGCCTGATCAAGTCAGCATTAATATAAACTTAACAAGGTATATTACATCCCATTCAATTATGACTCTCCTATTATTGAAACTCTTCATTCAAATTAGGCTAATAATGAATAATAAATCATCAAAATGCAAGATTTTTTCTGTTGTTGTTTTAACCTGCAAGGAAGAAAACAGCAAAACAAAGAACACAAGTACAAAGTATACATGGAGAGGAAAGAACTCTTGGGTTGCAAAATTCTATTAAGCATTTAGAAGGACAGATTTTATGATTCTAGTTAGAGACTATCATGTTTGTAGAGAAATTGACTCCTTTCATCTATGCAGTTCTGTGTTTTTGGATAGTCTGCCTAAAATGTGTTAAATCAGGAAACAGTGAGTCAGCAATATTATCACCAATAAATCCGCACCATAATCTTTTCTAGTGTACCCTAAAGGAATAATCAAAGTTGTACACAAAGATTAATGTAAATGGATGGTCATACAAATACCATACTGTGATTTCTAACAGTGAAAACAGCCCAAAGATCTTCCATAACCCAAGTGGGGACAATTAAACATGACATGGTGCAGAGTAACCCAGTGGAAAATGGTGCAGCTAGTTCAAAGCATATTTTCAAATAAATTTTTGTACTGGGTATACAAAATTAAAAGGCACCAAAATAAGATTATAAAATGGTTTTTATCTGGGATTATATGTGATTGTAAGTTCCATAGTTTCATCTCTAACATATTTGTACTTTCTAAACTTCTATGTTTTATGAAACAGTGTTTCTGTTTTTACTTCATGATGCCACATGGCTTGTGGGATCTTAGTTCCCCAGCCAAGGTTCAGACCCTGGCCACTCAGCAGGGAAAGTGCTGAGTCCTAGCCACTGGACCACCAGGGAATTTCCAAAAGTCTGTCTCGTTTTCAACCATGAAATGATTTTAAACACCCATTATTCATTTTACAATTTGACATTCATCCCATTATTTTTACTGTTTCTCAAAAGTGTAGTCCGTAAACAGTTTACATCAGGATTCTGGTGCAGGCAGGTACACACTTAGGAATCAAAATCTGCCTTTTCGTCTAATTACACAGGTAAGTCTTCACTGAACACATGTCAAAGTTTACAAAGCTTCAGATTTAGCAACTAGAAGAGAAAAACCTGCGCTTGATATTAAAGAACTATAAATGGAGTACAACCTTAAGAAATTGTGAATCACTATATTGTACACTTGTAACTTATATAGCATTGTACATCAGTTATACTTCCATATAAAAAGTTTTTTAAAAGAACAGTCTAAAAAAGTTACACACACACATGGCCAGAAGATGGAGCAGGTTTTCCATTTACATGATCCATGTCATCAGAATGAAATTTTGTTCAAAATAAATTGCTTGATCTCATTATGTAAGTCAGGTGAGCATCCTCATCCTGAAATGAGAAATTAGAATCTTTAATATGGGATGGGATTAGGCATCCTTTTTCATAGGACTACTCTCCTCTAGAAGTGTAGTCCATAAATAGTTTACAGAAAAAGAGTAGTAAGTTACTATATGGGCCAGAACAATACCTCACTGCAAAGTAAAGCTCTCACCAATTCCTTGTTTCATCTTAGCTTCAAAGTCAGGGCCAGTTGTTAGGATAGGGTGAGTCTTTGTGGAATTTAAGAACAGCAGGAGTGGAAAAAAAAGGGAAAGTGTCTCTAGTCCTAGGCAAGCAGAGATGATGCAACAGACCCTCTAAACTGTCCTCTTCTTTTGCCTCCACTTTGAGTCCTGTCGTCAGAGGCAGAGCCCACCACCTTGGCACCTCCAGTGAACAGGAGTTAAGTAGTTAACGGGAGCACGGCACCAACATCAGGTCAAAATGCCTTGTCCCTGAAGAAGCAGCCCCCATGACGGCTTCCAAGAAACTTGCCCAGACTCCCCGGCAAGTGTGACTGACAGCATTTTCTACCATTCATAGAACTTTTGCTTGCCTTTATCTTTTCAATAGCATGTTGTGTTAAAAACAATCTATTTATATGATCTTCTTTCTCGGATATACTAGAGTATGAGCTACCAGCCACAGGCTATTAAGCACTGCTTTCCTACCTATCAGCCATAGACTGGGGAGAAAACCATCCACAATGACAGTAAATGTAATTACTACTCAGGGATAATATTAACCAAAAGAAAAGAAAATGTGTAAGACCTGTTTGAGAAAAAGGGATGCCAAAATTTTAAACAAATTATAAGAGCAATATTAATAGTAAATGGTTTACCATCTTCTTCTTGCTTAGTCACTCAGTTGTGTCTGACTCTTTGTGACCCTTTGAATGTGGCCCACCAAGCTCCTCTGTCCGTTAGATGTTTTAGGCAAGAATACTGGAGTGGGTTGCCATTCCCTTCTCCAGGAGAATTCCTGACCCAGGGATTGAACCTGCTTCTCCTGTGCCTTCTACATTGCCGGCTAATTCTTTACCCACTGAGCCAAATGATTTACCAAAGCACCATTCTAGGCATTTTTGCATATTTTGCATCATTTAATCAACAATCCATGAGACTGGTACCACAGTACTTCTCATTTTACAGGAAACAGAAGAAAGTAACTTGCCGGATGAGATTTTATCTTCATTGCTAGAAGGGTATATATTTACATATCTTCCCCAATTGGTTTTTAAAATATTTAACTCAAAGCTCATGAAAATACCTGAACAAGGGAAGTTCACTGTTGTAAAAGGTTCATATTTTATGTAAGTGCTTAAGTCCTTAAAAAGTCCTAAAGAATGTGCATTCAGTGTTGAAGTCACCTTTGATTCTTTATACTTTCAGATATTTAACAAACTTGTTGCAATGTGCATGTATTGCTGAATTTTAAGCATTGTGAAAGACATTTTACCTGAATTATCTCAAGTTCCCCCAATACCATGAGGTAGGTACTATTTTGCCCTCATCGATTTTAGAAATGGAAGCACAGGGAGGTCTGCTAACTACTTTAGGTCACTCAGCTGGTTAAGTGGTGGTTTCAACTCAACAGCCTAAATCTGGATGAATGAGTGCCTTAATAGCAGAAGTCCCAGGGTGCTGGGACTCAGAAGGGTTCCTAATTCAGGCTAAAGGGTCAAACAAAGCTTCCCCTTAGAGGAGCAGATGGTCATCAAAGAACAGTGCATAGTATGTACACACTAACTATTTGACAAATAAGTTGATTAATCTAGCAAAGTGGGTAGAATTAGGTTGAGGAAGGACATCCCAAGCAGAATAAGTCTTAGCTCCAAGTCCAAGCTGGACTTCGTTTCAATATTTTGGTGCTACAAGTCCAGGAATGACTCTCCCTTTGGGGCCTAGTGTATCCTGGCAGGTGCCAGAGGCGCCAACTTGATAATCAAGCTGGAAACAGGCAAAATCTTCTATGCTGACAGTCCAGACAAAACTGAAGAGCTGGTAAGACTCAAAGATGAACTGGTGCCAGACAAGAAGCCCAGTGCTAGGCTCAGCCTGTTTGCCCAAACCCCCTGGTTAGCTCATCCACTGTTTCCAAAGTGACTCCTCTGGAATCATTCTGGACCAAGTAGGGACCTAAGGGGCAGTGGTTTTCAAATACTTTTTGCTCGTATTCCTCACAAAACACGTTTTTATGTTCACATCTAAAATTTTGAGTCATAAGTTTAAATAGTTTCAAAGGATATATTTTTCTAGTGTTTTTTTTTTTCTTTTATGTTCTGAACATACGTTAAGTGTGTTTTTGTCGAAAACAGGTTTAGTTCATCAAGATTATGGAAAGTATTCTTATAACCAAATTGGCAATGCCAATCCCATCCGACAAATCATACTTTCTATTTTTTAAATTTTTTTAAAAGATTATTTATTTTTGGCTTCACTGGGTCTTCGTTGCTGCTTGCAGTCTTTCTCTATCTTCTTTGCACGGGCTTCACATTGCAGTGGCTTCTCTTGTTGTGAAGTGACAAGACCCACAGGCTTCAGTTGTTGCAGCACTGTGGTCTCAGTAGTTGTGGCTTGGCTCATAGGCTCTAGAGCTTCAGGTTCAGTAGATGCAGCTCACAGGGTTAATTACCACACACCCTGTGGTATCCTCCCAGACCAGGGATCGAACACATGTGCCCTGACCTTGCAAGCACACTCCCAACCACTGGATTACCAAGGAAGTCCCAGACAAATCATACTTTCTATCAGGAAACTTAGACTTCACATTTCAGTTCAAATAATGGTGTTGACGTACATCTTGGGGACATGTATCTTACTTCTGATTCTCAGTCCAATAGAGACAGAGATGGAGGGAGAGAGGGATGGATGGGTGGATGCATGAAGGGATGTATGTGTGAATGGATGTGTGGATAGATGGATGAGTAGATAGATGGATGAATGGATGAGTGAATGGACGAATGGGATGGAGACGCTTGTTGCCTGGATGAGATGAAGTACCTCTTCTTTCAATATTTCTTATGGAAGCCTCCAAGCTGGGCATGTTAGGAATTTCTACTCAGAAGCAGGCAGTCTCAACCAGATTTTTATACCAGGGGGAAATGTCCCCATAGTGAATCTAGTGGTCATTTCATAAAGAGGGAAGAGAAAGATTGAGAAAGAGATAGGGGAAGGTCATATCTCAGTCATCTTCCCAGGCATATCAGCTTTAGATACATGTGGAAGCTGAGATCCTGGAAACCAAGGCTTTTAAAGGTATTCAGGAGCAACAGTGTGTGGGCTGTGGTGCTATGATCTTTTCCTCAACTTTTCCTCCCTCATGCTCTTGCACAGACTCAAAACTGAGAATGTGCAAAGCCATGGAGAAAATGGTAGAAAATTCACCATGGCTGTTGCTGAAAAGAGCAATTCATAAACGTGCTTTTCTCTTTTTAACTTTCCAGTTTGGCTTCATATTGTTTCTTGTGTAGGCTTTTATTCCTGAATGCTGGCTAAAATTAATAGGCTTAACCTACCAGCCTCAAAAATACTGGGTAGTTGTAATATCTATCTATCTCTTTATAGTAATTGGCTGTGTGCTTTTATTTATTTATTTATTTTAAATTGACATCATGAGGACCTCACCACACAACTCCATTCATACAATCACAGAAGAAATACCAAGAAGAAACCACTTCAGCATCAATAGCTAATTCTTATCAATGGAACTGATGTATCAATAATTCTTTTCTTTTTTTTTTTTTTCAAATATTCTTTCTTACAGCCAAGGGACTTTGCAACAAAAACTGAATGCAGGTATGTGAGCACTAAGCATTTATAAGTTTTTGGTATTATAATGTTGGCCATAATTAATCAACTGTCTCTTTTTGAGATATAAAACAGTATAAACTGAACTTTTGAGATTAAGTACCATTAATATTATAAATGTTCTCAAACATGAGTTATAAATGATGTTATAATGTGATTTCCTTTGTCTTGTGATTCCTACTCTTCTTGAGTGAAACTTGTAGGACTGTAAGCTGTGTTAAAGATTGTAAGCCTCAGTGGCCAGGGTGAACTTCCATATTTTTTGTCCTGAAAAGTTGGCTGGAGGACTGCAGCTGTCTCAGAGGGATAGGCTAAGAGAAGTCAGATGAGTGACGCAAGTCACTGGAACAGGAGAAGCAACTTATGAGCCAAGGTCCCCTCCCCAGGGGTAACTGTTATTCCTTAAATGAGATGCTTCACTGAGGACCTGCCTCCACCTGCTGAGAGCTGCTGCATAGGGACACTGCCAGCGGCCCTGGCGGAGCAGAGGGCCACTTCCCACCCACACTTGTCTGGAGACCCACTGCAGCCAGCAGAGCACTGGTCCTGCTGACATGTCTCCTGCCCAGACTTCTCCTCGGAGAGGTTCCCTACCCTCTTTTCTATATTCCCAACTTTGACTAACATGTCTTGCATGCTAATTGCTTGCAATAAACTGAGTGATTTGTGAACTGAATATTGGCCATGTTTATTTATCTCCAAGCCATGATGTGTGCCCATACTTACTGCAGGGCCCTGTGACAAACACTGGGAGCTTTCACTGAACCAAACTTGGGTCTGCTTGCCTGCATGCAGTAAAGCCAGTTTATTTACACTGGGTTATGATAAAGAAAAGTGCAGGGCACCAAGCAAGGAGTCCAAAGTAACTAGTGCTGAAAATACTTGAACTCCCTGATGGGTTTCTAGAAAGTTGTTTTTTTTTTTTTCTTGGAAAGCATTTTCAAAGCCCAGGTGAGGGAGTGGAGTCCCAGGGTATGTGATCAACTTGGGCACAAGTTTCTGGTTGATTGATGGTGAGATAACAGGACAGTGTCACTTTATCAATCCTCAGGCTCCAGGAGATCTGGGGGCTATGTGCTCATGGTCATCAAGTAGTTAATCTCTTCTGTTTGGCAGAGGTTTTAGCATCTGTGAAACAGCTCAGGAAATGTGCAGCAAATACTGTTGTCTAGGTGCTTCAGAGAGGAACTGAAGCAGAGGATGGGGAAGGCTCTGTCCCAGGAAGGCTGCATAGAGTCCAGTGTGATTACAGAGCCATGTAGAGAAAAAGCAGCAAACATTCCAGGGGGTTGGGAATGATTAAACGTGGAGATTGAAGAAAAGAGGGAAGTCAAGGTTGACTCCTGGGGTCATGGGTGAATAACTTAGCAATGAGTGGTGGCCTTTATCTCCTTGAGATGCTGGAATCCTGGCAGTGGTGTAGGGGTGGAGCACAGAGGTGCCTGAGAATCAGAGCTGGAGATGGAACTCCGTGGTTATGGATTGGAAATCAGCAGTGACTTCTGGGCTGCATGAGATATCCTGAGAGGCAGCAAAGGGGTGGGATTGGTAAGGGATTGGTCCTAGAAATTTGCAAACTCTGCAAGGGGAGGGAGGAGTCAACAAAAGACTGGGTCAGCCCTCCAGCCTGCTCCCTCATTCTGCTCAGGGCTATGTCCTAGGGCTGGAGCCCCTCTCCAGGTAAGGCTGGTAGAAGTGTGGGGCAAGGGGTGGGCGCTGAACTGGCCCCTAGCTTTACGACCTGCTCTGTCTCTCACTGGCTCATGAGAAAGGCACCTTCCTAGGCCTCCATTACTCTGAAATTGGGGATATTAAAATAGTAGTGTCACAAGAGGAGAAAATGAAGACCAGAAGGAAATGAGGGAGGACTAAAGTATTTGCTTTAAAAACACGGTTGGGAGGTGAAATTGACAGTATCTTTGGAGGCAATGGTATAAGTGAGAGCTTTGGAGCTTAGGGGACCCAGACTTTCGATTCTGTCTGCTCTATTCCCTCAACGTGAGGGCTGAATTTTATCCTCAATCTATTTCTTCAGAGTATTTCTGACTGTGGATAGATTTGGAAGTAGTCACTTTTTCTACATTTCCTTCATTGTTAGAAGATTGATTAAATTCTTTTTCTAACAAGAGTAACGTTTACTGTTAATGATCATATAAATTTAAGCAAACACATAACTAGAAAAGTAACTTCTTTTCTTCCTCGAGTACAAAATGGGTTGCTTTACTACATACTAAACGTTAAACTTTGAATTCTATTAATATGTCATGTGCTTTGCTTGTATTCTAGGCCCTGAGACACAGCTGCACAGGAGACCAAGTTCTGTTCTGCAGAGAACTCATCCTCCTTCCAGGATAAGGACCTCTGTGGGTGAGCAGTGGTAAAAAACATAATCCAGCCAATTTGAAGGTCAAATCGGGGAGCATGCCCTCTAGCAACTAGAAGGGTGCTCCCAGACATTCCACAAATGGAAGGGTTTTGATAAGAAGAAGGGTGGGGCAGAGAGCCATTAGGGAAAGAAAAGATTAGTTTTAGGCCAGGACATCTTTTGAGGGGAAAGAATGACAGTTTCATCATGTAGACAGCTTCTTCCTCTGGGTGCAGGCTATGGAGAAGGCCCATAGGACAGATTATCTCCTTGGTGCCAATCAGAAAATTCCAATCCGGTTGGCTAAGATTACATTTCTGGGAAAGGTGGAAACTGCAAGTAAGTCAAGTGTGACGTCTAGGATTGGTGTTGGCTTTAGCATGAGTGATGCCATTTTGGGCTTGTGGGTTTTCTTTAGTAGCAGCTAAGACTTGATAGTTGAGTGTCTTGGTATATGGAGAAGTGGAGGGGCGTGGGAGCACACATATTTTAGTGAATCAGGGGAACTGACCTTTTGGACTGATGAGGAATGAGTGTAGGGTGGGGATCCTTAACCTGGAGCTTTGGTGGTCCGATATTATTAACAGAATCATGACTTTGTCACCACTAGAAATCATAGCTTTTTTCATTTCATGTTACAGTTTTGCAGGTATTATGAAACACAGTCTTATACTTTGCCAAAATTCAAAAATAGTTTAGATCTGCCAATCTTGTTAAATAATAGGTTAAAAAGCTCACATATTCTGTATCTCAAATTATTATTTTGATAACTGTATCATGCTATAAATCCACTCATATATGAATGAAAATTCCAGTCTTTCCTGCTGGAGATCCTCAGTTCAGTTCAGTTCAGTTCAGTCGCTCAGTTATGTCCGACTCTTTGCGACCCCGTGAATCGCAGCACGCCAGGCCTCCCTGTCCATCACCAACTCCCAGAGTTTACTCAAACTCGTGCCCATCGAGTCGGTGATGCCATCCAGCCATCTCATCCTCTGTCGTCCCCTTCTCCTCCTGCCCCCAAACCCTCCCAGCATCAGGGTCTTTTCCAATGAGTCAACTCTTTGCATGAGGTGGCCAAAGTATTGGAATTTCAGCTTCAGTATCAGTCCTTCCAATGAACACCCAGGACTGATCTCCTTTAGGATGGACTGGTCGGATCTCCTTGCAGTCCAAGGGACTCTCAAGAGTCTTCTCCAACACCACAGTTCAAAAATATCAATTTTTCAGTGCTCAGCTTTCTTCACAGTCCAAATCTCACATCCATACATGACCACTGGAAAAACCATAGCCTTGACCGGAGATCCTAGACACCTTAAAATTCTATCCACTCTGGGTTCAGAACCCCTAAGTCAATGTGGACAGTGAGGTTTAAACACCGAGTCTGGGGCAAACGTGGCAAGGTTCAGGTCAGGCTTGGAGTGCCATCAAAAGGGGTTTAGCACAGAAAGACTCAAGAAGCTTCTAATCCGTGCAGTAATGAGTGCTGATTTATGTTCTAAGGAACTTGCTCTAACAATATACAGCAGAAGGGTGAACTGTGGAGAAAGGAAACAAGAAAGACTAGAAACATTTAGCAATATACACCCCAAAGATACGGAGGAGGGGGATGCATAACTGTTTCAATGTGACATTTAATCATTTGATTCCTACTCATCTTATGTGACAATACGCTATGTTAAGTAGTTCAAAATGGAGTCACAGTGGCCAATGTGAGCCTCCACAAAGACTGCTTTTAAACATCTGATGCTAGAATGTGAATATTTAAATGTGACGTAATAAGTGTTAATATGGGTAAGGAATTTGTTTGCTAAGGGCCAAGGTTTGACTTCACTGGAACAGGAGCAACCGATGAGACAAGACCCCTTGGAGCATAACTGGTACTCCCTATTACTCCTTAAAATGAGACCACTGAACTGAGCAGCTAGAAGACTCTTGTCTGGGGACTGAGCCCATGCAGGTGGAGGCTCTGTGACTTCCTGCTCACACTAGTCCTGAGACTCATTTCCTGGGATGGAGTGGGAGGGGTGCCACTCTTTCCCACTTACATGACTAACTTAACGATGCCTGGGTGATTGCGTACAATAAACAGAGCGAATTGTAGATTGAATTTGGCTCTGTTTCGCAGTCTTCAATTCCAGACTCACCTGGCCTTCCTGCAAGACTGCACCAGCATAAACCAATTTCCCCTTAATCAGGGATGGAAAACAGCTTTGATTTGCCTTTTCTTGGCTTGTGACTGCACTCATTTCATGTTTGTTATCTACTTGCATTTCCTCTATGCTGAATTAACTTTTCAGAATGGGCAGCCTATTCTTCGTGTGCTCTCCCCCCACCCCCAGTCCCCGAGTTTGCTGGCAGTTTCGTGGACTTCCTTTTAGCTAGAGACAGAACAGATCATATTCCAACCCCGTTCTTTGTGACCACCCAGAGTTTGGCATTACTATATACTTTTCACATTTAATTACCTGAAAAGCCTAACAGTTCCTGCAGCTCCTTTGAAGGTGGAGAGGAGGGATATTTGGCTCAGCACTGGCCATCATCAGTTTTCTCCAACCAAGGAACCAGTTTTGTTAGCATTTCCCTGACTAATAAAATTGAGCATATTTTAATCTATTTACTGTCTATTCTAATTTCTATGGTTTTATATCTATTTACAAAAATGGGCTTATACCAGCCACATTACCTGCAGGTTGTTTTTTTCTCTAATGTACCTGGGACATCCCTAACCAGTGCACTGTGTCTCTGGTGTGGTGTCTAGTAGCCACTCTGATTCCACAGTGGGCATTGAGCTTCTTTGGCTCAATCCTTTTCTTATTAAAGGACATTATTTTCTGAGTCTTTGTCGTGAAAAACCCAGGACTGAACATATTGTTAAGTCCTGGTGGTTTCACTTCTGGTGTAACTTTTCAAGGGGAGAGTATATGTATTATTTCTGATTTTATTAGGTGTTCCAAGTTCCTAAAAAGTCATAACTATCGCTTCTCGGCCTTTTGGCTAAGATCAAGTGTAAAAGTTATAACTATTCCCACTTCAGATAGCTAATAGTGATCCCATTTTTTTACATTATACCCTTAACTTCTGGACTTGGGCAACTTATCATGTTTAGTACTGATTGCTTTCAATTCTCCTTTTTTAAAAATTTAGTTTATCAATTTACACAAACTTTTATTATAAGAAACATGAATGATTTTTGTGGTGGTTTAGAATTTGTTATTCTAAATTTAGATTTTGTTATTTGTGAAGTACTTTCCTGTTTTAGCTTTTTTGCGGTTTGCAACTCTTTAATGACAATTGTCTGTTCTGTATTGTTAAATGGACTGTTCTGCATATGGAACCTTTTTAAAATCTTGAACATTTTATTGATTTTTCTTTATATTCATCTGATGAGGATTATGTGTTTGATTTTACCTTTTGGATCACTAATTGATTATTTTAAAGTTTTGCCACAATATCATTTATTTCATTTGTTTTTTATTTATTACCATACATTTGCAAATTTATCTTTCAACATCCTCACATTGGGTTCTTTTCCATGCTTAATTTTGTACACTGTAATTTCTTCTCTTTAAGGAAAATGCTTCCTTGTGTTTTGATTTTATTCTTAACAGTTTTCTTTTAAATTTCTACTTTTATCTCAGCCTTTTGTCTTTTCTTGGTTTTGACTTAGCTATGTTGTTTGGGGTACAAAGACTGTGGTGGGATATTGATTTGGGGGACTGTCTGTACTGGACTAAGGAATCTGTAACCCTGAGGGATGCCTTGTGTTCGTGAGCTTGCTTGCTCCCTGGATGTTTGATAGTACCAGCTGTGAGCAACAAAGATGGGTAGTCAGAGCTCTGCTCCGTCTTGTAGCCCCTTAGGGTATATTTTGCAGAACTGGGATATTTTTAGTTAAGCACCTCGGAAAAGGAGAAAAAAATGGTAATCTATTGTAACACTGTTTAGCCTCAGGACATCTTAAGATCTGGACAACACTGCTCCCTAATGGCTCTCTAAATTATAACACTGTCTTTGAACCAGAACTATTTTGTGAGAGGGGAGGAAAATGGGAGGATGCTCTTATGTACAACCCTTATGCTATTAATTCCAAGTGAGCCTATCCAGAGAAAAATGTAGCATGCATGGAATTATGATACAGAAAGAAATTTCCTCCAATAAAGAGATTTTAAAAGGTTTGCCCTATTCTCAGGAATCAAGAGATGGGAAATTAATTCAACAAATAAATGCTCCTAGATATCCATCACAACTGCCTCTGAATGATGGGCAAAATGTGGAAGCAGGGGCTGGAGCCATAGATCCCACAGTAGCCAATTCATTCTCACCTGCTCTGGCAGGAGCTGAGGAAGGAGGGGTTGTCTCCCTCTCATACCTGATAGAGCTTCCATTTTGGTCAGGGAACCACTAACGTTCATTCAGGGTGATTCCCACTGAGGCAGATTCATATTGGAGGAATAAATGCCCAAGATCATCCAGCAGGATTCATGTGGATCCATTCTCCCTTTTCAATATCAGACATGTTGAATTGCAAAAATAATATGCTAACCTACTGGGATGACACTACCAGGATGGAAAATTCATTCTCTTTCATCTTTGGCAACCCCAGTTGGGCTGATATCAAAGTTCGCTAACCACTCTATTGACTGAGGAAGAGAAGAGGATGGAAATATTGCATTGACTAAAAAATTCATACGTGTTTTTCTGCTCAATGTTATGGAAAACCCTGAACAAACTTTTTGTGAACCCAATAGAAAAGGCTAGAGAAGAGGCAGGTAGAAAGCATGTTGCTGCCCCTGGCAAACCCATCCCAGCACCAGCAGCAAAAGCAATTCCCATCATAGATCCAGACTGGGAGGAGAGTGACCTAGGAGATAAAATTGGAATTGAGCATTACAAGGAGTGCGTTATGGTAGGGCTCCAAAAGGGAGAACCAACACTGGAGATTTCATAATGGAAGGAGTGTGCAAACAACCACAGGAAAATCCCTGAGGTTTTGGAAAAGAATGTACAGGGTATAACGCCAATGTGCAGATGTGGATCTAGATAATCTAGGGAATTTCAAATTAGTTAATTGGACTTTGTGATTTAGAGTGCCCCAGTTGCAGAAGACATAAGGACTTTTTGGCTTGTTGTTATCTTATTTGGTAGAAACTGCTTTCAGTGTTTCACAGTAGGGAGGGAATACAAGGTGGAAAAGAGACCCGTGAAATGAAGCAGCAGAAGTCCCTTTTGGCAGTGACACTCAGTGGAGAAAGGGGAGACAAAAATCTGAGCGGAGAATAAGACCCAGGGAACCAAGAGAGTGAAGGGTGGCCCAGAGAAAAAAGCCCACCAATGGGACATGTAAAAGTGGGTCGGCAGCAGTCCCTATTGTAAGACAAGAAGGCGACAGAAAGAAAGTCTGCCTCAGCTTCCGAAAGAAACTGGAAGAGCAGGAGAAAGCATTGTTCATGCTGGAGACGAGAGAGTGACAGGATTCTCTAAGGGGACTCTGCTCGGGGAAATAGTCTCCCACCAGGAGCCTGGGTAACCCTTTTGTGGGAAGTAGATTGTCTTTCTGGCTGGTACTGGAGCCACTTGCTCAGTTTTTTTTTTTTTTTTTTCTTTTTTTTTTTTTATTTATTTATTTTTTTTTTTTAATATTATTTTATTAGTTGGAGGCCAATCACTTTACAACATTTCAGTGGGTTTTGTCATACATTGACATGAATCAGCCATATAGTTACATGTATTCCCCATCCCGATCCCCCCTCCCACCTCCCTCCCCACCCGACTCCTCAGGGTCCTCCCAGTGCACCAGGCCCGAGCACCTGACTCATGTATCCCACCTGGGCTGGTGGTCCGTTTCACCATAGATAATATACATGCTGTTCTTTCAAAACATCCCACCCTCACGTTCTCCCCCAGAGTTCAAAAGTCTGTTCTGTATTTCTGTGTCTCTTTTTCTGTTTTGCATATAGGGTTATCGCCACCATCTATCTAAATTCCGTATATATGTGTTAGTATACTGTAATGTTCTTTATCTTTCTGACTTACTTCACTCTGTATAATGGGCTCCAGTTTCATCCATCTCATTAGAACTGATTCAAATGAATTCTTTTTAACGGCTGAGTAATATTCCATGGTGTATATGTACCACAGCTTCCTTATCCATTCATCTGCTGATGGGCATCTAGGTTGCTTCCATGTCCTGGCTATTATAAACAGTGCTGCGATGAACATTGGGGTGCACGTGTCTCTTTCAGATCTGGATTCCTCAGTGTGTATGCCCAGAAGTGGTATTGCTGGGTCATATGGCAGTTCTATTTCCAGTTTTTTAAGAAATCTCCACACTGTTTTCCATAGTGGCTGTACTAGTTTGCATTCCCACCAACAGTGTAAGAGGGTTCCCTTTTCTCCACACCCTCTCCAGCATTTATTGCTTGTAGACTTTTGGATAGCAGCCATCCTGACTGGCGTGTAATGGTACCTCATTGTGGTTTTGATTTGCATTTCTCTGATGATGAGTGATGTTGAGCATCTTTTCATGTGTTTGTTAGCCATCTGTATGTCTTCTTTGGAGAAATGTCTGTTTAGTTCTTTGGCCCATTTTTTGATTGGGTCGTTTATTTTTCTGGAATTGAGCTTCAGGAGTTGCTTGTATATTTTTGAGATTAATCCTTTGTCTGTTTCCTCATTTGTTATTATTTTCTCCCAATCTGAGGGCTGTCTTTTCACCTTACTTATAGTTTCCTTTGTTGTGCAAAAGCTTTTAATTTTCATTAAGTCCCATTTGTTTATTTTTGCTTTTATTTCCAATATTCTGGGAGGTGGGTCATAGAAGATCTTGCTGTGATTTATGTCGGAGAGTGTTTTGCCTATGTTCTCCTCTAGGAGTTTTATAGTTTCTGGTCTTACATTTAGATCTTTAATCCATTTTGAGTTTATTTTTGTGTATGGTGTTAGGAAGTGTTCTAGTTTCATTCTTTTACAAGTGGTATAAAAGGAATCCAGATAGGAAAAGAAGAAGTGAAACTCTCGCTGTTTGCAGATGACATGATCCTCTACATAGAAAACCCTAAAGACTCTACTAGAAAATTACTAGAGCTAATTAATGAATATAGTAAAGTTGCAGGATATAAAATTAACACACAGAAATCCCTTGCATTCCTATACACTAACAATGAAAAAACAGAAAGAGAAATTAAGGAAACAATACCATTCACCATTGCAACAAAAAGAATAAAATACTTAGGAGTATATCTACCTAAAGAAACAAAAGACCTATACATAGAAAACTATAAAACACTGATGAAAGAAATCAAAGAGGACACAAACAGTTGGAGAAACATACCGTGTTCATGGATTGGAAGAATCAATATTGTCAAAATGGCTATTCTACCCAAAGCAATCTATAGATTCAATGCAATCCCTATCAAGCTACCAACGGTATTTTTCACAGAATTAGAACAAATAATTTCACAATTTGTATGGAAATACACTTGCTCAGTTTTGAACACTGGATTCGCAAGGAGTTGGACCCAAAGAGTTAACCCAAAGAAAACACATCTTGGCAAGAGGAGTATCTAGAAAGCCTCTTCAAAAACTGTTTTTGCAATCCCTAGGCTGTTAGGTTGAGGCTCCTAATCTAAAACACAACTTTTTTTTTTTTTTTTTTTTTTTTTGTACATGCCAGAGTGCCCAGTTGCATTGCTGGGGCAAGATTTTTTAACTAAATTGAATGCTAAAGTGACTTTCACTCTTGAAATACTGGATATAAAGTTACCACTGGAACAAACTTGTGCCTTGCAGCCAGCCCTCCTGTCAGGGGATGGAGGAGTCACCACCAGCGTCCCTGAAGACATCTTGCAGCAGGGAAGCCTGGGAGCATGGACTGATAGGTGGACAGGAAGAGTCTGGATGGCTGTAGCAGTTAAGGTGAAGCTGAAGCTGGACACTTAGGCTCTGAGCTTAAGGCAATATCCCTTAAAGGAGCAAGCAAAACAGGGATCCAGACCAAGGCTGGATTGGCATTTTGAAATACTTGCTTATTGGACTGCCTCAGTCACTATATGATACTCCATCCTGCCTTTAAGAAGCCTGGCACTGAGAACTACTGGTTTGTTCAGGACAGGAGAGCCACAAATCAGATAGTGAAAGATATTCACCCTGTGGTCCCAAATCCCTATATTCTGCTGATCCTCTTACCTGGAAACTTTCATTAGGCTTAGTAGAGGTCTTTTTCTGTGTTATTTTGAGTCCTGAATCCCAAGAGCTATTTGTATTTTTTGGGAAGATCTAGAAACCAAAGCAAGCAGCAATACTGCTAGACAGTATTGCAAGGACTTAAAACACCTTCACGGTGTTCAGGAAAGTGCTAGCTAAAGATATGAGGGAGCTCCAGCTACAGGAAGGAGCTCTGCTCAGATATGTGAATGATCCTCCACAGCTCGCAATACAAAGAACTCAAGTGAAAACACTGGGACTATTTTGAACCGTCTGGCCAAATGAGTCTATAAAATCTCTTGGAAAAAGGCCCAAATTTCCCAAACGTCAGCGAAATATCTGGGATCCAAACTGAGAAAAGGCCAAAGAAATAGGCTCCAGGACTGCCAGGAGACAGGAGCCAGGGTGCGGTGGCCACCACCAAAGGCAGCTGCATCGGTTCCTGCAATGGCAGGATTCTGCTGCGCTTGGATCCCCAGGATCCCCAAATTAAGCTAATAGTTGAACTGTTGTATGAGGCCCTAAAAAAGACTGACAATAATGCCGTGGTGGGAACTGGAGAATGTCAAGAGACTTTCCTAACAATGAAGAAAAAAACTACTGACTGCTTCTGTTCTGTGTTTGCCAGGTTTGAAAAAGTCATTTGATCTTTTTAAACATAAAAGACAGGTAGTGAGACTGGAGGGGCTTCCCTGGTAGCTCAGCTTGTACAGAATCCGCCTGCAATGCAGGAGACCCTGGTTCAAATCCTGGGTCCAGAAGATCCCCTGGAGAAAGGCTAGGCTACCCACTCCAGTATTCTTAGGCTTCCCTGGCAGCTCAGATGGTAAAGAATTCACCTTCAATGCAGGAGACCTGGTTTCGACCCCTGGGTTGGGAAGATTCCCTGGAGGAGGGCATGGTGACCCACTCCAGTATTCTTGCCTGGAGAAGCCCAATGGGCAGAGGAGCCTGGTGGGCTATAGTTCATGGGGTCACAAAGACTCAGACATGACTGAGCAACTAAGTACAGCACAGTGAGACTGGAGGTATTGACCCACAGTCGATGAAACGCCCAGTATCCTATTTCACAAAGGCTTTGGACAGTATAATCCAGATGTATTTGAGAGTCATAGCTGCTACTCTGAATTTGTTGCAAGAAGCAGAGGAATTCACTCCAGGACAGCCAACCATGGTGTGTACATCCCACTGCGTGTTGTCACTGTTGGAACAAAAGAGTGGATATTGTCTCACTTTAGATCACTTGGGAGGATAGTAGGTAATTTTACTTGATAATTCTAATGTGACCCCAAGACTGTGTCCTCCTTGAACCCAGCCACCCTGCTCCCAACCCCTTTGGGTGTCCCAGAGGTGCATGAATGATTATTGGCATATCACTGAGCAGGTGCTTGGATCTGATTCTAATTCCCTTTGGAGATCCAAACCTGGAGATGTTCCCAGATGGAAGTAACCTCATAGGCCACCAAAGCTGAAAGACCAGATATGCAGTGGTAACCTTGTAGGAGGTCCTAGGAGCGGAGGCTTTGTCGTCATGTATCTTTGCCCCAAAAGCTAAAATTATTGCCCTTACTTGACCTTTACATCTCAATGAAGGTAAAAAAGTCAACATCTATATTGACTCGAAATATGCCTTTTCAGTTGTAAACATACATAGGGTAATTGGGAAAGATAGACTGCTCACTTCTGAAAGAAAAGAAATCAAACACACCAAAGAAGTTCTGAAGCTGCTAGACACATGCTCAAGCCAAAGGAGGTGGCAATTTGCACATTGCCCAAGACATCCGAGATCTGACTCTTTTGCTTTGAAAAGGAACAGCATAGCTGACCAAGCTGCCAGAACAGCCTTCAGGACAAAATGCCTTTGGTTATAGCCCTGTTTATTTAGCCCCACATATGCTGGTGGCTCAGACAGTAAAGAATCTGCCTGAAATACAGAAGACCCAGGTTTGATCCCTGGGTCAGGAAGATCCCCTGGAGAAAGGAATGGCTACCCACTCCAACATTCTTGCCTGGAGAATTCCATGGACAGAGAAGCCTAGTGGGCTACAGTCCATGGGGTCAACAAAGAGTCGGACACAACCACTCACTTACACACTTAACACACTTACACACTCACCTGAGAACATCGAAATATCATGAGAATGGTGATATGACCTTACCCATTTAGGATCAAATGATAAATGACCAGAGTGGTTTTAATTCATGACTATCTAATGGAGAAAGTAATTGCAGCAATATACATGAGCACCCATTATAGGCATCCAGTGGATACAGGACTACATTAAAAGACCAAATATGCAAAGGCAATTCAAAGATTATTACAAAAGTGTATGCTTTGCGCTTAAAATAATTTCAAGATGAGATCTCCCCCGTCTTGCACAGAGTCCAAGCTAGAGGGGAGTGCTTGAGAAAGATTGGCAAGTAGACTTTACAATCATGCCTAAAGTAAAAGGAAACTTTACTTACTAGTGATGGCAAACACCTTTACAGTCTGCTTAGAATCATTCTCTTGCTGGATTGAAAAAGTTTCAGAAGTAGTAAAGGTCTTGCTCTATGAGATAATTCCTAGATTTGGGTTACCGAGCTCAATTAATGCAGAGTAATAATAGAGGTAGTTTAATTGCTAAAGTGATTCAGTAGGTATCTAAAAAATGTGGAATAAATGGAATTTGCATGTATTTTGGAGGCTACAATCAACTAGAAACATACTTTAAAGAGGAAGATAGCTAAAATCTGTCAAGAATTAACTTAACCTGGGAAAGAGTGTTACTGCTTGCATTGCTTAGAATTAGAGTGGGTCCTAGAAGTAGACTCCAGTTGAGTCCTTACGAAATACTGTATGCTCTATTCTGAGCAGTTATATGATCAGACATGTGATCAAAAGGTAAAAGAACTAGACACTGTAAGATATGTGCATATGCTGGGGTTAGTTTTAAATGTTATTCCTAAATTTGCTACTAGTAAAGTGATGTTTCCCACAGATATCCCCCTCTAGCATTTTAGACCTGGAGACTGGGTGCTCCTAATAATGTGGAAAGATGTATACCCAACAACCAAATTCAGCCCTGGTGGGTGAGGACTTAGGTTCTACTACTAACCCACTCTTCTATTAAATTGACAGGAATCAAACCGCGGATCCATTGCATACGGGTGAAACTGGCTTCTGACCCAGCCACAGATTCATAGCCCTCAGAAGTTACAGAAAAGACAACGAAAAAGCCGACTGAAGCCAGTACTCCTTGCTGCAAGTCTGGACTAGGGCTTCATTTAAAAACAGAGAAAGTATCTTAGATAACTAGTGAATGACTAGTGGCCATCCATCATAACATTTATAATTGACTGGAGCATTTTTCTGGTTTATTCTTGCTTTTATCCTTTTGTTTGCCACTTCATCTAATCATTTTACCTGTGATTATATCATAGTCAAGCAAATCTGTAATTTGTTGTGATATTGATAATAGGAGATACTTAAACCTTTCTTTATTTTAGTTTAAGCCTTGTGATAATAGGATTAATACCAAAGTTGAGCACCAGTGCTATTTTCCCATACAAGCTGTTGGCCCCAACAATAATGATGGCTCTTGCTTTTCTTTACTGTCTCATTCCACTGGTGTCTGCCATTTCCTGGAAGGAAGATAGGTTATCTCTGAACATAGACAGAGGTGGGAATTTAAATGATTGTGTGAAGTGTCATTTGAGACCTCAAACCAACCATGAATTGGTGGTTCCCGTAACAGATTTTGATACTGTTCCGGACCCCATTACCTTATATAATCATCCTCCCTTAGGTGTCACATGGCAAGTTCAGCTAACCAAGCGACATCACAATATTCCAGTCCCTTGTTTCAACCTGTCTGAGATAATTTCCATTGGAGGAAAAGTTACTACTGGTCCCCCTCGGTCCCTCAAATTTATTCTGAAAAAATGTGATGAACAAAATCCCTTGAAATGTACAATTGACAAATGTGTAAAGTCTAAAAATGACACTAATTTGTGTCAGAGAGCCAGACAAGTTGGGTATCATGTAAATGGACTATGGAAGGCTTGCAGTGGCTCTCACCCCTGGCTTGATAACATAATCTCTGAACTCCCCAAAAATGAAAGAATCAATGACACTACTCTGGGAGGTATAACTTGCTCCCCTTCAGGATACATCTTTGTCTGTGGCACAGGGAGTGATTCACCTTCACGGGGGTGGGCACATCGCTGTTTAGACAGCTGGCAAATGGAAGGGTCGTGCCTACTGGGACGTTCTTTGCGCTTGTCTGGGCACAACCTTAAGAGCATTACTTCCCTCTCCAACTCAAACATGCGTCTTAGAAGAGAGGTATCATCAGGCTACTAGGACAATATAGGACAAAGTATTTTTGGCAACCTCACACCAACTGCCAGAGTTTACATCAATAGAGATATGATTCATAATCTAGCTACCACAATTGGGAAATCTGCCAAATTGCTGAGGACACAGCTTAAAGTATTGCAGCCCAACAGATATCTTTGAACTCATGTGGTCTTAGATAATAGAATAGCCTGTGATTTCCTATTGGCAAAACAAGAAAAAGTATGTGCAGTGGCTCATACCACATGCTGCACATACATCAATACCTCTGGAGAAGTTGAAATCTGAATAAACAGAATAATTCAAAAGGCTACCTAGTTATGGGATGTACATAAAGAGGATACACACCAAAACTTATTTTCCTGGTTGCCATCTGGAATAGGGGAACTCTTTTGAGTACTGTTACAAAGTTCCATTGATCATCATCCTCTTTGTAATAGGTTTATTAATTTTCAAATATTTGTTCAGATGGTATGACAAAGTGGTCAAAGAGAGAGATCATGCTTTCATGGTGCAAAATGCTGACTCTAGGCCTGGGACTTGAGAATTCTTTGAGAAGAAGGTCCAAGACTTTTGCTCCTCTAATCCTGGAGAATCAACATCGCCCTTGTTCAGCAGGAAGTAGCCAGAGTGGTCGTCGCCCCTGTTCCCCTCTGGATTGAGGAGTATCAAAGAGCAGAGGGACCTGAAACTGAGCAGGACCCTTTAGGACCTTCCTGGGTACAATCCTCTCTTGTCCCTACTTGTTGTTTGCAGAAAAAACTTGAGATTTTTAGGTCTTCCCAGAGGTCTAAAGAGCAGACTCAAGAAGTTGATGATTACAGAAATGAGTAAATGTAGAAATAAAGGAAAAGCAAACAAGCTAGAAAATTTTAACCATGAAACAGAGTCAATAAGACTTCTAGTTCTTCCTCAAGGCATATAGATAACAATCTGATGCAACATATCTTTGAGTTGTTTTACAGAACCAGTACCACATGATGAAACCTGTTGACCTCAGCCAAGATGACCCAAACAAGTTGGAGCCAGAAGAATGATGATCAAGATGCCAGATATCACTTTATTGCTTAACACCCAACCAATCAGAAGAATCCATGAGCTAATCACGTGCTTAAGAGCCTTACTCTTAATTTTAGTCTTTAAAAACCTGTGCCTGAAAGCCACTGAGGAGTTCAGGTCCTCTAAGCATTAGTTGCCCATTCTCTTGCTTGGCATCCTGCAAATAAATGTTGTACTTTACTTTACCACAACCCTATGTTAGTAGATTGACTTTGCTCATTTGGGTAAGCAAACTCAAGTTTGGCTCAGTAATAACATGTGTTCCTGTTGGGAGAGTTCAGTGGTTTTCCTTAATGACTTTTCAGTTTGTTGAATGTTAGGAGCACTTTCAAGCATAAAAAAGAATAAACACTCATATCCATTAGACAGATTCAGAACAAATGTATTCCTCATTTTTCTCATCTATTTCTTCTCTTTTTTCTAAAATATTTTAAAGTAAATTCCAGACATCATGCCATTTCACCCTTAAAAACTTCAGTATTTGTCTCTAAAAATATATGGGTGTTTTCTTTTAAAAAATCCAACATTTTTGTCCCAGTTAATAATTTCATATTCTCTAATATTGAATATTCAGTCCATATTCAAAATTTCCTGCCCTTCTACGATTAGTTTATTCAAACTAGGATCAAAACAAGAAGCACACAATTCTCTCCATCTGCTAAACTAGTACAGCCTCTCATTCCCCCAATCATTAAAACATTGAAGCACTGTTGAAGATTCTATCTGGTGGATTTTTCTGGTTGCTTCCTCATTGTTTTTCAGTCACTCAGTCATGTCTGACTCTGTGTGACCTCATGGACTGCAGTGAGCCAGGCTTCTCTGAGCTTCTCTATCTCCCAGAGTTTACTCAAACTCATGTCCACTGAATCAGTGATGCCATCCAACTATCTCATCCTCTGTTGTCCCCTTCTCCTCCTGCCTTCAATCTTTCCCAACATCAGGGTCTCTTCCAATGAGTCGGCTCTTTGCATCATGTGGCCAAAGTATTGGAGTTTTAGCATCAACCCCTCCAATGAATATTCAGGGTTAATTTACTGTAGAATTGCCTAGTTTGATTTCCTTGAAGTGCAAGGAACTCTCAAGAGTCTTCTCCATCACCGCAGTTCAAAAGCATCAATTCTTCCGTGCTCAGCCTTCCTTATGATCCAACTCTCACATCCGTACATGACTACTGGACAAACCATAGCTTTGACTAGACAGACCTTTGTTGCCAAAGTAATGTCTCTGCTTTTTAATATGCTGTCTAGGTTTGTCATGGCTTTTCTTTAAAGGCAGAAACATTTTTTAATTTCATGGCTGCAATCATTGCCTGCAGTGATTTTGGAGCAAGAAAATAAAGTTTCACTGTTTCCATTTTTCCCCCATCTATTTGCCATGAGATGATGGGACCAGATGCCACAATCTTCATTTTTTGAATGTTGAGTTTTAACCCAGCTTTTTCACTCTCCTCTTTCTCCTTTATCAAGAGGTTCTTTAGTTCCTCTTAGGTCCTCCTTTGATTCCTGATAGTAACCTTGATAACTTCAGATGCAGCTTCTGTTTTTAGTTTGTTTCACTAAGAAGGATACAATGGGAGAAGAGGGCCACATCCTAGGTCTCAGGCAAGTTTCTGAAATAGGCTGCCAGGTGTGGATCCTTGGCTTCACACACAAAAAGTTTAAGAGCGAATCATAGTAAAGTGAAGGTTTATTTAGAGAGATATATGTTCCATAAACAGAAGGTGGTTTGTCACAGATTTTGAGAGTGGTCATGGGAGAAACACACTCCACAGACAGTGTGAGCCATCTCAGAAGGTGAGAGGTCCCAAGATACGTGAGTGATTAGTCTTCATGGGCTCGGTAATATCATAGACTAATGAGTGAGAGGTTTATTCCAACTGTTTTGGAGAAGGGATGGAAATTTCCAAGAATTGGGTCACTGCCCACTTTTTGGTCTTTGATGGTTGGCCTTGGAACTATTGTAGTGCCTATGGGTGTGTCATTTAGCTTGCTGATGAGATCACAACACTGCACTCATTTATCTGCTTGTAGCCTATGCTTGTAATCTTATTTATTTAAGTGCTCTTTATCTCATTTCTTCTTATGAGGTAAAAATTGCTAGGCAGTCAGTGTAGAACTCTGAGATCTCCATCTTTTTTTCAGTAAACATTTTGCTCCATTATCCTAAAAACTATATTCTTTGTCTTGAATTCCTGGAATGTATCTTTGGTCTAATAAGTTATCAGCACTCAGATCTAGGGAAGGGCAGTAATCAGCTTCTCTTCCATATGCCTGAAGGAAAAAAAAAAAAACCCAATAACTGATGATCATTAATCTTAAGTCCATATATCTGGTCCAGTGTAAAATGGCCAGGGGGCATTAAAAAGGGTGGTGACTTAATCTGAGGATCAAGAGAAGCCATAAAGATGTTAAGCTAAGTATCTTGATCTTTAAACTGACTCATTTAGAAATAGTGATTTAAGAACAGGAGCCAAGCAAAAATGTACAGATTAATAATGGTAAAGATATAGAACTGCTGTAATCCCTGCCTTTGGGGGTACTCTTTACCCCTTCTGTGTGTCTTTGCTGAGAGCTTTGTACTTTCCTCCTCTCTAATATATCCTATTCACTTGCTACTGTGAGTGTTGGCGTCTTCATGGATTACATTCTGCTCCATGAATAGGAACTTGGATTCCCATTTCACTTGCAGGACTAAAGAATTGGGGCTGTGGACTCACCTTTCTACCCATTAAATCTTTTTTATCCTCTGTTGGTGGTGGTTTAGTAGCTAAGGTGTCTGACTCTTGTGACCCCATGGACTGTAGCCCACCTGGCTCCTCTGTCCATGGGATTTTCCAGGCAAGAATATTGGAGTGGATTGCCATTTCCTTCTCCAGGGGATCTTTCCAATGCAGGGATTGAACCCAGGTCTCCTGCATTGCAGGCAGTTTCTTCATGTTTTTAACTTCTTGTATTCAAGATAGCCCTTGATTCACTTAGGTTAAGTACCCCTTATCACATATTCTTGGAGTTTCCAGTGCTTATTTTTTAATTTTGTTTCATTTCTTTGACCAATATTTGCTTCCCAGTTGACTCAGTGGTAAAGAATCTGCCTGCCAATGCAGGAGACATAGGAGATGTGGGTTCAAGGGTTAGGAAGACCCCCTGGAGGAGGAAATGGCAACCCACTCCAGTATTCTTGCCTGAAAAATCCCAAGGACAGAGGAGCCTGACAGGCTACAGTCCATAGAGTCACAAAGAGTTGGACAGGAGTGAGCACTTATTCTTAATGTAGTTAGCTTTAAGTCACTTTGAAAAAGGCATATAGAGGGCAGGGCACAAACTTTAAAAGAATGACAAAGCCTGAGGACAAGATACAAACTGATTAGAACCAAATAAGTCCTTTATTTTCTTGGGCTCAAAAATCACTGCAGATAGTGACTGCAACCGTGAAATTAAAAGACATTTGCTTCTTGGCAGGAAAGCTATGATAAATCCAGACAGCATATTAAAAAACAGAGGCACCACTTTGCTGACAAGGATCTTCTAGTCAAAGTTATGATTTTTCCAGTAGTCATGTTTGGATGTGAGAGTTGGACCATAAGAAAGGTGGAACACCAAAGGGTTGATGTTTTCAAACTGTGATGATGGAGATGACTCTTGAGAGACCTTTGGACAGCAAGGTCAAACCAGTCAATCCTAAAGGAAATCAGTCCTGAATATTCATTGGAAGGACTGACGCTGAAACTGAAGCTCCAATACTTTGGCCACCTGATTTGAAGAACCAACTCATTGGAAAAGTCCCTGATGCTAGGAAAGACTGAGGGCAGGAGGAGAAGGGGATGACAGAGAATGAGATGATTGGATGGCATCATCGACTCAATGAACATGAGTTTGAGCAATCTCTGGGAGAGAGACAAGGACAGGGAAGCCTGGCATCTGCAGTCCATAGGGTTGCAAAGAGTCAGACACAACTGAGCAACTAAATGACTGAACAACAGCAACGACAAAATAAGTCCAAGATGGCTGTATCAACTTCCACTAGACCTTGAGCCTCAGTATAGATGCTCGTCATAACATATCAGCAAGTTGAATGACACACCCACACACTATGACAGTTTGGAGGTCAATCGTCAAAGCCAAACTATGGGCGGTGGACAAATTTTTGAAAATCCCCACTCCTCCTCCCAAAATGTGAGATTATCCTCTCACTTTTTACCCTATGAAATTGTTGTTCAGTCACACAGTCATGTCTGGCTCTTTGTGACCCCATGGACTGAAGCACATCAGGCTTCCCTGTCCTTTACTATCTCCTTGAGTTGACTCAAACTCATGTCCATTGAATCAGTGATGCCATCCAACCATTTCCTCCTCTATCTCTCCCTTCTATTCCTGCTCTCAGCTTTTCCCAGCATTAGGGAGTTTTCCAATGTTTGCATCAGGTCACCAAAATACTGGAGCTTCAACTTCAGCACCAGTCCTTCCAATGAGTATTGAGGGTTGATTTCCCTTAAGATTACCTGGTTTGATCTCCTAGCTGTCCAAGCGACTCTCAAGAGTCTTCTCTAGCACCACAGTTGGAAGGCATCGATTCTTTGGTGCTCTGCCTTCTTTATGGTCCAGCTCTCACAACTGTATGTGACCACCTGGAAGACTATAACCTTGACTATATGGACCTTTGTCAGCAGAGTAATGTTTCTGCTTTTCAACACACTGCCTGGATTTTTTGTAGTTTTCCTGCTGAGAAGCAATGGTCTTCTGATTTCATGGCTGCAGTCACCGTACACATGATTTTAGAGTCCAAGAAGAGGAAATCTATCACTACTACTCCAGTTTTCCTCCTTCTATTTGCCATAAAGTAATGGGGCCAGATGCCATGATCTTAGTTTTTTTAATACTTAGTTTTAAGCTGGCTCTTTCACTCTGCTCCTCCACACTCATCAAGAGGCTCTTTAGTTCCTCTTCACATTCTGCCATTAGTGTGGTATCATCCAGATATCTGAGGTTGTTGATATTTCTCCCACCTATCCTGATTCCAGCTTGTAACTCATCCAGCCTGGCATTTCTTATGATGTGCTCAGCATATAGGTTAAATAAATAAGATGACAGCTTAAAAGCACTGTTGTACTCCTTTCTCAGTCCTGAACCAATCAGTTGTTCCATACAGAGTTCTAACTGTTGTCTATTCATTTTCCAAGATACTGCATCCACTAGAGATGGCCTTTTGAAATTTATTACATACATTTTCCAGGCTTCCCTGATGCCTCAGCAGTAAAACAAACAAACAAACAAACAAAAAAAAACAAAAAAAACTCGCCTGCAATGCAGGAGACTCAGGTTAGATCCCTGGTTTGGAAAGATCCCCTGGAGAAGGAAATGGCAACCCACTCCATTATTCTTGCCTGGAAAATCCCATAGACAGAGGAGCCTGGCAGGCTATAATCCATGGGGCTTCAAAAAGCGTTCGACATGACTTAGTGACTAAACAACAGCAATAACATGTACTTTGCAAGATATTTTGGTACCTTAAACCCAAAAGACTAGATAAGAACCCTGGGTGAGATCTGAATATGCAGAAATGGGGCATGAAAAGATTGTAATCACTGAGATAAAATTGTAAGATGGTCTCAGATATGGGGAAAGATTAGGGGTATTGTTTAGCTGGAGGGTATGACCATAAGATGGTGGTAGACTTTCAGAATCCCTACTGCACTGGATCTTGAATCCAAGGCTAAAGCTGAGAGCAGTTCTGTAGACTGAGAGAAGTCCTTAATGGACTTCTTAAGGATAGAATTCCATGACTTAGAAGGGGTTCTGGCAAATGCCAGGATGAGAGTGCCAGGCCTAGTGGACAGGGCAGAATGTTGGGGATGCCTGCAAGATCATAATTCAAGTCAGGTGGGATGATTGGAGCAAGGGGTTGGGAGGGAGGTGTTGTAAGGGCAGAGAAGCAGAAAGTGGTTTGCATGGAAGTAATCACAGAAGTCCTGAGTGTTCTAAGGGGGTGGAGGAAAGAGAGGAAGAATTGAAAATGAAACTGTATATAAAGGGATTTAAAGAGAAGAGCCCGCGATGGGGATCTGGAGGAGGAGACCATGGAGAGCAGTTATAGAAGTTGAGGGGCAGAGCTGTGCTGAGCTACAAGGAGGCACCAAGGTGAAGCTGAACACCAGTGAAGCAGGGGGGAATGTTGGTGAAGACCCCTCTTTCTGGATGGCACCCTCACTGCTGGTAGTAAACTAGTGAGTGTTAGAGAGCAGATTGGAAGCACTGATAGGAAGTAAATTCTGGAGAAAATGGAATCTTCACCCCTCAGATCTTTTCATTTTATTCATAATAAACAAACAAAATACTAGAGAATAGTGGTTGCTGTTGTTTGGACTAGGAGGTCAAATTTCACCTTACCTATCTGGGTAGCATGTATTCAGTGGAAAATATTAACTGATGTTTTCAGTCAAAGAGAAGTCAACTAGAGGAGGAAACAAAACAGAGGAGGTATCCTTCATTTTACAAATTTGCTACAAATTTCTTTTAAACAGATCTCTCTTAGCGTACTGAAAATATTCAACTTACAAAGATTTTGGATTTGCCGAGCTTTTCCATGAAGTGATGTGTAAAAAATGCCTTGTTGTTGCTGTTTAGTCATCAAGTTGTATCCAGTTCTTTTGTAACTCCATGGACTGTAGCCCGCCAGGTTCCTCTGTCCATGGGATTTTCCAAGCAAGAATTCTGGAGTGAGTTGCCATTTCCTCCTCCAGGGGATCTTCCCAACCCAGAAATTGAACCCATGTTTCCTGTGTCTCTCACTCTAGCTGGCAGATTTTTTTTTTTTTTTTTTTTACCAGTGAGCCATTTGGGAAGGTCCTCAATAAATGTTAGTTATCTCTCTCTCCCACCTCCCATTCCCCATACATATCTAGGCAAATCAGGCCTGGTGCTCTGTCACAGGGAGCTATGTTCTTCCTGCTTAGAAATTAGATTAGTGCTTCTTGTCTGGGGCCAGACGCCTCTGTGTCTCTCCTAACCAGAGGCTGAGAGCTCACCAGTGTTGACCTTTCCAACACGCATTCACCCCTTCTAGGCCTGCTCATTTTGACTGATATCTGCAACAGGATAATCACTTTGGAAGCTTCTGGATAATCACTTCTAATCTCCTGCTCCTGGAGGGGTGTAGAAAATGTTACTCGTGCAGTCTTTTGTGACTTGGCTACCAGCAAATACCCACATTGGCTGTGGTGGGCTCTGGGACAAAAGGGGAAGTCTAACCACTCAATATACCAGCAAATTTGGAAAACTCAGCAATGGCCATGGGACTGGAAAAGGTTAGCTTTCATTCCAATCTCAAAGAAGGGCAATATAAAAAAATGTTCAAACTATTGTGCAATTGCACTCATTTCACATGCTAGAAAGGCAATGCTCAACATCCTTCAAGCTAGGCTTCAACAGTACAGCATCTGAGAACTTCCAGATGTACAAGCTGAATTTAGAAGAGGCTGAGAAACCAGAGATCAAGTTGCCAACATCCATTGGATCATAGAAAAAGCAAGAGAATTCCAGAAAAAGCATCTACTTCTGCTTCATTGACTAAGCTAAAGTCTTTGATAGTGTGGATAACGACAAACATGCTAAATCTTAGACACTGGAATACCTTACCTGCCTTCTGAGAAACCTGTATGCAGGTCAAGAAGCAATAGTTAGAATTGGACATGGAACAACAGGTGGGTTCAAAATTAGGAAAAGAGTATGTCAAGGCTGTATATGGTCACCCTGCTTATTTAACTTCTATGCAGAGTACATCATGCAAAATGCCAGGCTAGAGAATGCTCAGGCTGCAATGAAGATTGCTGGGAGACATAGCAACAACCTCAGATATGCAGATGACTCCACCCTAATGGGGGAAAGTGAAGAGGAATGAAAGAGCCTCTTGATGAGGTTGAAGGGGAAAGTGAAAAAACTAGCTTAAAACTCAACATTCAAAAAGCAAATATCATGGATTCTGGTCCCATCTCTTCATATCAAATAGATGGAGAAACAATGGAAACAATGATAGACTCTATTTCCTTGGGCTCCAAAATCACTACAGATGGTGACTACAGCCATGAAATTAAAAGGCACTTGCTCCTTGGAAGAAGGAGTTATGAAAAAGGAGAATAGCTATGACAAAACTAGACAGTGTATTAATAAGCAGAGACATCACTTTGCTGACAAAGGTCCATATAGTCAAAGCTATGGTTTTCCAGTAGTCCTGTAAAGATGTGAGATTTGGACCATAAAGGAGGCTGAGCACCAAAAAATTGGTGCTTTCAAACTGTGGTGCTGGAGAAGACTCTTGACAGTCCCTTGGACTGCAAGGAGATCCAGCCAACCAATCCTAAAGGAAATCAACCTTGAATATCCATTGGAAGGACTGGTGCTGAAGCTGAAGTTCCAATACTTTGACCACCTGATGCAAAAAGATGACTCATTGGAAAAGACCCAGGTGCTGGGAAAGAGTGAGAGCAGGAACAGAAGGGGGAGACAGAGGATGAGATGATTGGATGGCATTATTGAATCAATGGACATGAGTCTGAGCAAACTCTGGGAGATAGTGAAGGACAGGGAAGCCTGGTGTACTGCAGTCCATGGGATCCCAGAGAATTGGACATGACTTAGTGATTGAATAACAGCAACCAGATTTTGGGGCTTCCCTGGGTGGCACTAGTGGTAAAGAACCCACCTGCCAATGCAGGACATGAAGGGATGCAGGTTTGAGCCTTGAGTTGGCAAGATCCTGTGAAGGAGGCATGGCAATACACTCCAGTATTCTTGCCTGGAAAATCCCATGGACATAGGAGCCTGGTTGGCCTGCAGTCCATAGCATTGCAAATAGTCTGACATGACTGGAGCAACTTAGCAGGCATGCACCAATCAGATTTTAAACACCTATCTAGCCCTGTGGTTGAGTCAAGGCTACACCATAACCAGAAGGAGAGGGAAAATGGAGGAGAAAGATCAAAGGGGTTGCCCTGGAATCAGTGGTGAAAACTCAATGCCAAGAGAACAGTGAGCATACATTCATATGACATTATTGTGTCATGTGGTTATGAGCGACAAACGTTTTTCATTGAAAGAATTTCTAAGCAACTGATCTTGTCTGGACCCACCAGATCTGAGCATTCTCCACTCTCTCCTGCCTCAGGCGGGTCACCTGACTCAAGGGAACTAAAACCATCTACATCCACACAGAGACTGTCTATAGTAATAGAATTTTCCTATTTCACTCTTTGTGTCAACATAAGTTGACTCTTTCAGGGAACTCTTGCCCAGAAGGTGAAAACTGAAGTAACTATTGTTTGTTCCTGGAAGTTTTTTTTTTAAATAATGCTTTAAACGATCATTCAGTTACTCAGCTTTTCAAAAGAAAACATCAACAGACAATTTACTTCCCAAGATTCTCTCTAAACCCTTGCTGCTTCTCTTGCTGTGGCCATCAGCAAGAAATGGCCACAAAACTCTAATTTTGTGATCTTTACCCAATTCTAATCAAGCCCTTCCATGAAAGAACTTTTGAAACCAGACTCCAAAACCTTATACACATCCTGACTTTACCTTCTTCTCTCCAAGACACTACTAAGATTCTGTCTCACTGAGAAAAGAATGAACTCAGTCTTGTCTTAACAACAAACAAGTTGTCCTGGTGCTGTTTGGTGAGAAGGCAGCATTTGACAATCTCATCTGTCACTTCTATCTCCCCACAAGTTCTGAAAGCCCTTTGGGACTCAGACAAAGAGGATATGGGATATGGGTTCTGATTGAGCAGGACGAAAGCCCTAGTCTTATAGTCAACAATACAGGACTCTAGGTGATCTGCCTGGCCCTAAATGTATATTCATTGTGTTATTTTCTACTATTTGTCAGGTCAGATGCTAGACATGGGAATTTAAACCTGAAGATACATGGAGTTACCCTATCTGCCTTCAGCGCATACACCCTTAGTGGGAAGAGAGTCACTTAAAGGTAAATACAATGTATTATGTGCAGTGATGTTACGCAGAGTAGTGCTTCTTAAACAATATGTGGTTAAAAAGAAATCCCCCTCCACCTCCAAATCCATTATGGATCAGTGTTTTTGTAAAACGCCATTGTGTTCATTATCTATGGCTGCTACAACACATTAACACAAATTGAGTCACTTATATCAAAGGAAATGCATTCTCTGGCAGTTCTAGAGACCAGACGTCTGAAACCAAGATGTTGGTAGGGATATGCTCCTTTCGGGACCACCATTCAACCCATAACATCCATAAACATGAATAAGTAGGAAAAGGAAATTAAAAACAGATGCAATAGAAGCCCATTGACTGCACAGCATCAAATTACTGTAAAGTTCTAGCCACATTTTGAGTGGCACTGATGTGAAGCTTATGAGAGCTGCATGTCATCCCTCCAGATTTGTGAGTATCTGTGGTGATCCTGGGGGCAAAGGTCATGGAAAGCTTCCCAGAGGAGATCATGCTGAGGTACAATTTTAAGAAACAGTAGGCGTTTGCTGTGAGGAAGAGTGAGAGCTAGAGGGAAGAGCATCTTTAGAAGAGAGGAACAAAAGCGTATGTTATGTGCTGAATTGTGCCCCCCTTCCCCCCAAAGATATACTGAAGTCCTAACCTCTAGAACCTCACAATGTGAACTTATTTGGAAACAGTTCTTTACAGAGAAAATCTAGTTAAAATAAAGTACTTTAGGTGGTCCCTGATCCAGTATGACTGGCATCCTTATAAAAGAAAACATTTGCATGCAGAAATAGACACTCATGGGGCTTCCCAGGTAGTACAGTGGTAAAAAAAAATCCACCTGCCAATGCAGAGGATGGGGATTTGGGAAGATCCCCTGGAATAGGAAATGACAACCACTCCAGTATTCTTGTCTGGGAAATCCCAGGGACAGAGGAACCTGGCAAGCTACAGTCCACAGGGTCACAAAGGGTCAAACACAACTGAGCACGCACATTCACAATAGACATGCACAGAGGGAAGATGATGTGATGATACACAGGGAAAAGACACTCCCATGAAGGAGGAGGTAGAGATTGGAGTCAGGCTGTCAGAGGCCAAGAGGTGCCCGGGGCCACCAGAACCTGGGAGAGAAGCCCTGGCTGAGCTGATCTCTTGGGTCCCGTGTCTGTTCCTTGTTAGGGCTGTGACTGCTTTTAAGCCTAGATCGTGTCAACTAGGGGTAGCACTCAGGTGGCTTTATAACCATGCCAGCCTGAATTCTCACCCTCCTTGCTCCCTGGCTGAGCCCTCCCTTGGACTGCTGACTGTCTCCTCCAGAGTCCTGGATGGGCTTCTGGTGTGCAAACCTTGCTCCTTGGTAGAGTCTTCATTACTTATATCTCTGTTCTGCCACATCCTGACCAGACCTCTGAACCCTGAGACCCAGACACCCCAAATTACACTCCAGTGAGGCTCTGTCCTACCTTATCCTGACTCAGAGCACCCTGTTCCAGCCATCTAGGGGAATCATCATGTCATCTGTGAATGGCACCTACTGAAACACAGCAGCAGAATATGATGTTCACTAGTTACACCGAGACAACACTCCCTGGAGTTGTGCAACTGAAGTGACTAGTGGCACTGTAGACTCAAACATCCTTTGAGTGTGGCAGTGCCTCCTTCAGACAAAATTCTTTCATCTGCTCCTGGGCCCCGCCCCTCTTTTCCACCCCACTTCACCAACTATACCAGACTGGACCACATCCACAAGACCAATGTGCTGACCAGGGAGTGTGGGGGACTTGGAACAGGAGTTTGGGGGCAATAAATTTTGTTAATTTTCACATTTCCCAAGCTGGGAAACAACTGGGAGATGAGACACCAGAAATGTCAGTTTTACAACTGATCACAACTGTAAAGAAGGGTGTAGCTTCCCTGGTGGTTCCGTGGTAAAGAATCAGCCTGCTGATGCAGGAGATGTGTATTCAATCCCTGAGATGAGAAGATCCCCTGGAGAAGGAAACGACAACCCACTCCAGCATTCTTGCTTGGGAAATCCCATGGACAGAGGAGCCTGGTGGGCTACAGTCCATGGGCTTGCAAACGGAGTCAGACATGACTTACTAACTAAACAACAACAATAGCTGGAAAGAAGGATGTGACTTTCATGTACACAGCGAGTATCTCACACTTGCACCCAGAATCCCATGTTCACTCTGCTCACAGGCAGAGCTACAGTGCCCCTTTCTGTTTCCCTGTGATATTGTGACTTTAATAAAAAATATATATTGGACTTTGTCCCCTTTCTGGCACAGGGCTACTAAAACCCTTGAATCTCCTAAGTGATGAGACTTGTAAAGGGGTCTTTTGTATGTTAATGAACACCTTTTGGATGGCACCCAAGGATGGAGACTGATTGTCAGGAGAACCAACCATGTAATTTAAGGGTTGGAACATTCATTCTTACTCCTCTGATCTCCTGACTTCTGAGAAACTGAGAGGAGCTGAAGACTGAGGTCTATCACCATTGGCCAATGATTTGATCAGTCATGCCTATGTAGTGAAGCCTCCATAACAACCCAAGGACCAAGGTTCAGAGAGCTTCTCGGCTGGTGAACTTCTGTGGAGATGCAGAGAGCAGTGCGCTCCGAGAGAATAAGGAAGTTCGGTGCCCTTTCCCCATTCCTTGCCTTGCACTCTCTTCCATCTGGTTGTTCCTGAGCCCTTTTATGATAAACCTGTGATCTAGGAAGTAAATCTTTCTGTGAGTTCTGTAAGCTGCTCTAAGAAAGTTAATCAGACCCAAGGAGAAGGTCATGGGGAACTCTAAGCTACAGCCTGTCAGTCAAAAGCACAGGTGACAACCTGGGCTTTTGATTGGCATCTGAAGTGCAGGGCAGTCCTATGGGACTGAACCCCTAAGTTGTGATTCCATTTCCAGGCACATAGTATCATACAAGTTGAAAGGTAGGACACCCAGCTGGTGCCCAAGAATGGCTTGGATGAGGGGAACACTCTACACACTGTAATTGGTGTACAGAGTCTTAGTTCCCTAGGGACGCATGGCTGAGCCTGTCCTGAGACAGCAGTAGGTAGAAAACAGACATGTGTTAATCCTCTCTGTGGGCAGGCAGAGCAGAAACAGGTCCTGGCCTTTGCTCCCACACTGCTCCTGATCTGCAGTTCCCTGTTACACATAGGACCTTGTTGTTTATCCATCCTATAAATAATAGTTCATATATGCTAATCGCAAACTCTGAGTACTTGTCTCCCCCACCACCTTGTAACCACATATCTATTCTCTATGACTATGAGTCTTGTTTCTGTTTCATAGATAAGTTCATTTGTGTGATATTTTAGATTCAACATATAGGTGATATCATATAGTGTTTCTGTTTCATTGATAAGCTCCTTTGTGTCATATTTTAGATTCCACATGTCAGTGATATCATATGGTATTTTTCTGACTTTCTTTGCTTAGTGTGATAAACTGTAGGTCAATCC
Source organism: Muntiacus reevesi (assembly GCF_963930625.1). Taxonomy (NCBI): domain Eukaryota; kingdom Metazoa; phylum Chordata; class Mammalia; order Artiodactyla; family Cervidae; genus Muntiacus; species Muntiacus reevesi. The sequence goes on along the minus strand of NC_089249.1, from coordinate 142,694,309 downwards.
ATGTTGCTGCAAATGCCATTATACCATTCTTTTATTGCTGACCGATATTTCTATATGTACACATATATGTGCATATATATATATATATGTACACCACATTTTCTTTATTTGTTCATCTGTCAATGTACATTTAGGTTGTTTCCATGTCTCACCTATTGTAAATAGTGTTGCTAATGAAAAAAAGGGTGGATGTACCTTTGCAAATTATAATTTTGTCTGGATAAACTCCCATAAGTGGGATTGCTACATAATATGCCAATTCTATTCTTAGTTTTTTGAGGAAACTCCATATTGTTCTCCATAACAGCTGTACCAATTTACATTCCCATCAACAGTGTAAGAGAGCTCCCTTTTCTCCATACTATCTCCAGAATTTGTTATTTGTAGATTTTTTAATGATGACCATTCTGATTGGTGTGAGGTGGTACCTATTGTAGTTTTGATTTGCATTTCTCTAATAATTAGTGATGATGAGAATTCATTCACATGCCTGTTAGCCTTCTGTGTGTCTTCATTGGAGAAATATCTATTTAGGTCTTCTGCCTATTTTTTGAAAGGGGCTTGGGGGTTTTTTGTTATTGACTTGTTTGAGCTGTTTGTATATTTTGGAAATTAAGCCCTTGGCATTTGCATCATTTGCAACTATTTTCTTCCACTCAGTATAACCTCAGCTTTAGACTGTTGAGACTGCCATGGGATTCTGAGTGCATTTTTCCAGTTCTTCCTACAACAGAGATCCAAAATGTGCAATGGAGTAAGCAAGCTAAAGAATTATTTCTTGTTCACATATCAAGTGGGGAATAAACAGTCAGAAGCAGATTCAATGGCTTTCAATATTGAAGGTCTAAGCTCTATCTGATTTGTTGTTCTATGATCCCTAGAATGTTGGCCTAATCATGGATCAAAATTTATCACTACCACATTCCAGCCAGTGGGTAGGGAGAAATGCTTTTTCCTTCTTTAAATGCAGGAGTTGGAGTTTGCAAACATAGACATTGCTTCACTCGCATCTTATTAGCAGGAGCTTAGTTACATGGCTGTATCAAGCTGTGAGGGAGATGTACAAGTGAGATGTGTCTACTAACCTTCTTCTCAAATCTCCTCCCCTGTCACTTGCCCTGTGCAACCTAAACCCAAGTCCTCCTGAAATGACTCTGAAAGAGCAGGCCATGCTTTTTCACACTCCACATCTTTATGCCTGCTATTCTCACTGGAATGCCTGGGCAAACTCTTTTGCAAGCATAGGTGTGTGTAAGTGCGTACTCGGTGGCTTCCGTCATGTTCTACTCTTTGTGATCGTATCCACCAGGCTCCTCTGTCCATGGGATTTTCCGGCCAAGAATACTGGAGTGGGTTGCCATGCCTTCCTCCAGGGGATCTTACTAACCCAGGGATCGAACCTGTGTCTCCTGCTTCTTGCTAACTGTTCTGTTTCCCCTAGTAGATGAAATGGCTGTTTGAACTGTATCACTGTGATGTCTAATTTGAGCCCAGCAACTACACACGATAGGTGCTCTAGAAATATCTGTGGAATGACCTGTGCTATCTGGTCTTATTCTTTCCTATTAGCAAGTGTGTTTTGTCATCCTAAAGCAGATTTCAAGGTCTGAAAGCAGAGAGGGAAGTTGAAATACCTGTGAATCTCTCCCCACCCTGTGCTTAATGCCTGTCTCCAGGAAGCCTGATTTATGCTGCTTGGAAACTGTGCTGTCAGGCACATGACAAATGTATTAATCAGTGGAACCTTGGTTTAATGTCTGATCAGCCTGAAATTGGGATCATGGTAACCCTAGACACTGAAAAGCTAGTACTGGAAATAATGTCAGGCATCTGGTCAGTCTCAGCAGATATTTGTGAAGTGAGTTCTAGAGCAGTGACTGCATAGGGAGGCAGGCTGTGATTGTTCATCTCACCATGTTCTGGGCTCAGACATTCCAATGGAATGGCATGATTATAAGGGCTGAGATCATATATTCATGTTCTAGGCTCAAGATTAAAAGAAACTTATTTAAAATCTCGGATAGGGTGGACATGGTCTTTTTGATAATGACTCAACTGCTTCAAGTTCTAGGAAAACCATTTGCTTCTAGAGTAAATGGGGCTTCCCTGGTGGCTCAGATGGTACAGAATCTGCCTGAAATGTGGGAAACCTGGGTTCAATCTCTGGGTTGGGAAGATCCCCTGGAGAAAGGACAGGCAACCCACTCCAGTATTCTTGCCTGGAGAATTCCATGGACAGAGGCTATACCCTATGGGACTTGTAAAGAGTTGTACATGACTGAGCAACAAACATTTTCACTTTTTATGGTAAATAAGCTGTATTTAAGCGCTAGACTCCAATGAGATAACTTTTAAAAACATGATCAAATACAAGCTGCCACCCAACAAGATGTGGAAACAGACTCTAAATAGGCAACATGGGACACGTTGTCTACTTCCCTCTGTAGAACCACAACAGAAGACCCACATTACAAATTCCCTAGAGCTGAAACCAGAGAAATGCAAAGAAACTTGGGGGACAAAAGACAGAGAAGCAGCATTTTAATATATAAACGGTCAGGATAGGCCAGAGTCTTGCTGCTCCAGATGTGGTGTGGCTCAGCAGTGTCAGCGTCCCCTGAGAACTGGTTAGAAAGTTCTAACAGACTCTCCAGCCCCTTTCCTTCCTAGACTGACTGAATCTTCCGACAAGATCTCCAGGTGATTTGAATGTACATCAAAGTTTGAGAAACGCTTAGCTAGAACATTAGTAATGTGGAATTCTGCTCTTAAAATGTGCTTTGAAATCAAAGTAAACCCATTTAAAGCATTTCAGATCACTCTTTGCCCCATTCTCTGAGCCACACCGTCACACATCAGATGTGTCCTACTCTGGACTTTGAGCCTCTCTTAGGTATGAGTCACAGAGTTGTACTGACATTGGCTGTGCCATTTCTGTAAGACAGTCTTCATGGATTACAAACTGGATTCCAAGACTTTCTTTGGCTATTCCTTGCCCAGCACCCCCAAGGTTGTATGATGATTTCCATTTTTAGAGATGATAAAACTGGGGCCCAGGGAGGTTCCATGACTCACCCATGGGGCATCAAGTTCTTGGTATCTGAATCACAAGAGAACTCAAGCTTTTGAGTTGCCAATGCGAGGTTCACTCAACTTTGATGTCTTTCCTTTTTGCATAAAAGGGATATTTTTGTGTGAGAGATTTTTGAGAAAGAAAAAAATTCATAGATAAAATCATGCACATTTGGGCCCCTGGGATTGTGGAAGTTTTAGAACAAATTTCCAGGTAGAGAGATATGTCAGTGCAGAGCGGGCCCTGCCCAGCCCAGCTTCCACATTCCTGCTTCAGCCCAGGAAGGCTCTGTCTCCAGAACCACCAGCCTGGTCCAGGGCACCGTCATTTCCCGCCTGGAGCTACTTCTAATTGCTCTTTCACTTTTCAGTCTCTCAACCTTCACTTCATCCTGCATCGAATTGAATAACTTTTTGAAATATTCATGGGCCCTTGTAACTTCTTCCCCACCCCTGCTGCAAACCCGTCATTGACCTCAGGATAAATTCAACTTCTTTCAATGTGGCCTCGAATGCTCTGTTCTCACCAGCATTTCCCTTGCTGTTGCAACCACTCTTTCAGTTCCTCTTGACATAAGCTCCTGACTCATAACCTGCATTCAAAGTCTTCTTCTCATTTTTGTGTCTGACTAACCCCTTCTCTTTCCTTAATTCCAGATGTTGTGTCTCCTCAGATGGGTCATTCATGACACCAGCATAATCTCTTTATCCTGATATTATTATTTTTATATTAATCCTTAGCTCTTTGTCTTTAGTGTGTGCATCGTACTCAGCCGCTTCAGTCATGTCTGACTCTTTGTAACACTATGGATTGTGGCCTGCTAGGCTCCTCTCTCCATGGGACTCTCCAGGCAAGAATACTGGAGTCAGTTGCCATGCCCTCCTCCAGGGGATCTTCTTGACCCAGAGATCAAAGCCATGTCTCCTGCATCTCCTGCACTGTAGGCAGATTCTTTATCACTGTGCTACCCGGGAAGATCCTCTTTGTCTTCAGTACACTTAGGCAATTGTGTATTCACTTGTGTTTTTGTGGGTTTACTGTATGGCTCTCCCACTAGATTGTTTAGTATAAAACAAAGAATGTCACCCACTCTCCATTTCTACAAGGATGAAATCATTAGCCACTGAAGTCAATGACCAACAGTACACCCTGAGAGGAATTCAGGATGAAGAACAGAATGAGGCACCCTGCTTTGGAAACAGGACTGTAGAAAGTTAAAATATATATGTGTGTGTGTGTGTGTGTGTGTGTGTGCACGTGCATGCACATGTGTGCACATGTGTGTGTGCTAAGTTGCTTCAATCACATCCAATTTTTTGTGACCCTATGGACTGTAGCCCACCAGGCTTCTCTGTCCATGGGATTCTCCAGCCAAATATAACATGCATATATATATTAACATTTTTATAAATTTTTTATGGACTCTTGTATCTTTCCAAACCTACAAAAGCATTCAAGTCATTTACGGAGATACTGTCCAGCACAACTGGCAGTAACCTGTTGTTGAGATGTATGCTTGGCCGCATGTGTTCTCCATCCAAAATTGTATTTATACTGACTTCTCCCCCTTCCTCCTTAGAGCAGTTTCTCAGCGCTGTATGAGGAACTCTTCTCAGGCTATAATCCTCAGTAAGGTCCCAGAATAAAACTGAAATGCAAAGCTCTCATGTTGTGCCTCTTTCTTTAAGTTGACACAAACTTTGTGAAGACAGAAACCATGACTATCTTTTTCAGTACTGTGTATCCACCCAGCTCTTTGCACATGGCTTGCCATGTAGTAGTTGCTCAATTAATATTGGTTGAAAATATTAATTTTGAAAATAATTCTTGATCTTCCAGAGTTATCATCCTTCCTTTGTTACTGAGTCCAAGCTTGCTCTGTTCACTGAAGAACAGGCCAATAAATCTGAGACAAGGTGTTGAGATGAGGAAGAGACTTTACTCAGGGAGCCGACAGATGAAGATGTCAGTCTAGTGCCTAAAAATAACCATCTTGTAGGGGCCTGGATGCCAGGTTCTTTTACCGGTCAGAGATGGAGAGGGAGGTGAGGAAACAAAGCAAAAAGACCATCGCTTTCTTCCAAATGTCTCTTAAAGTGGCAAGTTTCAGGCAGTGGAACGTGTTTCACTTCCTTACAGCCCTTCACACAGGGGCAGAGTCAGGCTATCTCCCTGAGGCAGGCCATTATGTATGCCTACAGTAAGAAAAGGGGCAAGACAAAGGATAAATTCACAGAAGCAGATCCAGTAGGAATTAAAAATTATCCCTCCCTAGTTACACCATCCTTGATATTACAGAGAGACATTACTCTTTAGTGGTTATGCGTATGGACTCTGGAGCATCTAGATTCACATCCTGGCTCTTACAACTTTGAGCAAGTTCCTCTGCCTAGTGTTCCCATCTGTAAGTTGGGAAGACGATGATGATGATAATAATAAAAACTACCTTATAAGATAACATAGGCTCTAGTGGTAAAGAACTCACTTGCCAATGCAGGAGATCTAAAAGATGTGGGTTCGATCCCTGGGTCGGGAAGATCCTCTGGAGGAGAGCATGACAACTCACTCCAGTATTCTTGACTAGAGAATTCCATCAATGTACAGAGGAAACTGGAGGGTCTGTGGTTCACAGGGTCGCAAAGAGTCGAACATGACTGAAGCAACTTAACACACACAAGATAACATAACAGAGAACAATAAATGAGTTGACATAGATGTAAAAGCAGCAGTTCTTGATTCATAGTAAAATTAACTATTATTGCCATATCTGTACCTTGTTCATTGCTTTGATAGTGCCGGCATCACTTCTTTTTGCAATTATTTTCATACCTATGTCATTCTCTAGGTCATGAATTAGTTTGTTGTTCACTTCAGATTCAACAAGTCTCACACAGTGCCTGGTCAATTAAGCACTCAATAAAATTGAACTTCACTTGGTATATTATATAACATTCAATTATGAAAAATGTACATCTTTTTCTCACTGTATGTATGCTTAGTTGCTCAGTTGTGTCTGGCTCTTTGTGGCCACATGGACTATAGCCTGCCAGGCTCCTCTGTCCCTGGGGATTCTTCAGGCAAGAATTCTGAGAGGGTTGGCATGCCCTCTTCCAGGGGAGTTTCCCAACCCAGGGATAAAATCCAGATCTCCTACATAACAGGTGGATTCTTTACTGGTTGAGCCACCAGTGAAACTATATTCTCCTATTACTGAACCTCTTCATTAAAATTAGGCTTATGATGAATAACGAACAATCAAAATGCAAGATAGCTTTTACATTGTGGAAAAGAAAAAGGAGAAAAAAAGAACACAAGTAAAAAGAGATACGTGGAGAGGAAAAATAGCTCTTGGATTGCAAAATTCCATTAAACATCTCAAAGGACAGGCTTTATGATTCTAATTAGAGATTGTTGTGCTTGTAGAGGAATTGGCTCCTTTCATTTATGCAATTCCATGTTTTTGACATTCTGCCTAATATATTAAATCTGGAAACAATGAGCTGGCAATATTATCAAGAATTAATCTGTACCACAGTCTTTCCTAGTGTACCCTAAATAAGTAATCAAAGTTGTAGACAAAGATTAATGTAAATGGATGGTCATACAAATACTATACTATGATTTCTAACAGAGAAACCAGCCTGAAGATCTTCCATATCCCAAGTGGGAACAGTTAAACATGACATGGCACAAAGTCACCAGTGGAAAATGATGCAGTTAGTTCAAACCATATTTTCAAAGAAATTTTTATTGCAGACACAAAATTAAATGGAACAAAAATTGAATTAGAAAGTGATACTTTTATCTGGTGTTATACGTGATTTTAATTTTCATCTTTAATATTCCTGTACTTTCCAAACTTATGCATTTTAATTTAAAAAGTGTGTTTTTATTGTTTGATTTTTTGTTTTGCCATGCAATGCAACTTGTGGGATCTTAGTTCCCCCATCAGTGATCAAACCCCAGCCCTAAACACTAAGTCATAACCACTGGATAATCAGGGAATTCCCAAAAGAGTGGTTTCATTTTTCATCATAAGATGATTTTTAAAAATCCATAAGCATTTACATTTCGGCATTTGTCCCATTATTTTTACTGTTTTTCAAGAGTGTTGTCCGTAAACAGCTTACATCAGGATCCTGGTGCAGGCAGGTGCATGCTTAGGAATCAGAATTTGAATTTTCACTTAATTCCACAGGTGAGAGTCATCACTGAATACATGTTGAAGTTCACAAAACTTTAGATTTAGCAACTAGAAAAGAAAAACCTGTATTTAATACTAAATGACTACCGCACAATTGCACTCATCTCACACGCTAGTAGAGTAGTGCTCAAAATTCTCCAAGCCAGGCTTCAGCAATATGTGAACCGTGAACTTCCAGATGTTCAAGTTGGTTTTAGAAAAGGCAGAGGAACCAAAGATCAAATTGCCAACATTCGCTGGATCACTGAAAAGTAAGAGAGTTCCAGAAAAACATCTATTTCTGCTTTATTGACTATGCCAAAGCCTTTGACTATGTGGATCACAGTAAACTGTGGGAATTTCTGAAAGAGATGGGCATACCAGACCATCTGGCCTTCCTCTTGAGAAACCTGTATGCAGGTCAGGAAGCAACAGTTAGAACTGGACATGGAACAACAGACTGGTTCCAAGTAAGAAAAGGAGTACGTCAAGGCTGTATATTGTCACCCTGCTTATTTAACTTATATGCAGAGTACATCATGAGAAACGCTGGGCTGGAAGAAGCACAAGCTGGAATCAAGATTGCCAGGAGAAATATCAATAACCTCAGATATGCAGATAACACCACCCTTATAGCAGAAAGTGAAGAGGAACTAAAAAGCCTCTTGATGAAAGTGAAAGAGCGGCGTGAAAAAGTTGGCTTAAAGCTCAACATCCAGAAAACTAAGATCATGGCATCTGGTCCCATCACTTCCTGGGAAATAGATGGGGAAACAGTGGAAACAGTGTCAGACTTTATTTTTTGGGGCTCCAAAATCACTACAGATGATGACTGCCGCCATGAAATTAAAAGATGTTTACTCCTTGGAAGGAAAGTTATGACCAACCCAGATAGCACATTAAAAAGCAGAGACATTACTTTGCCAACAAAGGTCCGTCTAGTCAAGGCTATGGTTTTTCCAGTGGCCATGTATGGATGTGAGAGTTGGACTATAAAGAAAGCTGAGCGCTGAAGAATTGATGCTTTTGAACTGTGGTGTTGGAGAAGACTCTTGAGAGTCCCTTGGACTGCAAGGAGATCCAACCAGTCCATCCTGAAGGAGATCAGTCCTGGGTGTTCATTGGAAGGACTGATGCTGAAGCTGAAACTCCAATACTTTGGCCACCTCATGTGAAGAGTTGACTCATTGGAAAAGACCCTGATGCTGGGAGGGATTGGGGGCAGGAGGAGAAGGGGACGACAGAGGATGAGATGGCTGGATAGCATCTCCGACTCGATGGACGTGAGTTTGAGTAAACTCCGGGAGTTGGTGATGGACAGGGAAGCCTGGAGTGCTGCGATTCATGGGGTCGCAGAGAGTCGGACATGACTGAGCGACTGAACTGAACTATAAATGGAGCATAAACTTTAAAAATATGAATCACTCTACTGTACACCTGTAACATATAATATTATACATCAAATATGTTTCAATAAAAAATGTTTTTAAAAGAACTTCTCAAGACACCTACTCACACACATGACCAGAAGATGGCGCAGGTTTTCCATTACCTGATTCACATCAGAATGAAACCTCCTTCAAAAGAAATTGCTGGATCTCAAATGCAGGAGAACGTCCTCACTCTGAAATGAGAGCTAGAATTTTTAATCCAGGATGGAATTAGGCATTCTTTCTCCAGAGAAACTACTTTCCTCTAGAGAAAGATTACTAGGTTAGGATATGTCCTCTAGGCTAAAACAGTGCTACACCCCAAAGGAAAGCCCTATGTTAGCTGCAAATCTCTGTGGAATTTAGGAGCAACAGGAGTGAAAAAGCAAAGGGCCAGGGTATCTAGTTCCAGGGCAGGTAGAGATGAACGCAACAGACTCTCTAATCTGTTCTCTTCTTTTGCCTTCACTTTGACTTCTGGCATCAGCGGTGGAACCCACCACCTTGGCCCATCCACTGAACAAGAGTTAAGCAGTGATGGGAGCACAGTACCAACAGCAGGTGCAAAACGCTTTGACCTTGAGGACCCAGCCCCCTGTGACTGCTTCCAAGAAACTTGCCCAGACAACCCCTGCAAGTGTGGCTGACAGCCTTCTCTGCCATTCACAGGACCCATTCACAGTAAGCTTGCCTTTACTTTTTCAGTTAACTTGTTGTGATAAAATTAATCTGTTTACAAGATCTATCTTTCCCAGGAGATGCTAGACTGTGAGATACTAGCCACAGGCTGTCAGCTACTGCTTTCCAATTTATCAGTCATAGACTGGGAGTGGGACGAGTGGAATATCATTTACAATGGTGGTGAAAATAATTATTACCCAGGAATAATATTAACCAAAAAAGAAAGAAAGAAAGAAAGTATGTGAGAACTATTTGAGAAAAAATACAGCCAAGTTTAAACAAATTATAATAGCAATATAATAGCAAACAATTATAGGAGGCTTACATCTGACTATTCTAGCATTTTTTCATATTTTACTTCATTTAATCAACAATCTATGAGGTAGGTACCACAGAATTTCTCATTTTATAGGAAATGGAGGTAAAAAGAGCTTAAATAACTAGCTGGATGAGATTTCATCTTCACTGTTGGAAAGCTTGAATTATGTCTTACACTTCCCCAATTGTTTTTTTGTATTTCAATGAAGTCTCAGGAAAGTCCCTAAAGAAGAAAAGTTCACTGTTATAAGAGATTCATATTTTATGTAAGCAATATAAGTCCTAGAAAAAAAAATCCAAAGAACATCATCAAATGTTGAAGGTATCCTTGATTCTTTTTACTTTCACATACATAACAAACTTGTTGCAATATGCATATATTACTGAATTCCAAGCATCATGAAAGATATTTTTCCTGAATTTTCTTTAAGTTCTGCCAACATGAGGTAGGGACTATTTTGCCTGCTTCATTTATTTTATAAATGGAATCACAGAGAGGTTTGCTAACTTACTGTTTTAGGTCACATAGCTGGTACAGAGGTGATCTCAGCCCAACAGCCTGAATCAGGATGGATGAGTGCCTTAATAGCAGAAGTCCAGGCTGCTGGGACTCAGAAGAGTTGGAATGTATGGAACCTGAATCCTGGAAACTGAGCCTCTTAAACTCTTTGGGGCCCATAGCATAGGGTGGGGGGCATAGAGTAGGAGGGGGGGCCTTGGCTTTACAGTCTTTCCCTTAGTTTTCCTCCCTCATGCTCTTACACAGACTCAAAATTGAGAATGTACAAAACCAAGGAGAAAGTAGAAAATTCATTATGCTGTTGCTAGAAAGAGCAATTCATTCGTGCTCTGTTCTTTTACCTTTTTTTAACCTTTTACCTGTTTTTTAACCTTCCACCTGTTCTTTAAACTTTTACCTGTTCTTTAAGCTTCTAGTTTGGCACCATAATATAACTTGTGAAGGCTTCTTATCACTGAATGCTGGTTAAACTTCATAAGCTTAATCTACCGGCCTCAAAAATATTGGGCAGTTGCATTACCTGTCTACCTGTCTATTATTCTAATTATAATAGTTGGCTGTGGGCATTTTTAAAAATTAACATGATGAGTACCTCGCCGTTCAATACCATTCATATAATCACAGAAGAAATACCAAGAAAAAGCCATCTCAGCATTAAGAGCTAATTCCTATCAAGGGAGTGAACTAAATGTTCTTTCTTATAGTCAAGGAACTTTACAACGAAAACTGAATGCAGATATACGAACATTAAGCATTTATAAATTTTGGCATTATACGTTTGACCATAATTAATTTGACTCTCTTTTTGAGATGTATTGAGATGTGAAACAAAATGTAAATTGAACTTTTTAGAGTAAGTACCATTAATAATATAAATGTTCTCAAATATTAGTTATAAATGATGTCATGATATAATTTCTTTTGTGCTGTGATTCCTATTCATCTTGTATGAAACTTGTAGGACTTTAATCTAAGTGAAGGGCTTTAAGTCTCAGTAGCCAGGGAGAAATTCCACAATTTTTTGTCTTGAAAAGTCAGCTAGAGGACTGAGAGATAAACTGAGGGAAGTCCGATGGGTGACACAAGTCCCTGGAACAGAAGAAGCAACTTATGAGCCAAGGTCCCCTCCCCAGGGGTAACTGTTATTCCTTAAAATGAGACACTTCACTGAGGACCTGCCTCCACCTGCAGAGCTGCTGCATAGGGACACTGCCAGCGGCCCTGGCGGAGCAGAGGGCCACTTCCCACTCACACTTGTCTGGAGACCCACTGCAGCCAGCAGACCACTGGTCCTGCTGACATGTCTCCTGCTCAGACTTCTCCTCGGAGAGGTTCCCTACCCTCTTTTCTATATTCCCCAATTTGACTAATGTGTCTTGCAGGCTCATTGCATGTAATAAACCAAGTGATTTGTGAACTGAATATTGGCCATGTTTTTTCTGTCTCCAAGCCATGATGCTTGCCTGTCCTTACTGCTGGGCCCTGTGACAACTGCTGGGAGCTGTTACTGAACCAAACTTGGGTCTGCTTGCCTGCATGCAGCAAAGCCAATTTATTGACACCTGGTTGTGGTGAAGAAAAGTGCAGGGCATCAAGCAAGAGTCCAATGCAGCTAGTGCTCAAAATACTTGAACTCCCTGATGGGTTTCAGGACAGCACTCTTTTTGGAGTAGGTAGCATTTCTAAAGGCTGTGGAAGGAGGAGGGGGTGGGCAGTCACAAGGAATGTAATCAGGTTGTTTATAATTCTCTGATTTGTTGGTGGTAAGGTAACAGGACAGTATCACTTTATCAGTCCTCTGGCTCCAGTAGGTCTGGGGGGCTATGTGTTCATGGTCTTCAAGTAGTTAATTTTGGCAGCTACAAATTGACACTTGCTATCTACCTCTGCAAGGATTAAATCATGTGCTGCTGCAGCTGCTGACTTTCAACACTCCATGAAAGGAGTTCTGGGTGGAGAGCTGAATGAGGCACTCTGTGCTCTGAAAAAAATCGACAGGTATTTAGACAGATATTTTCAGAAGATGGCCTTATGAGCCCAATTCTTGCATCTCCTCATATCTAGAAGCTTTCACGAGACTAGCAGAAAACTTCTACAAAAATGATGCACTTGATTGCATGAACTCTCCCTTTACCAAAATCACATCTGTGCTGACCTTCCCCACTACCTCTGTGGAGTAATTTATCAGAGCTATCTGAGGTGCTGTTTCCCAGGCTACAGTCCTCATATTTCTCCCAATAAAACTTAACTCACAACTTTCACGTACATTTTTTAAAGTCAATAACTTCTTCCATTATGTGGGAATTTTAGCATCTGTACAACAGTTCTGAAAATGTGCATCAAATATTGTTTCCTGGGGACCTCGGAAAAGAGTTAAAACAGAAGACATATTAGGAGGACTCTGCCCCAGGAAGGCTGCACAGAGTCACATGTAACTACAGAACCACGGAGAGAGAAAGAAGGCGACAATTCCAAGGACTTGGGGATGATTAAATGTGGGGATAGAAGAAAAGAGAGAAGTCAAGGCTGACTCTTGGGGTTGTAGCTGAATAACTTGGTAATTAGTGTTGCCTTTATTGCCTTGAGGGGTCTTCCCTGGTGGCTCAGACAGTAAAGAATCCAGCTGCAATGCAGGAAACCCAGGTTCAATCCCTGGGTCAGGAAGATTCCCTCGGAGAAGGGAATGGCTACCCACTCCAGTATCCTTGCCAGAATTCCATGGACAGAGGAGCCTGGTGGGCTGTGTAGTCCATGAGGTCATAAAGCATTGGACACAACTAAAGGATGGACAGTTTCCTTTTTTTTTTTTTCATTTTTATTTCCTTGAAAGCCTGGAATCCTGACAATTGTGGCGTGGGGGAGAAACAGAAGTGCCCAAGAATTGAACCTGAAGGTGGAGCTCGGTGGTTATGGATAGAAAGTCAAGACTGGAAGTTAGCAGTGGCTTCAGGGTTGCATGAGATGTCAGGAGAGGTAGGGAAGGGGTGGGATTTAAAAGGCTTTGAGCCTAGAGATTTGCAAACTCTGCAAGGGGAGGGAGGAGACAACATAAGAGCAGCCTGGATCTAGCCTCCTTCCTCACTCTGCTCCAGGTTGAGTCCTAGGGCTGGAGCCCTTCTCCAGGTAAGGCTGACAGAAGTATGGGGCATGGGGCAGATGCTGTCCTGGGCTCCCCTAGCTTTATATCTGCTCTGTCTCTCACTGAATCATGAGAAAGTCACCTTCCTAGGTGTCTCTTATTAAGAAATTGGGAATACAAAAATAGTAGTGCCATGAGAGAAGAAAATAAAGACCAGGAGGAAATGAGCAAGGACTAAAGTATTTGCTTGAGAAACATGGCTGGGAGGTGAAATTGACAGTGTCTTTGGAGGCAATGGTATAAGCGAGAGTTCCCAAACTTAGGGAAGCCAGACTGTGATTCTTTCTCCTCCATTCCCTAGACATCATACCTGAATCTTCAACCTATATCTTCAGATTTTTTCTGACTGGGGATAGAGTTGGAAGTAGTAAGTAACTCTTTCTACATTTCCTTCATTGTTAGAAAATTGAGCTCTTTTTCTAAAAACAAAAGAAAAAACATGTAAATTTAAGCAAATGCATATGCAGAAAAGTACCTTTTTTATTTTCTGAATACAAAGTGGATGTACTTATCCACATACTAAACCTTAAACTTTGAATTCTGTATCAACGGCTTTGCTTGAATTCTAGGCCCCAAGTCACAGCTGCACAGGAGACCAAGTCCTGCTCTGCAGAGAACTCATCCTCCTTCCAGAACAAGGACCTCCGTCGGTGAGCAGAGGTGTAAAACAAAACTCAATTTGAAGGTCAAATTGGGAAGTATCCTTTCTAGCCCTTAGGGAAAGAAAAGATTATTTTTTGGCCAGGATATCTTTTGAGGGAAAATCATGTAGACAGCTTCTTGATCTGGGGGCAGGCTATAGAGAGGGCCCACAAAACAGATAACCTCTTCGCTGCCAATCAGAAAATTCCAATCCGGCTGGCCAAGGTTACATTTCTGGGGAAGGTGGAAACTGCAAGTAAGTTAAGTGCAAAGTCTAGGATTGGTGCCTAGACTTTAGCATAAGAGATGCCATTTTGGGATCATTTATGATTTTTTTTAGCAGCAGCTAAAACTTGGTAGTTGAGTGTCTTAGTAAATGGAGAAGTGGAGGGAGTGTGGGAGCACACATATTTTAGTGAATCAGGGGAACAGACCTTTTGGACTGATAAGGAATGAGTGTAGGGTGGAGATCCTTAACCTGGAGCTTTGATGGTCTGATACTATTAACAGAATCATGACTTTGCCATCACTGGAAATCATAGCTTTTTTCATTTTATGTTACAGTTTTGCAGGTATCATGAAATACAATTTTATATTCTAAGTTAAAATTCAAAAATAGTTTAGATCTACCACTCAATCTTATTTAATAATAGGTTAAGAGGCCCACATATTCTATATCTCAATTACTATTTTGATAGTTTTATCAAGCTAAATTCCATTCAGATATGAATGAAAACAGATATGGTCTCTTTCTTGCCCTATCCTAGGCACCACTGAGAATCTATCCACTCTGGGTTCAGAATCCCTAAATTAAGGTGGAAAGCAAAGTTTAAACATCCAATGTGGGGCAAACTTGGCAAATTTCAGATCAGGCTTGGAGGATCATCAGAGGGTCTTAGTATACAGAAAGACTCCAGAGTGCTGACTTTTAAAAAATGTACAACGTGAGATGTTCCAAGCTCAGTTTTATTTGGAGCAAAATGAGGACTGCAGCCTTGGAGATGGCATTTCAGATAGCTCAGAGAAACTGATCCAAAGAAGTAAGGGGGGAAATGAGTATATATGTGATTATGGTGAAAGGGAAGCTCATGCAGTCCAGCACATAACTTTTGCCAAAGGCTTCTGCTCTTTGGGTTTCCATGGTGGCTCAGTGGTAAAGAATCTGTCTGCCAATGCAGCAGACTTGTGGACTCAGGTTCAATCCCTGGGTGGGGAAGATCCCTGGATAAGGAGTTAGCAACCCATCCAGGATTCTTGCCTGGGAAATCCATGTGCAGAAAAACCTGTCACACTACAGTCCATGGGGTCACAAAGAATCAGACACAACTTAGTTTGTAGTTAGGGTACAAATTTTAGTTTGTTGACTAAAAGCAACAAACAACAACTTCTCCTAGGCAGAAAGAGCAGACATCACCATGAAGGACTTTGGTGCTTTTCTACTTATCAGGAGATGCAAGACTTGGGCTCATAAGATCAGCTCCTGAAAGTATCTATCTGAAGACCTGTTCTGCCAGCTTTTCCCAGAGCCCAGAGTGCCTCAGCTCTACACAGTGTTCAGGGGCTGTTGAAAGTCAGAAGCTGCAGCAGCATATGATTTAATCCTTATTAAATCCTTAGAGGTAGAGGCCAAGTGCCAATTTGTAGCTGACACAGGCTTTTATACAGTGTGGTGATGAGCGCTGGTTTATGTTCTAAAGAACTTGCTCTGACAATATGCAACAGGAGGGTGAAATTTGGAGACAGCAATCAGTTAGGAAAGGTGAGTAACATAGAACACTTTGTATCCCAGGCTTTGCAGGGGATGGGGAGGTGAGGAGTGCTAAAATTTGATGTGACTTTTAATCGTGTGATTCCTACTCATCTTGTCTGACTTTAGGCTATGTTAGGTAGTTTGAAATGGAGTCACAGAGGCCAATGTGAGTTTATATGATGATTATTTTTAATATCCTGTTAGGCTATGAGTATTTAACTGTGACATAATACAAGTGTTAATATGGATATGGAATTTGTTTGGTGAGGTCCAGGGATGCCATCACTGGAACAGGAGCACTGACGTACATAAGAATTCCCTGAGGCTTCACGGGTATTCTGTATTGGAGGCTCCTGAAAAATGAGACTGCTAAGCTGAGTAGCTCGCAGGCTCTTGTCTGGGGACTGAGTCCAGTTGGAGGCTCTGTGACTTCCTTCCCACACTACTCTTAACAGCCCAGAAAGTGGGGTGCCAGTTGGATACCTTCCAAATTGCTCTTCATTTTTACTGGCGTGTCTAACTTAGAGTGCTTGTGTGATTGTGTGCAATAAATGGAGCAAATCATAAACTGAGTTTGGATGTGTTTCATTTTCTCCAATTCTGGGACTCACCTGGCCTTTATGCAAGGCTGCCCCACCTTAATCCAATTCCCCTTAATTGGGGATGGAAAACAGCTTGTTTGGATTTGCATTTTCTTAGCTTATGACTGCCATCATTTTATATGTTTATTGTCTACTTAATTTTCTCTGTACTGAGTTAACTTTTCAAAACAGGAAGCCTATTCTTAGGGTGCTTTTTTTTGTCTGTTTGTTTTTCTGAAATTGCTGGCAACTTTGTGGATTCCCTTTTCATGAGAGAGAGAATAATTCATATTCCCACAGAGTACTCTGGAGCACCCAGAGTTAGGCATTACTCTATACGTTTCACATTTTAATGACCCAAAGGATCTACCAGCTCTGTTGTCCCTTTCCAGGTGGAGAGGTAGGTATTTAGCCCCTGCCATCATCAACTTTTTTGAACACTGGAACCAGTTTTGTTAGCGTTCCCGTGACTAATAATCATGGAGCATGTTTTTATCTGTTTACAGTCCATTCTCACTACTATGGCTTTGTGTGTATTTACAAAAATGGGCTTGTACTATCTACATTATTTGCAGCTTGTTTTTTCCTCTAATGTATCCAAGACATCCCTAACCAGTGCATTCTGATCTCTCGGTGGGCATTGAGCTTCCTTGGCTCAATGCTTCTCTTATTAAAGGATATTTGTTTTCTGAGTTTTTGTCATGAAAACCTCAGTACTTAACGTTTTGCTCATGTATTGTTAAGTCCAGGTGGTTTTAATTCTTGTGTAGGTCATTAAGGGGGGAGTATTTGTATTATTTTTTATTTTAATAGGTGTTCCAAGTTCCTGAAAAATCATAATTATTCCCACAGAAGATAGGTAATAGTGATCTTATTTTTTTCAGTTATAGCCAAAACTTCTGGAGAAGGCAATGGCACCGCACTCCAGTACTCTTGCCTGGAAAATCCCATGGATGGAGGAGCCTGGTAGGCTGCACAGTCCATGGGGTTGCTAAGAGTCAGACACAACTGAGCAACTTCACTTTCACTTTTCACTTTCATGAATTGGAGAAGAGAATGGCAACCCACTCCAGTGTTCTTGCCTGGAGAATCCTAGGGATGGGGGAGCCTGGTGGGCTGCCGTCTATGGGGTCACACAGAGTCGGACATGACTGAAGTGACTTAGGAGCAGCAGCAGCTACAACTTTTCATCTTGGGAAACCTTTCATGTTTAGTACTCATTGTTTTGCAATTCCCTCTATTTTAAAATTTTGTTTTATCAATTTCCTTACACTTTTAATATAAGAAACATGAATGATTTTTTAGTGGTGGTTTAGAATTTGTTATTCACTCCTCAGTGAAGTACTTTCCTATTTTAGCTTTTGTGTAGCTCAGAAATGTTTAATGAATATCGTCTGTTCTATATTGCTGAATGGAAGTTTCTGGATGTGGAACCTTTTTAGAATCTTGGACATTTTACTGTTTGGGTTTTTTTAATCTTCACTAATGAGGATTCTGTGTTTGTTTATATTTTTTGAATTCAGTTCAGTTCAGTCACTCAGTGTGTCTGACTCTTTTTGACCGCATGGACTGCAGCACGCCAGTCTTCCCTGTCCATCAACAACTCCCAGAGTTTGCTAAAACTCACTTTCATTGAGTCAGCGATGCCATCCAATGATCTCATCCTTTGTCGTCCGCTTCTCCTCCCGCCTTCCATCTTTCCCACCATCACGTTCTTTTTCAAGGAGTCAGTTCTTTGCATTAGATCGCCAAAATATTGGAGCTGGAGCTTCAGCTTCAGCATCAGCCCTTCCAGTGAATATTCAAGACTGATTTCCTTTAGGATTGGCTGGTTTGATCTCTTTGCAGTCCAAGGGACTCTCAAGAGTCTTCTCCAACACCACAGTTCAAAGGCATGAATTCTTTGGTGCTCAGCCATCTTTATGGTTCAACCCTCACATCCATACATGACTACTGGAAAAACCATAGCTTTGACTAGATGGACGTTTTTGACAAAGTAATGTCTCTGCTTTTGAATATGCCATCAAGGTTGGTCATAGCTTTTCTTCCAAGGGGCAGACAACTTTTAATTTCATGACTGCAATCACCATCTGCAGGGATTTTGGAGCCCAAGAAAATAAAGTCAGTCACTGTTTCCATTATTTCCCCATTTATTTTTCATGAAGTGATGGGCCCACGACACATGAAGTGTGTGCATCTTCACATTTCATGCAAAGATGGGCACAATAAAGGACAGAAATGTTATGTACCTAACAGAAGCAGAAGATATTAAGAAGAGGTGGCAAGAATATACAGAAGAACTATACAAAAAAGATCTTCATGACCCAGATAACCATAATCGTGTGATTACTCACCTAGAACCAGACATCCTGGAATGTGAAGTCAAGTGGACCTTAGGAAGCATTGCTATGAACAAACCAAGTGGAGGTGATGGAATTCCAGTTGAGCTATTTCAGATCCTAAAAGATGATGCTGTGAAAGTGCTGCACTCAATGTGCCAGCAAATTTGGAAAACTCAGCAGAGGCCACAGGACTGGAAAAGGTTGGTTTTCATTCCAATCTCAAATAAAGGCAATGCCAAAGAGTGTTCAAACTACCGCACAATTGCACACATTTCACATGCTAGCAAAGTAATGCTCAAAATTCTCCAAGCCAAGCATCAGCAGTATGTGAACCATGAACTTCCAGGTGTTCAAGTTTTATTTAGAAAAGGCAGAGGAAGCAGAGATCAAGTTGCCAACATCCAATGGATCATCAAAAAAGAAAGAGAGTTCCAGAAAAACATCTACTTCTGCTTTATTGACTACACAAAAGCCTTTAACTGTGTGGATCGCAACAAACAAAAATTCTTCAAGAGATAGGAATACCAGACCACCTGACCTGCCTCCTGAGAAATCTGTATGCAGGTCAAGAAGCAACAGTTAGAACTGGACATGGAACAACAGACTGGTTCCAAATCGGGAAAGAATACATCAAGGCTGTATATTGTCACCCTGCATCTTTAACTTATATGCAGAGTACATTATGCAAAATGCTGGGCTGGATGAAACACAAGCTGGAATCAAGATTGTCAGGAGAAATATCAATAACCTCAGATATTCAGATGACCACCATTATGGCAGAAAGTGAAAAAGAACTAAAGAGCCTCTTGTTGAAAGTAAAAGAGGAGAGTGAAAAAGTTGGCTTAAAACTCAACGTTCAGAAAACTAAAATCATGGCATTTGGTCCCATCACTTCATGGCAAATAAATGAGGAAATAATGGAAACAGTGTCATACTTTATTTTGGGGGGCTCCAAAATCACTGCAGATGGTGACTAAAGCCATGAAATTAAAAGATGCTTGCTCCTTGGAAGAAAAGTATGACCAACCTAGGTAGCATATTAAAAGGCAGCATATTATTTACTTTGCCAACAAAGGTCCACCTAGTCAAAGTTGTGGTTTTTCCTGTATTCATGCATGGATGTGAGAGTTGGACTATAAAGAAAGCTGAGCACCAAAGAATTGAAGCTTTTGAACTGTGATGTTGAAGACTCTTGAGAATCCCTTGGACTGCAAAGAGATCCAACTAGTCAATCCTAATGGAACTCAGTCTTGAATATTCATTGGAAGGACTGATGTTGAAGCTGAAACTCCAGTACTTTGGCCACCTGATGGGAAGAACTGACTCATTGGA
The DNA here is from genome assembly GCF_963930625.1 of Muntiacus reevesi. NCBI lineage: Eukaryota > Metazoa > Chordata > Mammalia > Artiodactyla > Cervidae > Muntiacus > Muntiacus reevesi. The sequence continues at coordinate 142,674,318 of NC_089249.1, read as the reverse complement.
AAAGACCCTGATGCTGGGAAAGATTGCAAGTGAGAGGAGAAGAGGACAACAAAAGTGAGGTGGTTGGATAGCATCTCCAACTCTATGGACACGAGCAAGAGTAAGCTCCAGGAGTTGGTAATGGACAGGGAAGCCTGATGTTCTGCTCTCCTTGGGATCACAAAGAGTCAGACACGACTGAGCGAACTGATGGCACCAGTGGATTATTTTTGGATTAATATTTGATTATTTAAAATCTTGCTAGGATATCATGTGGTCCATCTAGATTTTTTTCTTTATTAACATACATTTGCTGATTTTAAAATACCCACACTGGCTCACTTTTTAATGCTTAATCTTACACATGGCTATTTTTTCTCTTTAAGGAAAATTCTTACATGGCTTTTGCTTTTATTCTTACAGTTTTCTCTTAAATTTCTACTTTTAACTCAGCATTTTGTCTTTCCTTGGTTTTGTCTTAGCCATGTTTTTTGGAGCACAAAATAATTTATACTTCTGGGTTGCAATAACTGAAAATTTTTCTTTGTTTCATTTCTTTATTTTGACTTGGATTATGCTATATTAGTCAGTGCTTTAATTTTGTAAGCATTTATATGTAAAGGAGATCAGTCCTGGGTGTTCATTGGAAGGACTGATGCTGAAGCTGAAACTCCAATACTTTGGCCACCTCATGCAAAGAGTTGACTCATTGGAAAAGACCCTAATGCTGGGAAGGATTGGGGGTAGGAGGAGAAGGGGAAGACAGAGGATGAGATAGCTGGATGGCATCACCGACTCAATGGACGTGGGTTTGGGTGGACTCCGGGAGTTGGTGATGGACAGGGAGGCCTGGAGTGCTGCGGTTCATGGGGTCCCAAAGAGTCAGACACAACTGAGCAATTGAACAGAACTGCTATGTGCAACTTTGTCCTTACTTTCAGTTTTCCTTGATATTTGCTTTAATAGTGCTTGTAGGACATATAGGGCAGTTTTGTTACTGAACTGAACTTGAGTTCATTCACATGATGCACAGCAGTCAATCTACTGACAGTCGGTCATGATAAAGGAAAGTAGAGCATTTATTGGCAGGGCACCAACCAAGGAGAATAGGCAACTTATGCTAAAAGGACCTGAACTCCTTGCTTGATGACCTGCAAATTAACACTGTACTTTTCCTTCACCACAACCTGGAATTCATAGATTGACTTTGCTGCAGCTAAACCTGAGTTCAAGTATGCAACTATTTTGGTGACCGTGAAAGGACCACCACCCCAGTTGGATGTCTTTCTTTGTGGCACATTGGCCCCTAGCAAGAAGTGGCTCTAAGATCCTGTCCCGCAGATTTCTGAGCACCTTTGTCTCAGGGGCAACCCTGAACCTCTGCCACCAACTGGATTACAATGGCCCTTGGTACATCGAGGTGATGGAAACAAGGCACTTGCTTGTGACATCTCTGTGAAATAGCAGAGCTCATGTGTGATGACACCAAGGTATTCTTTCTTTTAGCCTAGTCTGTCCATGACTGGGCATTGATTTTGAGGGTTTTCTGTATTGAACTGAAGAATCTGTAACCCTGAGAGATGCCTTGTGTTTGTTAACTTCCTTCTTTAACATTTGACAGCACTCTGTGAACAATTCAAAGTAGATAATGAAAGATCTGTTCCATTTTGTAGACTCTGAGAGTATATTTTGCAGAATTGGTAAATATTTAAGCACCTCTGGAAAAAAAAATGGTGTTCTATTATAACACAGCTTGGCCTCAGTTGTCTAGGACCTGGATTACATTGTCCCCCAGTATCTCTCTAAATAACACCATCTTTCAACCAGAACTGCTTTGTTAAAAAGGGAGGAAATGGAGTGATGCCTCTTAAGTACAGCCTTTGATATTATTTTACCAAGTGAACCTATTCAGAGAAAAATGTAACATACATAAATAATGACAGAGAAAGAAATTTCCTCAAATAAGGAGATACTAAAAGTTCTATTTAAAAAATTTTACCAGATTCTCAGGAATCAAGAGAAGGAAATTAATTCAACAAATAAATGCTCCTAGATATCCATCTCACTTGTATGGTGGGCAGAATGGGGAAGCAGGGGCAGGGGCCGTAGATCCCATAGCGACGAATTCACCTTCACCTGCTCAGGTAGAAGCTGAGGAAGGAGGAATTGTCTCCCTCTTATATCCAACAGAGCACCCATATTGGTCAGAGAACCACTTATATTCAGGCAAGGCATTCACACTGAGGCAGATTCTCATTGGAGGAATAAGTGCCCAAGGTCAGCCAGCAGGATTCACGTGGATATACTCTCCCTTTTCAAATTCAGACTTGTTCAATTAGAAAATTAATATACCAACCTATTGTGATGACTGTACCAGGATAGAAAATGCATCCGCCTCCATCTTTGCCACCCACAGTCCAAATTGGATCAGAGCTTCCTAACTACCCCAATGGCTGAGGAAGAGATGAGGATGGTAATAGAAAATGCTAGAGAAGAGGCAGATGGAATGCATGTTGCTGTCTCTGGCAATCCCCTCCCAGCACCAGCAACAAAAGCAATTCCCACCACAGATCCAGGCTGGGAGGAGAATGACCTAGGAGATAAAGCTGGAATTGAGCATTACAAGGAGTGCATCATGGTAGAGTTCGAAAAGGGAGAACCAAACCAGGAGTTTTCATAAGGTGAAAGGAGTGTGCAAACAGCCACAGTAAAAAAGCCTGAGTTTGGGGAGAGAAGGTACAGGGTATATCACCAATATACAGATGTGAATCTAGATAATCTGGAGAATTTCAAGTTAGTTAACCAGACCCTCTGGCTCAGAGTGCCCCCTGTATCTAGAAATTGTGCAAAAGGTAGAAGATCTTTTTCTGCTTCTAATCTCTCTTTTGGAGTAATAGAAACTGCTTTCAGTTTCTCACAGTCAGGAGGGCATACAAGAACAAGAACTTTAAAAGAAGTAGCAGATGCCCATTTTGGCAGCGATACTCACTGACCAGAGAAACGGGGAGACAAGAAATCTGAGCAGAGGATAAGACTCCAGGGACCCAAGAGAGTGAAGAGTAGCCCTCAGAAAAGAGACCCCTAAAGGGGACATGTTAAAGTGCATCCCCAGCAGTGCTTACTGAAAGCCAAGAAGCTTACTGAAAAGAAAATCTGTCCCAACTTAAAAACAGAAACCAGAAGAAGAGGAGAAATCATTTTTCATGCTGGAGACAAGAGAGAGTGAGGAAAGTTAGGGAATTCACTTGGGGAAATAGGCTCCATCCCACCTCCCACCAGGAGCGCCAGGTAACGCTTTTTTGGGAAACAGACGACTGACTTTCTGATTGGTACTGGAGCCACTAGCTCAGTTTTGAACATGAGTTAACCCAAAAAAAGAGCCATGTCAAGAGGAGTCTACAGAATGCCTCTCGCAAAACTGCTTTGCAGCCCCTAGATTAGGTGCTTAACTTAAAACACACTTTTATATACATGCCAGAGAGCCCAGTCTCATTGTTGAGGTGAGATTTATTATGCTAAAATGACTTTCGCTCCTGGAAGACTGAATAGAGAGGGAATACCAGAACAAGCCTGTGCCTTGCAGGCAGCCATCCTGTCAAGGGATGGAGCCACCAGCATCCCTGAAGACATCCTGCATCAGGGAAGCCTGAGAGCGTAGGCTGATTAGACGGCAGGTACAGCAAGGAAGGCCAGAGCAGTAAAGCTGAAACTGAAACCGGACCCTCAAACTCTGAGCTTAAGGCAGTACCCTTTATTTATTTATGTATTTTTCATTGAAGCATCCTGGCCAAATTTGGCAAGATAAATTTTTATTTTTATTTTTTTCCCCATTTATTTTATCAGTTGGAGGCTAATTACTTTACAATATTGTAGTGGTTTTTGCCATACATTGACATGAATCAGCCATGGATTTACATGTATTCCCCATCCCGATCCCCCCTCCCACCTCCCTCTCCATCCCAGCCCTCTGGGTCTTCCCAGTGCACCAGCCCTGAGCACTTGTCTCATGTATCCAACCTGGGCTGGTGATCTGTTTCACCCTTGATAGTATGCTTGTTTCAATGCTATTCTCTCAGAACATCCCACCCTCGCCTTCTAGGAGCAAGCAAAACAGGGATGCAGACTTTGACAAACTGGATTTTAAAAATACCTGCTTATTTTCCTCCCTCAGTCATCTTACAGGCTTCCTATGTGTCACTAGTGGTTAGAATCTGCCTGCCAATGCAGGTGATGTAAGAGACATGGGTTCAATCCTGTGTTGGGAAGATCCCCAGGTGTCGGGCACAGCAACCCACTTGAGTATACTTGCCTGGAGAATCCCATGGACGGAGGAACCTGGTAGGCTACAGTCCATAGTGTCACAAAGAGATGGACATGACTAAAAGTAACTCAGCATGCATGCATGCCTTCACCGTATAATACTCACATCCTGACTTTACGAAACCAGGCACTGAAGAACACTGATTCATTCAGGACATAAGAGCCATAAATCAGATAGTGAAAGATATCCAAACTGTAGTCCCCAGTACTTATATTCAATTGACTATCTTAACCTGAAAATTATTGTTAGGTTTAACAGAGGTCTTTTTCTATATTATTTTGAGTCTTGAATCCCAAGAGTTATTTGGATCTGAAAATCAAAGCAATCAACAATCTCAACTCTCTGGCCAAATGAAGCTCTAAACTCTCTCGGAAAAAGGCCCAAATTTCACAACTGTCAGTGAAATATCTAGGAATCAAACTGACCAAAGGCCAGAGCAATGGCTCTAGGACTGCCTGGAGACAGTCCCCAGAGTAACAGTGTCCAAAACCGAAGACAGTTGCCTCGGTTCCTGGAATGGCAAGATTCTGCTGCACATGAGTCCCCAACTTAAGCTAATAGTTTAACAGTTACATGAGGCCCTAAAATAAGTCTAACAATAAGCCCTCAGTGGGGAGCAGAGAATGTGAAAAATCTTCCAATCAATGAAGGGAAAACTACTGACTGCCCCTGTTCTGGGTTTGCCACGTTTGAAAAAGTCATTTGATCCTTTTAAACATAAAAGACAGGTAGTGAGACTGGAGGTATTGACCTATAATCTGAGAGGACAAAATGCCCAGTATCCTATTTCACAAAGGCTTTGGACAGTATAATCCAGGATTGGTCAATGTATCTGAGCATCATAGGTGTTGCGCTGGATTTGTGGCAAGAAGCAGAATTCACTCCAGGACAGCCAACCACGGTGCTTACATCCCACTATGTGTTGCTGCTGTTGGAACTAAAGGGTGGATATTGGCTCACTTCAGACCACTTGGGAGGATATCAGTCAATTTTATTTGGTAATCCTAATGTGACCCCAAAGACTATGTCCTTTTCAAATCTGGTCTCATTGCTCCCCACCCCTTTGGGTGGCCCATGCACTCATGTTCATGCATTATTGTTTGCAGATTGCTGAGCAGCCATTTGGGCCTGATTAATGATTCCTTGGGAGATCCAGACATCGAGAACTTCTCAAATGGAATTAATTTCATGGACCTTGGAAACTGAAAGAGCAGATACATAGTGATAACCTTCCAGGAGACCCTAAGAGTGGAAGCTTTGCCATCATATACTTGGCCCAGAAAGTTAGATTATTGTTCTCAGTTGACTTTTCTGTCTCTGTGAGGTTAATATAGTTAACATCTATAATGACTCGAAATATGCCTTTTCAGTTGTGAATGCATATGGGGCGATTTGGAAAGATAGATTGCTCACTTCTGAAGAAAATGAAATCAAACATGCCCCCAGGAAGTTTTGAAACTGCTAGACACAGTGTTCAAGCCAAAGGAGGTGGGAGTTGTGCATTGCCCAGGACAGTCAGCAAAAACACCTTTAGTTACAGCACGGATTCTAAGTATAAACATGATCCAATTTAACTTGACGCACTGAGAACCTTGGAAGGTCACGAGAATAAGTATTTAGTCTTTTGTATCTAGGAGCAAGTGGAAAATGACCAAGGAGTGTTTTAATTCATGTATATCTCATGGAAGAGGTTATTGGATTAGTATACCTGAGCACCCATCATGGACAGTAGATACAGGATTACGTTAAAAGATCAAATATGCAAAGGACACTTTAAAGAATATTCTGAAAATGTATCATTTGTCCCAAAAATAATTCTAAGACTGGAACTCCCCCACCCTGTATGGAGTCTAAGATGGAGGAGAGAGCCTGAGTAAAGATTGACGAGTAGATTTTACAGTCATGCCCAAAGTAAAAGGGGAATTTCACTACCTAGTAGTGATGGCTAACCTTAACAGGCTGCTTAGAAACATTTCCTTGCTGGATTGAAAAACACTTCAGAAGTAGTAAAGGTCTTGACCTAGGAGATAATTCCTAGATTTGGGCTACCCAGCTCAATTCAGAGCGATACTGGAGGTGTCTTTATTGCTAATATGATGCAGGAGGAGTCTAAAATATGTGGAATAAAAAAGAGTTTGCATGCACCTTAGAGCCTGTGATCAACCAGAACCACACGTTAAAAAAGACAATGGCTAAAATCTGTCAAGAAACTGACTTAACGTGGGTTAAGTTGCCCCCGTTGCATTGCTTAGAATTAGAATGTGTCCTAGAAGTAGACTCCAATTGAGTCCTTATGAAATGTTGTGTGAGAGATCCTTTCTCTGTTCTGAGCAGTTAAGTGGTCAGACATGTGATTGAAAGGTAAAAGAATTAGACACTGTAAGATATGTGTAAACACTGGGGTAAGTTTGAAATACTATTTCTAAATTTGGTACTAATAAATAATGTTTCCCATAGATGTCCTCTTCCAGTGTTTTAGAACTGGAGACTGAGTACTCCTAATAATGAGGAAGAATATACACCAAAGAACCAACTCCAGCCTCAGAGGGTGAGGCCTTACCATGTTCTACTGCTAACTAGCTCTTCTGTTCAATTGACAGGAGTCAACTGTATAACAGTTGTGGATCTGTTACACACGGATTAAGTTCACTTCTGACTCAACTACAAATCTACAGTCTTCAGCAGTTACAGAAAAGACAACTACAAAGCTGAACGAAGTCAGTCTGCCTTCCTACAAGTCCACAGTTGGACTTCAGTTAAAATCAAAGAAAGTATCTTTTATAAGTTGTAAATGACTTGTGATCATTTATCATAACATTTATAATTGGCTGGAGCTTTTTTCTGTTTTATTATTTGCTTATAGTTTTTGTTTGCTTCTGGATTCATCTAATCATTTTACCTGTGATTATATTGTAGACAATCAAGCCTGTGATATTGATAATAAGAGATATTTAACTTTTGCTCTATTTTAATTTAAACCTTGTGATAATACAGTTAGTACCAAAGTTTAGGGCTATTGCTATTTTCCCACATAAGATCTTGGCCCCAGCTATAATGATGGCTCTTGCTTTTCTTTACTGTCTCATCCCATTGGTGTCTGCTGCTTCCTGGAGGGAAAATTCTCTAATTATGTTATCTCAGAGTATAGCCACAGGTCAGAATGTAAGTAATTGTTGGGTATGCCATTTGATATCTAAAGACATCCAGAAAGACTTTGTCCCACTTATAGTCCCCGTAACTGATTTTGGTACTGTGCCAGAACCCATGACCTACTATCATCTTCCTCCTCCAGGCCGCACATTCAAAGTTAGGTTAATCAGATTACCTAAGAATGCCTATACCCCTTGTTTCACCTTGTCTGAGAAAATTTTCAGGGGACCAAGAGTCAGAATTGGTCCACCGCGGTCTCTTGACTTTCTCCTGAAAAAATGTGATGAACAAAGCCCCCTGAAATGTACGAACGACAAATGTGAAAGAACTAAAAATGACACTAATTCATGCCAGAGAGTCAGAAAAGTTAAATATAATGTAACGAGAATCTGGAAGGCTTGCACTGGTTATGATCCCTGGCTAGAGAACGTACTGTCCATGCTCCCCCAAAAAGAAAGTATCAATTTCACTACCCTGGGAGGTATAACTTGTGCCCCTACAGGATATTACTTTGTCTGTGGCACAGGAAATACCCCAAGAAGTGAAGGGAGGGCATATCGCTGCTTAGACAGCTGGGAAATACAAGGGTCCTGCCTGCTGGGATATGTAAAGATGCCTTTATCCTTGTATAGCCTGGAGAACATCTCTTCCCTCGCTAAACCAAACACCTATAATAAAAGAATGATATTAGCACTATATGAGGACAATATAGGACAAAGCTCTTTTGGCAACCTCACACCAACTGCCAGAATTTATGTCAATAGAGATACGATTCATAACCTATCTGCCACAATTGGACAAATTGCTGAGGACACAGATAAAAGTACTGCAGCCCAACACATATCTTTGAACTCATTGACTCGAGTGTTCCCGGGCAATAGAATAGTCCATGATTTCTTATTAGCAGAACAAGGAGGAGTGTGTGTAAGGGCTAATAATACATGCTGCACATACATCAATACCTCTGGAGAAGTTGAAACCCGAGTAAACAAAATACTTCAAAAGGCTACCTGGTTATAGGATGTACATAAAAAAGATGCACATCAAGACTTATTTCAGAACACATCTGAAATAGGGGGACTTTTTTGAGTACTGTTACAAGGCTCCATTTGATCATCATCTTCTCTCTAATGTGTTTCTTAATTTTCAATTGTTTGTTCAGATGCTATGACAAAGTGGTCAAAGAGAGAAATCATGTTTTCATAATTCAAAGTACGATGCTAGACTTGGGACTCAAGAATTCTTTGAAAAGAAGATTCAAGACTTTTACTCCTCTAATTCTGAAGAATTAACATCGCCCCTGTTCAGCAGGAAGTAGCCAGAGCGGTCGTCGCCCCTGTTCCCCTCAGGATGAGGAGTATCAAAGTGCAGAGGGACCTGAAATTGAGCAGGACCCTGCAGGGTCTTCCTGGATACAATCTCCTATTGTCCCCACTTCTTGTTTGTAGAAAAAGATTGAGATTTTTAGGTCTTCGCAGAGTTCCTAAGAGCAGACTCAAGCAGTTAATAATTACAGAAGTGAGGAAATACAGGAACAAAGGAAAAGCAATCAAGAAATAAATGTTTAGTCATAAAACAGTCACAGGATTCCTAGATCCTTTTCAAGGGATATAGATAACAAACTAATGCAACATATCTTTGAGTTGTTTTTCAGAAACCAGGATCTCATGATGAAACCCACTGACCACAGCCAAACAAGTTCGAACCAGAAGAATGATGATCAAGATGCCAGACATCACTTTGTTGATTAAAACCCCTCAATCAGAATAATCCATGAGAAAATCACACACTTAAGATCCTTACCCTTATCTTTAATCTAAAAATCTCCTATCTGAAAGTCACTGGGGAGTTCAGGTCCTTTAAACATTTACTGCCCATTCTATTTGCTTGGCACCCTGCAAATAAATGCTATACTTTCTTTCACCACAACCCTGTCAGTAGATCGATTTTGCTTATTTGGGTGGGCAAACTCAAGTTTGGTTAAGTAACAACCTGTATTTTGATTAGGAGAGCTCAGTGGTTTTTCTTAATGACTTCTCAGCTTATTGAATGTTAGGAGCACTTTCAAGCATACAAAAGTATAAACTCATATCCATCACCCAGATTCAAGAAGAACTGTATTCCTCATTTGTCTAAACTGTTACTCTTTTTGTTGAAATATTTTAAAGCAAATCACAAACACCATGCCATTTCACCCTTAGAAACTTCAGTATCTATCTCTTAAAATATGAGTGTTTTCTTAAATAACCACAATATGATTGCCCCAGCCAATAAATTTCATATACCATAATACGGAGTACTCAGGATATATTGAAAATTTCTTGCTCTTCCTCAATTGATTTATTCAAGCCAGAATCTAAATAAGGGGCACATAATTATCTACATCTGCTAACCTAGAATAGCACTTTATTCCCAAAGTTATTAAAGTATTGGAATCCTTTTGAAGGTCCTACCTGGTGGATTTTTCTTATTACTCATTCATAGTCATTTTGATAGCTTCAAGTACAACAAATTTTTTCCGTCTTTCAAAACTGAAACTCTACTCACTAAACACTATTTCTCTATTCCCCTCCGTTTCCCTTCTCCCTTGGCAGTACCTATCTACTTTGTTCCTCTCTGAATTTGACTAATTTAGGTACCTCATACAAGTAGATTCACACTATATTGGTCTTTTTGTGACTGGTTTATTTCACTTAACATGATATCTTCAAGGTTTATCCATTTGGTAACATGTGTTATATTTTCCTTCCTTTTTTTTTTTTTTTTTTTAATTTTTCAGTGGGTTTTGTCATACATTGATATGAATCAGCCATAGAGTTACACGAATTCCCCATCCCGGTCTCCCATCCCTATTTTCCTTCCTTTTTAAGGCTGAATCCTGGAGTAGGAAATGGCACCCCACTCCAGTATTCTTGCCTGGAAAACTCTTTGGACATAGGAGCTCAGTGGACTACAGTCCTTGGGGCCACAAAGAGTCAGACATGAATGAGCAACTGAGCACAAAGCTGAATAATCTGTTGTGAATGTATATATATATATATACCATATTTTTTATCCACTCATCCTTTGAAGGACACTTGATTGGTTCCATTTTTTGACTACTGTGAATAATGCTGCTTTAAATATGATTGCATAAATAAATAGCTCTTGTCTCTGTTTTTAGTTCTTATGTGTATGTACCCAGAAGTGGAATTGCTGGACCACATAGTAATTCTAGAGTTAATTTTTTGAGGACCCTCCCTTCTTTTTCACAGTGACTTTCCTTGCACTCTTGAGTAAATCAAGTTGGTCTTGGTGTATCTGTTTAAATAATTTGAATTTGATTTGTTGCTTTTTTTCTTTAAGATTATGGCATCTCTATATATTTAGGAGTTTGAGGGAAAGTCTTTTATTGTTATTATCCTTTTCTTTGTTATTGAATAGCCTCCTGGAGCATAAAAAGGAAGTATTTCAATATGCTCCAGGAGGCTATTCGATAACAAAGTAGAGGATAATAAGAATAAAAGACTTTTCCTAGAAGAGTCTAGGTATACTAAAATAAAAGTTGTGTCTCAATTTTCAAATTTACTTGTGAAAGTTTGATAATATTCCCTTTTATTTATCTATGATTGTACTCTCTTTCTGTTCACTGTGTTATTTGTACCTTTTCTTCCAGGTAAGTCCATGTAACTAAAAGTTTCAATGTTGTCCACTTTCTGGGTCCATTTTGTTTATCTTGCAATTTATCTCAATTTTCACCTATTCTAGTTTTTTTTAATATTTTAAGTTTGTAAGTTTCCCTCAATTCTCCACTTTTACAAAAGGCAGTTATTATTATTGATATCTAATAGTTTCCATTTTCCCTTAGGTTTTGGCTGATGAGTGTTTTTAGAATTTAAATAAATATCTTTTAGTATTTAAATGCCAAACATAGGAATCATTATCTTTTAATTTTATGCCCTCTTAATTTTTCTTGGTTTAGTTTATATGTAATGGAAAATTTTGAACTTCTTGTTTCTAAGTATAATTCTCTCCTTAATATTGACATTAATGTTGTGTTAAATGTTCACATGAATACTACGTCACAGTCATCTTTAAAAAATAATTTTATTTATTTATTTATTTGTAGCTTCAGTTGGTCTTTGTTGCAGCACGTACATTTTCATTGCAGTGGCTTCTCTTGTTGCAGATTACAGGCTCTAGGGGTACAGGCTTCAGTAGTTGCAGCACATAGACTCGATTGCTGTGGCTTGTGGCCTCTATAGCACAGGCTCAGTAGCTATGGCATGGGGATTTAGTTACTGCGTGGAATTTGGGATCTTCCTAGACCAGGGATCAAATCTGTGTCCCCTGCATTGGCAGGTGGATTCTTATCCACTGCACCACCAGCGAAGTCCCATCTCTATCTTTTTGTAGTACAGTAAGTCCCCTCCATATGAACGTGTTCTGTTCCAAAAGCAAGTTCCTAAGCCCAATTTGTTTGAAAGTCCAACAAAGTTAGCCTACGTACCCAACAAACACAATTAGATGTCTAGTACTGTACTGTAGTAGGTTTATAATAGTTTTCACACAAATAATATGCATGATACAGGGTGCTCGGGGCTGGTGCACTGGGATGACCCAGAGGGATGAGATGGGGAGGGGGGTGGGAGGGGCGTTCAGGATGGGGAACACATGTACACCTGTGGTGGATTCATGTTAATGTATGGCAAAACCAATACAATACTGTAAAGTAAAATAAATAAATAAAATTGAAAAAAAAAAGCAAACACACAAAAATAAAACATTTTTAATCTTACAGTACAATACCTTGAAAATCATGGTAGTATACAATACAACAGCTGACATACAGGGGCTGGCATCAAGTGAAAAGGCAGAAGAATTACTGACTGGAGAAGGGAGAGGAGGTAAGAGAAGCAAAGGCTGAAGGATCATGAGAAGTAGAAGTTTGAGGGAGAGCTGCAATTTCACTCACGCTTGACACTGATGTCTCAGGTTCTGGTTCTTTTCTGGATTCATTTCTATCTACCCTCTTCAAAAATGTTCCAGTGACATCTGGGTAGTAGCTCTGTTTTCCTCATCATAGATGATATAATAGTGCTGGATTGCATTCTGAACAGCTCCTGCAACCTTCCTATACCATCCTAAGTTCAAGTCCCATGCCTCAAAAACTAACAGTGCCTCCTCAAAGAAATAAAATTCCCTCTCCATTTCCTGGATCCTGAATCTGGTTCTTCAGTTACTTCTTCCTCTTGTCTCTCTTTGTCTTTTCTCTGCGCCTCCAATTCCATCAAGTCTTCATTAGTAAGCTCCTCGTGTTGCACAGCAAGGAGTTCAATGAACTGTCCTTCCTACAGTTCTAGCTTGAAATGTAGATGCTGGGATGCACATACATGAAAATGTAGGCCAGACTCATGGACTACAACAACTCATGTGATTGGACATGCAAACACACATTTGCATCTTTTAAAGTTGACAACTTTAAGGTTCATATGTAGGGGACTTACTGTAGTCTCTAGTGTTCTATTTTAGGCTTCAGCATCGAAGGTAATATGTCTTATGCTCAATCTTAAAAAATTAAGAGAGTTAACTTTTTTTGAGCTTATGTTTACAACCAATTGAGTGAAAAGCACAGAGAATTCCCACACACTCCAAGCTCTTACACAAGCACACTCTCCCTCATCATCATCCCACATCAGAATCACGGTTGTTAAAATCCATGAACTTACATGATACATCTTATCACCCAATGTCTATAGTTTACACTAGAGCTCACTCTTCATGTTGTACTTTCTGAGTTTGGACAAATGTGTGACTTGTATCCACCATTGTATCATATGGAATTATTTCACTGTCCTAAAAATCCTCTGTGCTCTGCCTAGTCACCTCCCTTCTCCAGTCCCTGTGAAGGACTGGTCCTTTCACTCTCTCCACAGTTTTGACTTTTCAAGAATGTCATATATTGGAATCACACAGTATGTAGCTTTTCCAGATTGGCTCCGTACACTTAGTAAGGTGCATTTCAGTTTCCTCTCTGTAATGTAGGTTGTTTTCTATAAAATGGCCTCCAATCTAATGGCTGGTGTCTTTATAAGAAAACAAAACAAAGGACATATGCACACACACAGTAAGGAGGCAATGTGAAGAGAAGGCAGAGGTTGGAGTGATGGATCTACATGCCAAGAAAGCCCATGTATCTCTGGCACCACCAGGAGCTAGAAGAGACAAAGCAAGATTCTTCCCTAGATCCTTTGAAGGGGAGCATGATCCTGCCTATACCTTGATTTCAGACATCTACTGTGGAGAGCTGGGAGACAATGTTTTTGTTTTAAGCCACCTAGTTTGTGGTACTAGGAATCTTAATACAACAGTCATGAACTCATGTTAGTTTCTGAGCCAGTGCTATTATTCCCAAGAATAATAACCAATTCCTGTCTAGATACAAGAGGAGAAGGACTGGTGGAGGTCAAGTTATAAGGAGGACACGTTTAGTTGCAGTAACCAAATTGAGAGACAAGCCTTCTGCAGACTCCTCCAATAGGGATGTTTACATTGACATAGCCGCACAAACGCAAGACTCCTTATCCTGTGAGGTTTACTTGGGGATAGGTAGTAATTTTTTTTTCTCCAAGTTTTGGAGAGAGGTAAGAATTTCTACTAAAAAGTAAACAGCTGATAATATCCTTACAACACTTTTTAGCCTCTGCTCCTCTATCATCAAGTATACAAAATATCCCTCTCCTTTTTAATTTTTATCCTCTATCCTAACTTGCACTTCCCATTCTCCAGTATTCATACACACTAATGTGTGTTATGGCAACCCACTCCAGTACTCTTGCCTGGAAAATCCCATAGACGGAGGATCCTGGTAGGTTACAGTCCATGGGGTTGCAAAGAGTCGGACATGAGTGAGTGATATAACTTTAACTTAATGTGTGTTGTGTAAGTCCTTGGATATATGTGTTTCTTCTAAAATATGTCATTTTGTGAATGATTGTGTCCTTAGTTTATGTGAATCTAATTATGCTTCACACCTCAATTATACTCAGCATTCTTTTTAAAAGATCTATGTAGGTTTTCATGCACATGTAATTCATTGTTTATAACTTGAATTTTACTGTATGTATCCACCGTATTTTATTTATCAGTTTCTCTAGTGATAAACACCAAGCTGCCTCTAACTTCCCACCACTGCAAGCAATGCTACTTATGAAGAGCATTTAAGGATCAGGGTGAGAGCCCCTTTGTTGGCTCCTAAAGTAAGTTTAAGTTTAATTCTGCTGTGTATTGCCAATTTGTTCAGGGTGACTCTGACATTGTGAAAATGAAGAATCATCCAAATAATTTCTATTTGTTCCATCTTGGGGAGAGGCCTCACTCTGCCAGGTCCAAGTCACCAACAGCCTGGTTCCACGGGCTTGAAATATTCAGGGAAACAGAAAGTCCCTCAACTTCTCTGTTTTCATGTGTAGCTGAAGCATGTGTAGACTCGGAGAGATAGTTATATTTATGACCTAGAAGGTTGTTAGTTTAAATACAACAATACTCTTCTTAAAATATATATATATATATATATATATATATAGGATTGAACTAATATACCACATATTCTTTACCCATCTGTCTGAACATTAGGGTTTTTTTATATCTCTTGGCTGTTGCAAATAGGGTTGCAATAAATGTGCGCGTGCTTTCTTGCTCAGTCATATCTGACTCTTTGCTACCGTGTGGATTGTATCCTGCCAGGCTCCTCTGTCCATTGGATTCCCTAGGCAAGAACACTGTGTGGGTTGCCATTCCCTTCTCCAGGGGATCGTCCCAACTCAGGGATTGAACCTGGGTCTCCTGCATTGCAGGTAGATAGATACTTTACTGTCTGAGCCACTGTGGAAATTGACAGTGTAAATACCTCTTTGAGATACTGCTATGAATTCTTTTGAATAACTACCTAGGAGTGAGGTTGTTGGATCATACACTACTTGCATTTTTTTAATAAAAGTTCATGAAGCTTGGTGCTGTTTGACATAGCAGCTGTACCATTTTACATTCCCAACTACTTCCAGATTTTTAAAGAAATATGAACACCCTAGGGACTAAATCCACACCCACATAGTGTCCTTGTCTTTACAGACAGGATATGAAGACAGTGGAAGGCATTTGTGAGTCTGACAGTCGTTAAATGGTTTGCATCCATTCTCAGAATTTAATTGCTCCAAGCAAAGGTGCATAGTCTGGTGTCAAAACTTTGTTGTTCTCGTTCAGTCACTCAGTCACATCCAACTCTGAGACCCCATAGTCTGCAGCATGTCAGGTTTCCCTGTCCTTCACTGTTTCCTGGAGTTTGTTCAAATTCATGTCCATGGAGTTGGTGATACCATCCAACCATCTCATTCTCTGTAGCTCTCTTCTCCTCCTGCCCTCAGTCTTTCTCAGCATCAGGATTTTTCTGTTGAGCCAGCTCTTTAAATCAGGTGGGCAAAGTACTGGAGTTTCAGCTTCAGTATCAGCCCTTCCAATGAATATTCAGGGATGATTTCATTTAGGATTGAGTGGTGTGATTTCCTTGCTGTCCAAGGGACTCACAAGAGTCTTCTTTAGCACCACGATTTGAAAACATCCATTCTTTGGCACTCAGCCTTCTTTATGGTCCAACTGTCTCATCCGTACATGACTACCAGAAAAACCATAGCTTTGACTATACCAACCTTTGACAGCAAATTCATGTCTCTGCTTTTTAATACATTGTGTAGGTTGGTCATAGTTTTCCTCCTAAGGAGAAAGTATCTTTTAATTTTGTAGCTGAAGTTACTGTCCACAGGATTTTGGAACCCAAGAAAATAAAATCTGTCATTGTTTTCACTTTTCCCCTTTCTATTTGATATGAAGTGATGGTACTCAATGCCATAATCTTAGTTTTTTGAATGTTAAATTTAAAGTTAAGTTAAAGACAGCTTTTCACTCTCTTCTTTCACCTTCAACAAGAGGCTCCTTGGTTCCTCTTCAAGTTCTCCCATTAAGATGATATCATCTGCATATCTGAGATTGTTGATATTTCTCCTAGCAATCTTGATTTCAGCTTGTGATTCATCCAGCATGGCATTGCATATGAAGAAGTCTTAAAGGAGGTGATATCCACACTAAGCCTTGAAGGGTCCTAGGAGTTAGCTGGAGCAAGACAGCAAGAAGGGCTTCCAGGTTGATAAGGCAGCCTGGAAAAACACAGAGAAGAGAGAACTTGACTCATACAGAAAATTCCTGATTCTTCAGTATGACTGGGGCTTAGAAATCCTATTAAAATCTGCAACTTTAATTTTCTATTTAATTGTTAGCTTTTCTTTGGCATATGCAGATGCTTAAACTTTTCATGTACTAATCTCCCTAGTCAGTCAACAAAGGCTGGGCTGTGATGTCCATCTTTCTTTTCATTGTAACAACAGAAGTTGCTAACTGAATACCAAAGGTATGAATATCTTCATCACACTAAGAGACACTCCTTGACTTCATATAGTTTATGGTGTTAGTGGGAAAAGGTAGTGAAAGTGTTGGTCACTCAGTCGTGTCCAACTCTTTGTGACACCGTGGACTGTAACCTGCCAGGCTCCTCTGTCCCTGGAATTCTCCAGGCAAGATCCCTTTTTTCCAGGGGATCTTTTGAACCCAGGGATCAAAACTGGGTCTCCCACTTTGCATGCAGATTCTTTACCATATGAGCCACAAGGAAAGCCCCTTAGTGGAAAAACCAGGCATTAAAGAAGGATTTGTGAGTTTTATAAATAAGAACAGTATGCTGTATACAGTATGCTCTGGGAACCTATAGAAAATGAATGGAGGAGGCTCAGAAGGTTTATCTGATGAAATGGAAGCAGATAGGCTAGATGGTCTTCAGAGGAAAAGAGTCAGGTAAACCTTTTTAATGTAGGAGAAGCCATTTTAGGCCTTAAGCTATTTTATGACCTAAGCCTGGCCACAAAGCTCACCCTTGAACAGGCCTTAGTAATTATGTTCATAAGAGAATAATACTACTGTTATCAGACAAGAGAGGCAACAATAGAAAATAGAGCAAATTAGTTGTAAAAACTTTCAGTTCTGTTTCATTGGTATACACTAGCATGAAGCACTTTCTTGAGGATTACTGCAGAATTTTGACCCTTCCTCCAGCACTCAATCACTAGATCAACAGGAACCTAAGGGATGATGACTCTTGAAAGTCCCTTGGACAGAAAGGAGATCAAACAAATCAATCCTCAATGAAATCAACCCTGAATATTTACTGGAAGGCTTGATGATGAAGCTGAAGCTCCAATACTTTGGCCATCTCATGCGAACAGCTGACTTCTTGGAAGAGACCCTGATACTGGGAAAAACTGAGGGCAGGTGGAGAAGGGGGCCAGCAGAGAATGAGATGGTTGGATGGCATCACTGACTCAATGGACATGAGTTTGAGCAAGCTCAAGAAGAGGGCGGATGACAGGAAGCTGGCATGCTACAATCCTTAGTGTTACAAAGAGTCGGGCATGACTTAATGACTGAAGTACCACAATAAAGGGATGATGCTGTTGACCTTTACTGAATTTTGTGACTTCAATCTACTAGAGCTTGGGACTCTGTCAACATTTGCCCCAATTCTCTGCTGACTTCTCTTCTGCTCAAGCCCCTTAATAATTATGCATATACCCTTAGTTTAAAACTTCCCCAATTTTGCTGTTCCTGGAGACACTGCTTTGGGAAAGATCTCCGATGGTCTCCTTACTTGCTGCAAGTAACAAACCCTTCCTTTTCCTTATCTTTGGTTTGGTTGACATCCATCAGGAAGTGAACTCAGTTTGGGGATAAAAAAGGGAAGGGGAATAATATCTAACTTAACACTGAGACATCATAGCTGTTATTAAAACATTAATTTTTTTTTAATGGCATGAGTTATGTACCTGGCATAATTTTAGAGCACAATGAATTTTATTTTCTGTATATGTCTCCTAGTAAATGATATCTTTTCATTAAGAGGCTTTATAACCATTATGTTAATTGTCCACTCAAGTATTCCTGCTTGGAAAATTCCATGGACAGAGGAGCCTGGCAGGCTACAGTCCATGGGGTCACAAAGAGTCAGACACAACTGAGTGACTGAGGAGTAGCAGCAGCAACAATACATTGAATAGACATGTAAGGCCAGGTGGATCACCTAGGGTTATGTATGTTGAAGATAGAATAAGATCTTTGTCCTACTTGACTAAAGCACCTCTAACCCATATCACCTTTGTCTGAATTCTGAATGGCTTTCAGAACTTGCAGGAGGTGGAGAAGTCAGATGAGATTATCAAATGCTGCCTTTCCCCCAAAGAGCAGCGGGACAGTTTGTTGTCAAGAAAAGACAGAGTTCTTTTTTTTTTTTTTCAGTAAGACAGAATCTTCATAATGTCTTGAGAGGAGAAGGCAAAGTTGGGATGTCTAAAAGGTTTTGGAGTCTAGTTTCAGAAGTGTTTTCAAGGAAGGGCTTGATTAGGATTGGTTAAGGATCATGAAATAAGAGTTTAAGATTGATGGTCACAACAAGAGAAGCAGCAAGTGTTCAGAGAATCTTGGGAAGTATATTGTCAGTTGACATTTTCTGTTGAAAAACTGAATGATCATTTAAATCACTTTTTTGGAAACTTTTAGAAATAAGCAATAGTTTCACCTTTCATCTTCTGGGGAAGAGTTCCCTGAAATAGTCAACTGTTGATGCAGTGAGTGTAATAGGATAATTCTGTTACTGTAGACACCATGTGGTTTTACATGCTTTCGGTTCTCTCAAGTCAGGTGACCCACCTGAGAGACGAGACAATGGGGGATGTGCCGAGTTGGTGGACCCAGACATGATCAGTTGCTTGTCAGGATGCTAAAAAATAATCTTGCAATGGAAAACCTTTGTTCTCATAACCATGTAACAATAATGTCATTTGAATGTATGCTCATTGTTCTCTTGGCATTGACTTTTCGTCACTGGCCCACAGGAAGCCCTTTGGTCTTTTTCCTCCACCTTACCTCTCCTCTGACCATGGCAGAGCCTTGACTCAATTATGTGGTTACATAGGGGTCTAAATCTGGTTAGGCTTCCCCTTTTTGTCAAAGAGTCCACCACAGCCAGTGTGAACATTTGCTGGTAGTCAAGTTACAAAAGGGGGGACCTTGCACAGGGGACCTTTTCCACAGCCTTCCAGGAGCAGATCTGCCCAGAAGCTTCCAAAGTGATTATCCTGTTGCAGACATCAGGTAAAATGAGCAGGCCTAGAAGGGGTGAATGCTGATGTGTGCTGGAAAGGTCAACACTGGTGAGCACACAGCTTCTGGTTTGGAGAAACACAGAGGGTCTGATCCTAGACAAGAAGCGCTAATCTAATCTCTAAGTAGGGAGAACATAGCTCCCTCTGAACAAACACCAGGCCTGATTTGCATAGATATGCATTGGGAGTGGGAAGTGGTTGGGGGGCATAACTAACATTGATTGAGGGCCTGTAAGGACTCTTTTGCACATCATATCATCAAAAAGTTCAGCATATCTACAACCTTTGAAATCAAATAATATTTTAGTACTTTGACAGACCTCTGTTTAAAATAAATTTGGAGCAAATCTTTTCTAAAATTAGGACATCTCCTTGGTTTTTTGTTTGTTTGTTTTTTCAGGCTGACTTCTCCTTGACAAAAGACATCAGTTAATACCTTCCACTGAACACATGCTACCCAGACAGGTAAGGTGAAGTTTGACCTCCTAGTCCCAACAACAGCAACAACAATTTTCTAGTATTTTATTTGTTAACTGTGAATAAAATGAAAAGATCTGAAGGGTGAAGAGTCCATTGTCTTCAGAATTTACTTCCCACAAGTACTTCCATTTGGCTCTCCAGCCCTCACTAGTTTAGTATTAGCAGTGAGGGCATCCTCTAGAAAGGGGCGTCTTCATCTCCACCCACCCTCCTTCACCCATGTTCGGCTTTGCTTCCTTGTAGCTCAGCACGGCTCTGCCCCTCGGTTTCCATGACTGCTCTCCATGGTCTCCTCCTCTAGATCCCCTTCTCAGGCTCCTCTCTTGAAATCCTTTTATATACAGTTTCATCCTTAACTCTTCCTCTCTTCCCTCCACTCCCTTAGAACACTGAAGACTTCTGTGATTACTTTCATGCACACCACTTCAATCCTGCTTCTCTGCCCTGATCTTCTGAACCCTGTTCATCCATTCATGCCACCTGACTTGATTTCTGATCGTGCAGGTGTCCCTGGAATCCTGCTCCACCCACTGCATCTGGCACCCTAGTCCTAGCATCTGCCAGAACCCATTCTGAGTTTGTGGCATTCTACTCTTAAAAAGCCCACTATCAAGGACCTCCCTCAGAAAGGTCTGTAGACAGACCTACAGAAATTCTGTCAACTTTAGCCTTGGATTCAAGACCCAGTTGGTCTGGCTTCCAAATGTCTACATGCATGCTAAGTTGCTTCAGTCGTGTGTGACTCTTCATTACTCTGTGGACTGAGGCTCATCAGGCTCTTCTATCCATGGGATTCTCCAGGCAAGAAGACTGGAGTGGGTTTCTGATGCCCTCTTCCGGGGAATCTTCTCCACCCAGGGGTCCAACCCGTTTCTCCAGCAGCCCTTGCATTGCAGGCAGGTTCTTTACTGCTGAGCCACCGGGAAGGCCCTCCAAATGTCTGCCATCTGCCTATTGCCATACCTTCCACCTAGACAATACCCCTAATCTTTCCCTACATCTGAGAATTTCTTACAATTTTTTCTCAGTTATTACAATATTTTCATGTCCAAATTCTGCATATTCAAATCTCACTGAGTGTTCTTATCTTGTCCCTTGGGTAAAGGTACCAAAGTCTCTTGGAAAGTACTTATAACAAGTATAATAAACATATAATAAATCCCAAAGGCTATATCTAGTAAGTGTAATATCCTGGAAGTTCAACAGAAGGTACTTCACAGAAAAACCCAGTTATATTACTGCCATTAAAGAAAAAAAAAAATACATGAAGGGGACTCCCCTGGCAGTCCAGTGGTTAAAACCCTGTGCTTCCAAAGCAGGGGTCATGAGTTTGGCCCCTGATTGGAGAACTAAGGTACTGTATGCCCCATGTGGAACCAAAACAAAAAATAAAAATAAAGCATACAAGACTCACCTATTACTATTTTAAGAAGTTGGAAAAAGTAAAATAAATCTCTAAAAGGCAGAATAAGGAAACTGTAAGGTAAGAGCAGAAATTAATGACCAAGAAAACAAAAATGCAACTCTAAAGCCATAACTTTGTAATTTTAAAATCTGGATTGCTGAAAAATGTGGATGTTGGTACTTCACAACACAGAAGAAAGAAACAGGAGGAAAAAGCATAACAATACAAAATTAGGCCAAAAAGAGACTTGTCCCATATACAGAGGAAGGATAGATACATGTGAGACTATTATGTACTATTATAATTAGTTTATTTGAAAATCCAAATAAAATTTATGCCTTTCTATGAAAATATATCTTACCAAAATTATATTAGAAAGACATGGAACACCTAAAGAAATTAATGACATAGAAGAAATTAAGAAAATTCTTCTCAAAAATCCTAGTCTCAGATCATTTCATGTGAATCTTTCAAGTACTGAACAAACAGATATTTCTGATGCTGTTTAACTATTCAAGACCAGAGACATATGGGAAATATCTTAATTTTTTTTTAAATTGGCAAATCTTTAATCTAATAATATAATTTTGAAAAAAGCTACAGACTAATTTTGCTTCTAAATAGAAATGAGAAAGAAAAGTTTAATAATATATATCTTCACATATAAATTTTATATATATATATATATATATATCTCAAATGAAGTCAGAAATACATTAAAAGAATAACACACCAAGACCAAGAGAGGTTCATTTCATGAATCAAGAAATTAAGGATGGTTCCATATTAGGAAATTTAACAATATAAACTAATTTTAAATGAGTCAAAAGACAAGAACCATTTGATTGCCTTTAAGAATATTGAAAATGCATTTCATAAAATTCCTCCACCCATTTCTTATAAGCCTCTTAATAAAATGAAGATGTAGGGGGTGTTCCCTTATCATAAGGAAAACATTTCTCAAAACCAAAACCTCCTGCCAGATTCCTCTGTCCATGGGATTCTCCAGGCAAGAACACTGGAATGGGTTGCCATTTCCTTCTCCAAAAACCAAAGCCGGGATGTGTTTAATGCTAAAACACTAAAGGCATTTCTAATAAAGTCAGAGACAAGAGGGGGGTCTGATAGCACCATTATTATTGGATATTGCTCTAGAACTTCCTGCCAATGCAATTAGAAAAGGATGGGATTTAAACATGTAATTAATAAAAAGGAGTTTGCAAAGCTGTCATTATTTACATATCATATGATTGTACATCTAAAAATTAGACAAAGAGAAACATCTTGAATCTGCTAGAAAAACAGAAGAATGAATAAAGAAATATTTACAAAATTAACATTAAAAATGTATTTTACTAAAAAATAACTTCTATTAAAGTTTTAGGTCAAGAAGATAGATGAAGAGCATGCTAAAGCACTCCCTTCCATGCCTAAAATATAGTAATACTAGACAGAATATTATTTACAATATTTGAATATTCAAATAGTTTAAGAATACAGTCTCAAAGGCAAGAAAAAGGGAATTCCCTGGTGTTCCAGTGGTTAAGAATTCGCCTTCCAGTGTAGAGGACCTGGGTTCAATCCCTGGTCAGGGAGCTAGGATCCCACATGCCACAGGACAAGTAAGCCTGCTCTCCTCAACTAGAGAAAAGCCCAACGCAAGATCCTCTGTGTCCCAGATAAGGCCAAAAGTAAATAAATCATAACATTTTTAAAAAAAGACAGGAAGAGAGAATTCCCTAGGTGTTGGATATAGAGCCGTAGCTATATCCATGGCTTTCAAGTTACATGGCTTTCAAGAGAACCAGAGATGGGCTGTAGAAGCAGGTGTTTAAAAGCCCATAGGCCTAGCATTTAATGAGGACCTGGAGCTAGAGCCGGGACTTAGCTGCCATCCACAAACAAGAATCTGAGTGTCCTTCCACTCTCCCAGGTTCTCAGCAAGAAGAGAGAGTTAGTCCTCCCAGGCTGGAATCATACAATTGGAATCTTGGGTCTGTACCACATACATGTGGGACCTGCATTCTCAAAGTAGCAAAACCCAAGCCAATCCACTAACATAAAAAATGGTCTTATCTGAGTCAGGGGACTCAGAAGAGTACCTGAGCAGAGGCAACCAAGTGGACTTTCCCTACATGGAGACCCCCTACAAGCTAAATCACATGAGTAGAAATCCCTTGAGCAAGAATTATACATGTGAGGAAAGCCAACGCCATTTAAGTACCATCTACTCACTCCTGAAGAAGTAAAGCTACTAAAACAATCTAAAGGAGAAACTAAAATAAATACATGGGAGATGTGTGAGTAAAGAAAGAATAGCATCATTAAACATAAATAGGAGGTGGTATTCTACCAGCATGACTCAAGCCAATAAGGCTTCCACCCTTAGTCACTTGCACTGCCAGAATCTCTTCTCTCCAACAATCTGCTGAACGAGATCCCTGTGGACCCACGTCTGGTCCCAACTCCTGCAGCCCTCTGGTGATTTCCTCCTTGGGAACCTTGGATATAAAGGTGCCACCATCCACTCCAACAGCATTTCCTAAAAATGAATTTCTAATAGAAGGGGTTGTGAAGGGGCCTCCGTCCACTTCTGCCTAGAATATCCTTGTTTCCTTAGGCCACCTCACCCCCTCCATCCAAAGCATAGCAGAGGGTGGGGTTTCAGGAAGGGGCAGAGGCCTTAATCGAAACACAAAAACAGTCTACTGCACCCGTCCCTCAAGGCTGTCCAGGGCCTTTTCCATGGTGACTTGTTTCCAGATTTGTCTATTGTTTCAAAATTCCAACTCCACAGTCATCTTTTACATTTTATTTTAAATCCAAACATGAATTAATATGCAGAATAATTTGCATATAGGAACTTATGTAATTTGGGCACATTTCTGCATAACAGGAACTAGGAAGACAAACATCCTAATTTTCTATAAATATATACAGTTATGAACTTTCCTGGTGTTCTGGTTGTAGAGAATCTATATACCAGTGCAGAAAACATGGATCATATCCCCTAGTCTGGGAAGGTCCACATGCTTCGGGTCAACTAGGCCAGTGCTCCACAACTACTGAATCTGTCTGCCCTAAGGCCAGGGCTCAGCAACAAGAGAAGCCACTGCAAATAGAAGCCCTGGCATGGTAAGGAAGAGTAGCCTCTGGTTGCCACAATTAGAGAAAGCCAGAGAACAGCGATGAAGACCCATAGCAGCCAAATATATGTGTGTATATATGCTTTTATATATATACACACACACACACATTTATGCATACACAATAGTAAAGTGAAAGTGAACATGTTAATTGCTCAGTCCTAGTCCTGTCCAACTCTTTTCAACGCCATGGACTATAGCCCATCAAGCTCCTCTGTCCATGGCATTTCCCAGGCAAGAATATTGGAGTGCATAGCCATTTCTTTTCCAGGGTATCTTCCGGACCCAGGGATTGAACCTGCATCTCCAGCATATTCTGCAATGGCAGACAGAATCTTTACCACTGAGGCAGCTCAGAAGCCTGAACATAGTTTGGGCTTAGGGTAGTAAATTCAAAGAAGTAAGGTTTGTTTACACAAGCGTCTCAGCTATGAATTCCCTGTCTCTGATGATAAGGATGTACTCCTACCTCAAGATGCAGGGAGTGCACCTTTCCCAGGAGAGATTCATTTCTTGCTTTTCAGGGAGACAGAGACCAGTGAGAGATTCCTATTTGCATTGCCTGATTCTCAAGCAAGTCCAATTCAAAATGATCAATATGTCATTGTGACAGATTTGGGGATGCCCCAACCTGAGCCCCAACCCTGAGTGCATGCTTCCAGCCTGAGGCTTAAAGAAAATGGAAGGGCCCTATGATCTTAGGCCTCAGGTATCAGGTACAGCTTCCTGGAGGAGGTGAAGCTGACTACTTTATAGAACTAATTTCCAGGTGACAAGGAGAATAGTTTTGCAGGAGAGGAAACAGCTTATGGACCAGGCAGAGGAAAAGAGAATACAGCACATACAGAGAACTACTAGTTCTGAGAAGCTGTGAGACAGAAAAGGGGCAGGGCACAACTTTTTTAAAAATGGCATAGGCATTGAAGACACAACCCAAACTGACTAGAACCAGCTGGGTCCAAAATGGTAGACAAGTCAGCTTCCATTGGAACTTGAGTCACAGTAGACACTCACTGTAATACATCATCTGGTAAATGACACACCCACAGGCACCATGGTAGTTCCAAGGGTGACCATGAGGGTCAAAGAGTGGGCATTGGCCCCAATTCATGGCAATCTCTGCCCCTAAGATAACTGGAATACTCCTCCCACTCATTAACCTATGAAATTACCCATTCTATAAAAAACTGACAACCCTGCCTTCTGGGACCTCTTGCCATCTGAGATGGACCATTCCCTGTCTATGAGGTGTATGTCTCCCTGAATAAACTTTCTTTTGCTTTACCATAGCTCACTCTTGAATTCTTTTCTGCACAAACCTAGAACACACACTTGGGATGTCCCCAATGATGTCCCTGAGACTGGGATGTGACCACCCTCTCACACCCCATTTTGTTTGCTATAACAGTTGGACGGAGAAGTAGAGAAAACAAAGAAAGACACCAGGTTGTCTTTTAAAGTCTCTGTTGTCTTAAGTTTTACACTTGTTTTAGCTATCTCGTCAGCACATATAATTTTAAAGACTCTGATGTTGAGGAAGATTGCAGGCAGGAAAAGAAGGGGATAACAGAGGATAAGATGATTAGATGGAAAATAATAGAAATAGAAAAAAAAAGATAATTAGATGGTACCACCAACTCAGTAGACAAGAGTTTGAGCAAGCTCTGGGAGATGGTGAAGGACAGGGAAGCCTGATTTGCTGCAGTCCATGGGGTTGTAGAGTCAGACACAACTGAGTGACTGAACAAATTTTCAACCCACACCATCCATAAACATGAATACATAGGAAAATGAAATTAAAAACAAACACAGTAGAAGCCTACTGACTGCACAATGTCAAATCACTGTGAAGTTTCTAGCCACATTCTGAGTGGCACTGATGTGGAGCTTATGAGAGCTGCTGGTCATCCCTCCAGATTTGTGCATATCTGTGGTGGTCCTGGGGGCAGAGGTCACGGAGATTTCCCAGAGGAGGTTACACTGAGGTGCAGTTTTAAGAAATGGTAGGCATTAACTGTGAGGAAGAGTGAGAACTAGAGGGAAGAACATCTTCAGAAGAGAGGAACAAAAATATGTGTTATATGATGAATTGTGTTCCCCTCAAAAGGTATATTGAAATCCTAACTCTTAGTACCTTGCAATGTGAACTTTTTGGAAATAGGTTCTTTACAGAGGTAGTCCAATTAAAATGAAGTACTTAGGGTGGGCCCTAATTCAATATGATTGGCATCCTTATTTAAAAAAATTAACAACTTGTGGATGCAGAGATCAACAAGCACAGAAGGAAAATGATGTTTCGACACATGGAGAAAATGGCACCATGAAGGAGGAGGCAGATATTGGAGTCACACTCCCAGAGGCCAAGAAGTGCCAGGGGCCGCCAGAAACTAGGAGAGAAACCGTGACTGGGCTGATCCTTTGGGTCTTGTGTTTGTTCCATGCTGGGTTGTGACTGTTTTTAAGCCTAGATTGAGTCAACTGGAGGTGGCACTCAGGAGACTTTATAACCATGCCAGCCTGAACTGTCAGCCTCCCTGCTCCTGGGCTGAGCCCTCCTTGGCCCACTGACTCTTTCTTCCTGAGTCCTGGATGGTATCCTGGTGTGAAAACCTTGTCCCTTGGTAGGGTTTCGATTACTTGCATCTCAGTTCTGCTACCTTTCTGATCAGACCTCTGAGCCCTGAGACCTGGACACGCCAAGTTACCTGCCAGTGAGGCTCTGTGCTATCTTATCTTTTTCAGAGGACTCTGTTCCAGTCACCCAGGGAAACATTGTGCCATCTGTGAATGGCAGCTCCTGGAACACAAGCTAAGAAGGTGATGTTCACTAGTATAGTGAGATGGCATCCCCTGGAGTTGTGCAATGGAAGCGACTAGTGTCACTATAGGCTCAAACATCCTTTGAGTGTGGCAGTGTCTCATTCATACAAGATTCCTTCATCTGCCTATGAACCCCTGCTCCTCTTTTCCACCCCAGTTCACCAACTGGACCAGACTAGACCACATCCACGAGACCAATGTATTGACCAGGGAGGGTGGGGGACTTGGGGTAGAAATTAGGGGGGTATAAATTTTATTACTTTTCTCATTTCTGAAGCTGGGAAATGACTGGGAGATGAAACAGCAGAGATGTCAACTTTATTACTCATCACAGCTGGAAAGAAGGACGTTACTTAAAGGTACACAGTGCATATCTCACACTTGAACTAAGAATCCCACGTTCACTCTGGTTACAGGCAGAGAGCTTCAGTGTCTAGTGTTCCTGTGATACTGTCATTTATAATAAGAGATACATATCGGCTTTGTCCCATTTCTGGCACAAAGCTCCTAAAACCCTTGGGATCTCTTAAGTGATGAGAGCCATAAAGAGGTCTTCTGTATGCTAATGAACAACTTCTGGATGGCAGCTAAGGATGGGAACTGATCAGTTGGACTGATCCAACTGATGGCAATTCAGTTGGTTCATTGCCATGAACCAATCATGTCATTAAAGGATTGGAGCTTTAATCGTACTCCTCTGACCTCCTGATTTCCAAGGAGATGAGAGGGGTTGAAGATTGAGACCAATCACCAATGGCCAGTGATTCAATCAGTCATGCCTGTGTAGTGAAGCCTCCATAACACCCCAAGGACCAGCGTTTGTAGAGCTCTTTGGTTGGTGAACCTGTGGAGATGCAGAGAGGAGCATGCTCCAAGAGGATTAGGAAGCTCCATGCCTTTCCCCACTCCTTACCCTATGTGTTTCTTTCATCTAGTTGTTCCTGAGTCACATCCTTTTATGATAAACCCATACTCTAGTAAGTAAATATTTCTCTGAGTTCTGTGTGCTCTAAAAAATTAATTGAACCCAAGAGGAGGTCATGAGAGCCTCTAAGCTACAGCCTGTCAGTCATAATGTAGGTGACAACCTGGGCTTGTGATTGGCATCTGAGATGCAGGGCAGTCGTATGGGACTGAACTCTTAACCTGTGAAATCTGAAGCCATGTCCAGGTACAAGGTGTCAGATAAGTTGAAAGGTAGAACACCTCGCTGGTGCCCAAGAATGGCTTGAATGAGGGGAACACCCTACACACTGCAATTGTTGATCAGAGTCTTTCTCCCCCAGTGAAGCCTGGCTGGGCCTGTCCTGCTGAACCTGCAGTGGGTGGAAAGCAGACCTGCATGCATCCTCTCTGTGGGTAGACAGAGCAGACACAGGTCCTGGCCTTTGCTCCCACCCTGCTCCCAGTCTACAGTTCCCTGTGCTTCACATAGGACCTTGTTGCTTATCCATCCTACCAACAATGGCATCTACGAATCCCAACTCCCAGTTCTTTCCTCCCTCACCCCTTTGAAACTACATATACATTCTCTATGTCTGTGAGTATGTTTCTGTTTCACAGATAAGTTCATTTGTGTCATATTTTAGATTCCACATGTAAGTGATATCATATGGTATTTGTCTTTCTCTTTCTTTCTTTGCTTAGTATAATAATCTCTAGGTCATCCATGTTGCTGCAAATGGCAATATTTCATTCTTTTTATGGCTGAGCAGTGTTACATTATATACATATATATGCCACATTTTCTTTATCTGTTCATCTGTCAATGTACATTAAGGTTGTTTCCATGTCTTGCCTTTTGTAAATATTGCTGCTATGAACAAGGGGTGAATGTACCTTTATGAATTATAGTTTTGTCTGGATATGCTCTCAGGAGTTTTGTCTGGATATAGTTTTGTCTGAATATCTCAGTTGGCTAGATGGTATGCCAAATCTATTTTTAGCTTTTTGAGGAAACTCCATACTGTTCTCCATAGTGGCTGTACCAATTTACATTCCCATCAACAGTGCAGAGGAGCTCCCCTTTCTCCATACTCTCTCCAGCATTTGTTATTTGTAGATTTTTTTAGTGATGACCATTCTGACTGGTGTGAGGTGGTACCTATTGCAGTTTTGATTTGTGTTTCTCTAATAACTAGTGAGGATGAGTATTCGTTCACATGCCTATTAGCCTTCTGTATGTCTTCATTGGAAAAATATCTATTTAGGTCTTCCGCCTATTTTTGGAGAGTGATTTGGGGTTTTTTTGTTATGGTCTTGGATGAGCTGTTTGTTTATCTTGGAAATTAACCCCTCGGTGGTCGCATCATTTGCAACTATTTTCTCTCACTTGGTATAACCTCAGCTTTAGACTGTTGAGAGGAGATGCTGAATGCAATTGTCCAGTTCTTCCTGCAACAGAGATCCTAAACGTGCAATGGTCTAAGCAAGCTAAAAAATTATTTCTTGTTCACATATCAAATGGGGAATAAACAGTCAGGAGCAGACTCAACGGCTTTACAATGTTGGGGGCCTAGGCTCTTCCTAACTGGTTATTCTGTGATCCCTAGACTGTTGGCCTAATCTTCATGAATCAAGATTTATCACTACCACATTCCAGCTAGTGGGTAGGGAGAAATACGTTTTCTTCTTTAAATGCAGGAGCTAGAGTTTGCACACACATATATCGCTTCACTCACAACTTAGTAGCAGAAGCTTAGTTAAGTGGCCATATTAAGCTATGACGGAGGCTCAGAGATGGAGTCTCTCTTCTACATGGTGATGTGTCCAGCTCCAAGTTGGAGATTGTATTACTAAGGATGATGGGAAGAACAGATATTGGAGACAGTAGTCCCACCATTTTTGACCCTTCTTCCTATCCATTTGCCATCACATCCTGGCCCATGCCCACTGCTGATGCCTTTTCTATTCTTTATCCCTGCTGACACCATGATGGAACAGCCCTTACAGCTTCCTACCTCTTGTCTTATGAAAACCTTCTAGCAGATTTTTTTTGCCTCCAGTCTCTTTCCACCCTTCCCTGGTGATCATTCTAAAGTATAAATCTGATCGTCTGGCTCCATTGTTTAGAAATTTTTCAAGGGTTCTATTGCCCAGAGCAGTGAGATTTTAACTGCAGATTTCTGAATCCTTGAAATTGCAAGCAAATTTGGCACTCCTGTGCATTTTTCCAAAGAAAGCTTCAGATTCTTCAAGGAGTCTGTGATTTCTCTCAAGTTATAGGCACAAGTTCAAATCCCTAATCAATGTACAAGTGAGATGTGTCTCCCAACCTTCTTCTCAGATCTCCTTTCCTGTCACTTGTCCTGTGCAACCTAAACACAAGACCTCCTGAAATGACTCTGAAAGAGCAGGTCATGCTCTTTCACCCTCCTTGTCTTTACACCTGCTGTTCTAACTGGAATGCCTGGGCAATCTCCAATGAATCATTATGTATGTATATGTGCATGCTCAGTGGCTTCAGTCATATCCAACTCTTTGCATCCCTAAGGAGTACAGCCTGCCAGTCTCTTCTGTCCATGCGCTTCTCCGGGCAAGAATACTGGAGTGGGATACCACGCCTTCCTCCAGGGGATCGTCCCAACCCAGGAATCAAACCCTTGTCACCTGGAGGCAGAGTCTTTAGCTCTGAGCCACTGGCGAAGCCCCTAACACCCTATGGCTTAGCTCAAATGCCAACACCTCTGCAGGTTTCCCTGACTCCTTCTGGTGAGTCCAACTGCAGCGCGATTTGGACTTTCATTATTCAGCTATTCTGCTATTGCTGTCAGTCTCTCTGTCTCCTTTACCAAGCCATGAACGCTGGAGCCTAGGACCCAGAATGACAGTCTACGAATATTTACTGAATAAATGTCACAAATGCCCCCACCCCCGCAAATCTGGAGTGTTCTTTCTAAAATGTAAATCTGAACATTGTTTCCTATAGTCCTACTTCCTTCAAATCCAAACTTGTTATATAGTGGCTTTCTCTCCAGTCTCATCTTGCAATCCTTCCTTTTTTTTCTACTCCAGGAACTCTGGAGTTCCTCTAATGCCCCAATCAGTGTTCTCCCTCGTCTTAAGGCTTTATGCGTGCTTCCTCAGCTCCTCTTTGCCTGGCTAATGTCTCATCATCCTTCAGATAGCTTATACATTCCTCAGGAATCCTTGACCTCATCCCCATCCTTGAACTAGGCTGAGGGTCCCGGCTGAGGTCCCACCTATGTGTCCCCATCACACCTTGTACCTTCTCAGTTGCTACATGCATCATTCTGGGCCAAAATGACTTGGTTGTCTCTCTTGTCTGCTAACCTGTAAGTTCCATGCCTAACTTACCTACCACCATTTCCAAGCCTGAAACATAGTGGTTGGAAGGGAGTAAGTACCTGGCAAATCTGTGTCAAATAAAGGCTAGATAAATGAATTTCTCAATCATGAATCAAAGGCCTTTAGAACAAAGACATCACAGTTCTATGGTCCCTTATGACCTGGTTCTCACATATTTTCAGTCTCATCTCTTGCAAATCTACCCTTTGATCACAGTGTCTCTCTTAAACTCTACATTGCAGTTCTATCAAATTGAATGAAGGTCCCCAGATGCTGGCTCTCAGATCATTCAGCCTTGGTGACACTGGACTCTCTAACTGACATGCTGGTGGTGAGGTAACAGGACAGTATCCCTTAATCAATCCTTAGACCTCAACAGGTCTAAGTGGAAATGTGCTCATGGTCATCAAATAGTTAACTTTTTCAGCTACAGATTGGCACTTGCCATCTATCTCTACAAAAATTAAATCATGTGCTGCTGCATCTGCTGACTTTCACATCCCGTATAAGGAGTTTAGGGTAGGGAGTTGAAATGAGGCACTCTGCTCTAGGAAAGATTCATAGGTTTTCAGACAGATATTTTCAGTAACTGATTTTATGAGCCCAATTCTTGCATCTCCTCATATCTAGAAACTTTCACAAGACTTGCAGAAACCTTCTGCAAAAGTGATGTGCTTGATTGAACAAACTTCCCCTTCACCAAAATCACACCTGTGCTGACCTTCCCCACTATCCTGTGGAGCAGTTTCTCAGAGGTATCTGAGGTGCTATCTCCCAGGATATAGTTCTCATTTTGCTCCCAATGAAACTTAACTCACAACACTCACACTGTGCATTTTTTTAAAGTCAATAACTTCTTCCATCATGTGGGGATTTTAGCATCTGTACAACAGTTCTGGAAATGTGTTCAAATAATGTTTTCTGGGGACCTCAGAGAAGAGTCAAAACAGAAGACGTAGTAGGAGGACTCAGCCCCAGGAAGGCTGCATAGAGTTGCATGTAGCTACAGAACCATGGAGAGAGAAAGATGATGACAATTCCAAGACCTGGGGATGATTAAATGTGGGGATAGAAGAAAAGAGAAAGTCAAGGTTGACTCCTAGGGTTATGGTTGGATAACTTGGTAATTAGTGTTGCCTTTACTACCTTGAGGGATCTTCCCTGGTGGCTCAGACAATAAAGAATTCACCTGCGATCCAGGAGACCCAGTTTCAATCCTAGGGTCAGGAAGATTCCCTAGGAGAAGGGAATGGCTACCCACTCCAGTACTCTTGTCAGAATTCCACGGGCAGAGGAGCCTGGTGGGCTATAGCCCATAAGGTTGCAAAGTGTGGGACATGACTGAGTGACTAACACTCTTTTTTTTTAATTTTCATTTTCTTGAGAGTCTGGAATCCTGGCAGTTGTGTGGTGGGGGAGAACCAGAGGTGCCCAAGTTTGGACCTGAAGGTGGAGCTCGATGGTTATGGATAGAAAGTCAAGATTGGAAGTCAGCAGTGGCTTCAGGGCTGCATGAGATGTCTGGAGAGGTAGGGAAGGGGTGGGATTGAAAGAGGTCGGGACTAGAGATTTGCAAAGGGAGGAGCCAACAGAAGACTGGATCAGCCCTCCAGCCTCCTTCCTCACTCTGCTCAGGGCTGCATCCTGGGGCTGGAGCTCCTCTCCAGGTAAGGCTGGCAGAAGTGTGGGGAACAGGGCGGGCCCTGTACTGGGCCAGCTAGCTGTACGATGTACTCTAACTCTGATGGCTGAGAAAGGCACCTTCCTAGGTGTCTCTTATTAAGAAATTGGGAATATGAAAATAGTGGTGCCATGAGAGAAGAAAACGAAGACCAGGAGGAAATGAGGGAGTACTTAACTAATGGTTTTACAAACAGAGTCAGAAGGTGAAATTGACAGTGTCTTTGGAGACAATGGTATAAGTGAGAGCTTTGGAGTTTAGGGGACCCAGGCTTTGATTCTGTCTCCTCCATTCCCTTGGCATGAGGCCTGAACTATATCTTGACCTATTTCTTCAGAGTATTTCTGACTGAGGGTAGATTTGAAAGTAGTAAGTTTTTCTACATTTCCTTCATTGTTAGAAAATTGAACTTTTTCTAAAAACTAAAGGAATAACATGTTTACATTACAATCATATAAATTCAAGCAAACATACCTAGAAAAGTATCTTTTTTTTTTTTTTCTGAGTACAGAATGGGGGTACTTATCTACATGCTAAACCTTAAACTTTGAATTCTGTGTCAATGGCTTTGCTTGAATTCTAGGCCCTGAGACACAGCTGCACAGGAGACTAAGTCCTACTCTGAGAGAACTCATCCTCCTTCCAGGACGAGGAGCTTCGTGGGTGAGCAGTGGTAAAAAGCAAAATTCAACCAATTTCATGGGCCAATTGGGGAGCATACCCTCTAGAACACAGAAGGGGGACTCCCAGAGATTTCACAAATGGAAGGTTTTTAATAAGAAAAATGGTGGGGCAAGGTAGCTACTAAGGAAAGAAAAGGAAGGACATCTTTTGAGGGGAAAAGAATGGCAGTTTCATCATGTAGTCTGCTTCTTCCTCTGGGGGCAGGCTATGGAGAGGGGCCATATGAGAGATTACCTCCTTGGTGCCAATCAGAGTAATCCAACCCGGCTGGATAAAGATTGCATTTCTGGTGAAGGTGGAAACTGCAAGTTGGTCAAATGTGAAGTCTAAGTCTGGTGTCCTGGGCTTTAGCATAACTGATGCCATCCTGGACTTGTGATTTTCCTTTAGCAGCAGCTAAGACTTGGCAGAAGAGTGGCTTGGTAAATGGAGAAGTGGAGGGGGTGTAGGAGACACATATTTTAAAGAATCAGGAGGACGGACCTTTTGGACTATTGAGGAATGAGTGTAGGGTGGGGATCCTTAACCTGGAGCTTTTGTGGTCTGATATTATTAGCAGAACCATAACTTTGTCACCACTAGAAATCATAGCTTTTTTTCATTTCACATTGTAGTTTTGCAAGTATCGTGAAACATAGCTTTATATTCTAAGTTAAAATTTGAAAATAGTTTAGACCTATAACTCAGTCTTGTTAAATAATAGATTAAGAAGCTCATATATTCTATATCTGAATTATTGTTTTGATAGTTTTATCATGCTAAATTGCATTCAGATATGAATGAAAACAGGTGTGATCTCTTTCTTGCCCAAGATCCTAGTTACCTTTGAGATTCTACCCACTCTGGATTGAGAATCTCTAAATTAAGGTGGAAAGCAAAGTTTAAACACCCAGGGTAGGGCAAACTTGGCAAATTTCAGGTCAGGCTTGGAGGATCATCAGAGGGTCCTAGTATACAGAAAGACTCCAGAGTGCTGACTTTTAAAAATTGTACAATGCGAGATGTTCCAAGCTCAGTTTTATTTGGAGCAAAATGAGGACTGCAGCCTGGGAGATGGCATTTCAGATAGCTCAGAGAAATTGCTCCAGAGAAGTAAGGGGGAGATAAGTATATATGTGATTATGGTGAAAAGGGAGTTCATTAAATCCAGCACATAACTTTTGCCAAAGACTTCTGCTCATTGGGTTTCCATGGTGGCTCAGTGATAAAGAATCTGTCTGCCAATGCAGGAGACTTGTGGACTCAGGTTCAATCCCTGGGTGGGGAAGATCCCTGGATAAGGAGCTAGCAACCCATCCAGGATTCTTGCCTGGGAAATCCATGTGCAGAAAAGCCTGTGGCACTACAGTCCATGGGGTCACAAAGAATTGGACACAACTTAGTTTGTAGTCAGGATACAAACTTTAGTTTGTTAACTAAAAGCAACAAACAACTTTCCTAGGCAGAAAGAGCAGACATCACCACAAAGGATTTGGTGCTTTTCTAATAACCAGGAGATACAAGACTTGGGCTCATAAAGTCAGCTCCTGAAGGTATCTATCTGAAGACCTGTTCTGCCAGCTTTTCCCAGAGCCCAGAGTGCCTCAGCTCTCCACAGTGAACTCCTTTCAGGGACTGTTGAAATTCAGAAGCTGCAGCAGCATATGATTTAATCCTTGTAGAGGGAGATGCCAAGTGCCAATTTGTAGCTGACACAGGCTTTTATTCAGTGTTCTTTATGTCCTAAAGAACTTGCTCTGACAATATGCAACAGGAGGGTGAAACTTGGAGACAGCAATCAGTTAGGAAGGGTGAGTAACATAGAACAGTTTGTATCCCAGGCTTTGCAGGGGATGGGGAGGTGAGGAGTGCTAAAATTTGATGTGACTTTTAATCATGTGATTCCTACTCCTCTTGTCTGACTTTAGGCTATGTTAGGTAGTTTGAAATGGAGTCACAGTGGCCAATGTGAATTTGCATGATGATTGTTTTTAATATCCTGTTAGGCTATGAGTATTTAAGTGTGACATAATACAAGTGTTAATATGGATATGGAATTTGTTTGGTGAGGTCCAGGGATGCCATCACTGGAACAGGAGCACTGACATATATAAGAATTCCCTGAGGCTTCACGGGTATTCTGTATTGGAGGCTCCTGAAAAATGAGACTGCTAAGCTGAGTAGCTCGCAGGCTCTTGTCTGGGGACTGAGTCCAGTTGGAGGCTCTGTGACTTCTTGCTCACACTCTTAACAGCCCAGGGGTCGTGGTTCCATTTCTGTTGCACACCTTCTTCCAGATCCTTCTTCTTTCTGACTGCCGTGTCTAACTTAGAGTGCTTGTGTGATTGTGTGCCATACATGGAGCAAATCATAAATTGAATTTGGATGTGTTTCATTTTCTCCAATTCTGGGACTCACCTGGCCTTTAGGCAAGGCTGCCCCACCTTAATCCCATTTCCCCTTAACTGGGGATGGAAGACAGCTTACTTTGTTTTACATTTTCTTAGCTTATACTGCCATCTACTCTTTTTTTTTTTTTGGTCTACTTCATTTTCTCTATACTGAATTAACTGTTCAAAATAGGCAGCCTGTTCTTGGTGTGCTTTTTTGGTTCCTTTGTTGTTTGAATTTGCTTGTGGTTTTGTGGACTCCCTTTTCATGAGAAAGAATAGTTCATATTCCCACACAGTCCTCTGAAGCACCCAGAGTTAGTCATTACTGTATACTTTTCACATTTTAATTACCCAAAAGGTCTAATAGTGCCTGTTGCCCCTTTCCAGGTGGAGGGGGCGATACTTAGCCCAGCACTGGCCATTATCAACTTTTTCCGACACCGGAACCAGTTTTGTTATCATTCTCCTGACAAGCCCATGGAGACTGTTTTTATCTGTTTACAGTCCATTCTTACTTCTATGGCTTTGTGTGTATTTACAAAAATGGGCTTGTACTATGTACATTACCTGCAGCTTGTCTTTTCCTCTCATGTATCCAGGACATCCCTAACCAGTGTGTTGTGTCTCTGGTGTGGTGTCTAGTAGCCATCTCTGACTCTTCAGTGGGCATTGAACTCCTTTGGCTCGATCCTTCTCTTATTAAAAGATATTCATTTTCTGAGTTTTTGCCATGAAAACCTCAGTACTAAACATTTTGTTCATGTATCGTTGAGTCTAGGTGACTTTAATTCTTGTTTAGATTATCAGGGGGAGAGTATATGTATTATTTCTGATTTTAATAGATGTTTCAAGTCCCTGAAAAATCATAACTATTCCCACTTCAGATAGGTAATACTGATCCAAATATTTTTTCAATTATAACCACAACTTCTGGTCTTGGGCAACTTTTCATGTTTAGTACACATTGCTTTGCAATTCCCTTTTTTCAACAATTTTAGTTTATCAATATCCTTAAACTTTTAATATCAGAAACACTAATGATTTTTTGTGGTGGTTTAGAATTTAAGTACTTCTTCTGTGAGGTACTTCTTTATTTTAGCTTTTGTGTACTTCAGAACTCTTTAATGAATATTGTCTCTTCTATATTGTTAAATTGAAAGTTCTGCATGTGGAGTCGTTTTAAAATCTTGAACATTTTACTGACTTTTCTTTATACTCATCTAATGAAGATTCTGTGTCTGTTTTTATTTTTTGGGTTAATACTTGATTATTTAAAGTCTTGCTAGGCTATCATGTTTTCCATCTAGATTTTTCTTTATTACCATATATTTGCAGCTTTATCTTTTAAAATCCTCACACTGGGTTTTATTCCATGCTTGATTTTGCTCACAGTAATTTTTTTCTCTTTAATGCAAATTCTTAGTTGACTTTTGATTTTTTTCTTTATTTTTCTCTTAAATTTTAACTTTTGATTTTCTTCTTTATTTTTCCCTTAAATTTGTATTTAAGTTTTCTCTTAAATTTGTACTTTTACCTCAGTATTTTGTCTTTTCTTGGTTTTGTCTTAGCCATGTTATTTGGAGCACAAAGATATTTATATTTGAGGATCACCATAACTGAAAAAAAATTTTTTTGCTTCATTTCTTTCTGACCTGATTTATGCTGTATTAGTCAGTGTTACCTTCTTTGTGCTTTAATTTTGTCAGCATTTATATGTACTTTGCCCATATTTTCAGTTTTACTTGGTATCTTGCTTTAATAGTATTTACAAGATATATAGAGTAGCTTTGTTACTGAACTGAACCTGGGTTCATTCACCTGATGCACATCAGTCAATCTACTGACACTGGGTCATGATAAAGGAAAGTACAGCGTTTATTTGCAGGGTACCAAGCAAGGAGAATAGGCAGCTAATGCTCAAAGGACCTGAACTCCTTGCTCAGTGCCCTGAAAATTAACACTGTACTTTTCCTTCACCACAACCTGGTGTTAATAGATTGACTTTGCTACAGGTGAACCTAGTTCAAATGTGTGACATATTTGGTGATCATGAAAGGACCACCGTGGCAAATGGATATTTTTGTGGCACATTTCTCCCTGATAGGAGCACCTTTGTCACAGGCACAGCCCTGAGCATCTGCCACCAGCTGGGGGCCAATGGCCCTTGGTGTTTTCGAGGTGATTTAAACAAGGCACTTGCTTGTGACATCTGCAAAATAGCAGAGCTCATGTGTGATGGTACCAAGGTGTTCTTTATTTTAGCCACTTGGCTCTGTCTGTGGTGCAGCATTGATTTTGAGGGTTTTCTTTATTGGACTAAACAATCTGTAACCCTAACAATGCCTTTATTTGTGGGCTTGCTTGCTTCCTTAGTATCTGACAGCACCCTCTGTGAACAACTAAAAATGGGTAATCAAAGATCTGTTACATCTTGTAGACCCTGAGGATGTATTTGCAGAACTGGTAAATTTTTAGTTAAGCACCTCCGAAAGGAAAAACAAAAAACAAAAAAACACTGTTCAGTTTTAACACTGCTTGGCCTCAGTAGTCTAGAACCTCAGTTCCACTGCCCCCCTTATGCCTTTGTATGTTACAACACTGTCTTTCAACCAGAACTATTTGTGAAGTTAGAGGAAATGGAATGATGCTTCTTAAGTACAGCCTTTGATATCAAAGTGAGCCTATTCAGAGAAAAAGGTAACATGTATAAAATTATGACAGAGAAAGAAATTTCCTCCAATAAGGAGATATTAAAAGTTTTGTTTAAAAAAGTTTTACCAGATTCTCAGGAATCAAGAGATGGGGTATTAATTCAACAAATAAATGGTCCTAGATATCCATGATAGCTGACTCTGTATGGTTGACAGAATCCCACACCAACCAATTCACCTTCACCTGCTCTGGTAGGAGCTGAGGAAGGAGGAATTGTCTCCCTCTCATACCTGACAGAGCACCCGTATTGGTCAGAGAACCACTTATGTTCATTCAGGGCATTCCACTGAGGCAGATTCGCACTGCATGAATAAATGCTCAAGATCATCCAGCAGGATTCATATGGATACACTCTCCCTTTTCAACCTCAGACTTATTGAATTGCAAAAATAATATGCCATCCTACTGGGATGACCCTACCTGATGGAAGATTCATTCTCCTCCATCTTTGCCACCCACAGTCCAAACTGGGTTCAAAGTTTGCTAACTACCCTGTTAGCTGAGGAAGAGATGAGGATGGTAATAGAAAATGCTAGAGAAGAGGCAGATAGAATGCATGTTGCTGGTCCTGGCAAACCCCTCCCAGCACCAGAGGCAAAAGCAATTCCCATCACAGATCCAGACTGGGAGGAGAATGACCTAGGAGATAAAGCTGGAACTGAGCATTACAAGGAGTGCATCATGATTCGCCTCCAAAAAGGAGAACAAACACAGGAGTTTTCATAAGGTGCAAGGAGTTTGCAAGCAGCCACAGTAAAAACCCTGAGTTTGGGGAAAGAATGTACAGGGCGTATATAGAGATGTGAATCTGGATAATCCAGAGAACAAGTTAATTAATCAGACCTTGTGGCTCACAGTGCCCCAGGTGTCTAGAAAATTTTGCAGAATATAGAAAGTGTTTTCCTCTTGCTGATATCTCATTTGGCGTAATAGAAATTGCTTCCAATTCCTCAGTCAGGAGGGCATACAAGACCAGAAAGAGATCCCGTAAATGAAGCTGCAGATGCCCCTTTTTCCAGTGATACTCACTGACCAGAGAAATGGGGAGACAAAAAATCTGAGTAGAGGGTAAGATTTCAGGGACCCCAGAGAGTGAACAGTAGTACACAGAAAGTGTACACAGTAGTACACAGAAAATAGGATATGTTTATATATAAATATTTGAATAATATCTATATAAATATACATATAGATATAAAAGGATATGTTAAAGGGATGCTTGTTGCAAACCCAGAAGTCTACTAAAAAAAAAATTATCTGAACTTAAGCAGAGAAACCAGAACAGGAGGAGAAATCATTCTTCATGCTGGAGACAAGAGAAAATGACAGAGTGAGGAAGTCTGGGGAATTCACTTGGGGAAGCAGGCCCCATCCCACCTCCCACCAGGAGCGCCAGGTAACTCTTTTGTGGGAAACAAACAAGTTGACTTTCTGATTGATACTGGAGCCACTTGCTCTGTTTTGAACACTAGTTAACTATTAACACAAAAAAGTGCCATGTCAAGAGGAATCTCCAGAAACCCTCTCCAAAAATCATTTTTGCAACCCGTAGACTGTCAAATTCAGGCCCCTAACTTAAAACACACTTTTATATACATGCCGAAGAGCCCAGTCTCATTGGGATGAGCTGTATTATGCTAAAATGACTTTCACTCCTGGAAGGGTGGATATAGAGGTACCAGTGAAACAAGCCTGTGCCTTGCAGGCAGCCATCCTGTCAAGGGATGGAGCCACCAGCATCCCTGAAGACATCCTGCATCAGGGAAGCCTGAGAGCGTAGGCTGATTAGAGGGCAGGTACAGCAGGCTCTGAGCTTAGGCAGTACCCTTTAAAGGAGCAAGCAAAACAGGGATGCAGACTTTGATAAATTGGCTTTTTAAAATACTTGCCTTTTTTCCTCCCTCAGCCACCGTATGGGCTTCCCATGTGGCACTAGTAGTTAGAATCCGCCTGCCAATGCAGGTGACCAAAGAAATGCAGGTTCGATTCCTGGGTTGGGAAGATCCCATGAAGATGGGCATGGCAACCCAACCCAGTATTCTTGCCTGGAGAATCTCATGGACAGAGGAACCTGGCAGGCTGCAGTCCATAGGGTTGCAAAGAGTAGGACGTGACTGAAAGCAACTTAGCGTGTATGCATGCAGTCACCATATAGTACCCCCATCCTTCCTATAAGAAACCTGACACTGGGGACTACTGGTTTTTTCAGGACCTAAGAGTCATAAATCAGATAGTGAAATTATCCAATTGGTATTCCCCAATCATTATATTCTATTGACTATCATAACCTGAAGACTTGGGCTTAACAGAGGTCTTTTTCTATATTACTTTGTGTCCTGAATCCCAAGTGTTTTGCATTCATAGGGAAGATCTAGAAATCAAAGCAATCACCAATTGCAACTCTCTGGCCAAATGAAGCCCTAAAGTCTCTCAGAAAAAGGCTCAAATTTCCCAACTCTCAGTGAAATATCTAGGAATTAAACTGACCAAAGGCCAGAGGAATTGCTCCAGGACTGCCTGGAAACAGTAACAAGGGTGACAGTGTCCACCACCAAAGACAGTTGCATCAGTTCCTGGAATGGCAAGATTCTGTTGCGCGTGGATCCCCAGCTTAAGCTAATAGCTAAATGGTTATATGAAGCCCTAAAAACATCTGACAATAAGGCCTCAGGGGGACCAGAGAACGTCAGAAACCTTCCAAACAATGAAGGCAAAACTACTGACTGCCCCTATTCTAGGTTTGCCATGTTAGAAAAAAGTCATTTGATCTTTTTAAACATAAAAGACAGGTTGTCAGACTGGAGGTATCTACCCATACTCTGAGAGCACAAAATGCCCAGTACCCTGTTTCACAAAGGCTTTGGACAGTATAATTCAGGTTTGGTCATTGGATTTGA
This sequence comes from Muntiacus reevesi, assembly GCF_963930625.1. Lineage (NCBI taxonomy): Eukaryota > Metazoa > Chordata > Mammalia > Artiodactyla > Cervidae > Muntiacus > Muntiacus reevesi. The sequence goes on along the minus strand of NC_089249.1, from coordinate 142,632,124 downwards.
GAGTCATAGCTGCTACTCTAGATTTGCTGCAAGAAGCAGAGGGATTCTCTCTAGGACAGCCAACCATGGTTGGCATCCCACGGTGTGGTGCACTATTGGAACTAAACGGTGGATGGTGGCTCACTTCAGACCACTTGGGAGGACATCAGTCAATTTTATTTCTTAATCCTAATGTGACCCCAAAGACACCCCACCCCTTTGGGTGGCCCACGCTCTCAGGCCCATGTATTATTGCTTTCAGATCATTGAGCAGCTTCTAGGGCCTTGGGAGTAATGTTTCCTTGGGAGATACAGATATCGAGGTCTTCACAGATAGAAATAGTTTCATGGACCATGGAAACTGAAAGAGCAGATATACAGTGATAAACTTGCAGGAGAACCTAGGAGTGGAAGCTTTGTCATCATGTATCTTGGCCCAAAAAGTTAAATCTTTGCCTTCATTTGACTTTTCCATCTCTGTGATAAGATTGCCTTTTTCAGTTGTGAACATATATGGGGCAATTTGGAAAGATAGATTGCTCACTTCTGAAGAAAAATAAGTCAAACATGCCCCCAGGTAGTTTTGAAACTGCTAGACACAGTGCCCAAGCCAAAGGAGGTAGGAGTTGTGCATTGCCCAGGACAGTCAGGACAAAAATGCCTTTGGTTACAGCTCTGATTCTGAGTAAAGCCTGACCCAATTTTACCTGGCATGCTCACCTGAGAACTTCTAAAAGTCACGAGAATGGGTATTTAATCTTATGTATCTAGGATCAAATAGTAAATGACCAAGGAGTGTTTTAATTCATGAAAATCTCATGGAAGAAGTAATTGGATCAGTATACCTGAGCACTCATTCTGGACATTTGATGGATACAGGATTACATTAAAAGGTCAAATATGCAAAGGACAATTGAAAGAATATTATGAAAATGTATGATCTGTGCCAAAAATAATTCTAAGACTTGGACTCCCCTACCCTTCATGGAGTCTAAGCTAGAGGGAGAGAACCATTCTGTTGCTGGATTGATAATGCTTCAGAGGTAGTGCAGGTCTTGCTCCAGTAGATAATTCCTAGATTTGGTCTAACAATTCAATTCAGAGTGATAACGGAGGTAACTTTATTGCCAATGTGATTCATGAGGAATCTAAAATATGTGGAATAAAATGGAGTTTGCATGCCTCTTGGAGGCCATGATCAACCAGAATCACACATTAAGAAGGAAGATAGCTAAAATCTGTGAGCCTAAATAGGTGGTCGCCTTTGCCCCCTCATGTCAAGGTGGAAATTAGACATAGAAGAGTCTTACAAACTGAGGAAGCCAAAATAGGCAAAGAAGGGGGAACTGCACCAGAAGTGATAGGTGCAACAGATTAAAACCCTGCAGTTAGGTTGAGACTGTGCATTTGAGGGGCAGCTATAGACTTTGAGAACAAGTACAAACCAGTCAAGGGACTATCTGACACTGAACTGACCCCACACTGCCCACAACAGGTCCAGAGAAATTCCTAAACATACTTTTACTATTATCATGTTTACTTTTTTTCATTTTAGTTATTATTACTTCTTTAACTCTCATTTTTATAACCTATTATTACTTTTCTTTTGAAAATCCCATTTTTAAAAAGCAAATTCCATATATTTCAAAAATTTTTGTGATTGATTTTTATATTTTTTATATTGTAGTTTTGAGTCTAATCTCTAGTCTAGGTTTGTAATCTTTGCTTTTTGATATTTGTTATCAGTTTTGTACTTTTAAGAATCTAATCTTTAGTATCCATTTTCACTTAGGTATTTGATTACTGGCTTGATTGCTCTCTCCCCTTTTCACACTCCCTTTTCTTCTCCTGTTCACCTCCATCTCCCACTTCCGTCTTCTCTATATAACTCTGTAAATCTCTCTGGGTGTTCCTGGTAGTAGAGAGTTATTTCACCATTAAGCAAGGGATTTTGTCTTCTGTGCTGTGTGGATGGAGAAATCCTGAGGCCACTGTAAGAGGGGGACCAAAACCCAGAGGCAGGAGGCTCAACTCCAGAACTTTAGATCATAGAACTCCTGACCCGAGGGAACATTCATAGACAAGAGCCCACCCCAAAGTCTCCATACCTACACCAAAACAAAGCTCCACCCAAGAGCCAGCAAGTTCCAATGCAAGACACACCACATTAATTCTCCAGCAAAACAGGAACATAAACCTGAACATTAAAAGATGGGCAGCCCAAACGGTATTTTTCACAGAACTAGAACAAATAATTTCACAATTTGTATGGAAATACAAAAAACCTCGAATAGCCAAAGTAATCTTGAGAAAGAAGAATGGAACTGGAGGAATCAACCTGCCTGACTTCAGACTCTACTACAAAGCCACAGTCATCAAGACAGTATGGTACTGGCACAAAGACAGAAATATAGATCAATGGAACAGAATAGAAAGCCCAGAGATAAATCCACGAACCTATGGACACCTCATCTTTGACAAAGGAGGCAAGGATATACAATGGAAAAAAGACAATCTCTTTAACAAGTGGTGCTGGGAAAACTGGTCAACCACTTGTAAAAGAATGAAACTAGAACACTTCCTAACACCATACACAAAAATAAACTCAAAATGGATTAAAGATCTAAATGTAAGACCAGAAACTATAAAACTCCTAGAGGAGAACATAGGCAAAACACTCTCTGACATAAATCACAGCAAGATCTTCTATGACCCACCTCCCAGAATATTGGAAATAAAAGCAAAAATAAACAAATGGGACCTAATGAAACTTAAAAGCTTTTGCACAACAAAGGAAACTATAAGTAAGGTGAAAAGACAGCCCTCAGATTGGGAGAAAATCATAACAAATGAGGAAACAGACAAAGGATTAATCTCAAAAATATACAAGCAACTCCTGAAGCTCAATTCCAGAAAAATAAACGACCCAATCAAAAAATGGGCCAAAGAACTAAACAGACATTTCTCCAAAGAAGACATACAGATGGCTAACAAACACATGAAAACATGCTCAACATCACTCATCATCAGAGAAATGCAAATCAAAACCACAATGAGGTACCATTACACGCCAGTCAGGATGGCTGCTATCCAAAAGTCTACAAGCAATAAATGCTGGAGAGGGTGTGGAGAAAAGGGAACCCTCTTACACTGTTGGTGGGAATGCAAACTAGTACAGCCACTATGGAAAACAGTGTGGAGATTTCTTAAAAAACTGGAACTAGAACTGCCATATGACCCAGCAATACCACTTCTGGGCATACACACTGAGGAATCCAGATCTGAAAGAGACACGTGCACCCCAATGTTCATCGCAGCACTGTTTATAATAGCCAGGACATGGAAGCAACCCAGATGCCCATCAGCAGATGAATGGATAAGGAAGCTGTGGTACATATACACCATGGAATATTATTCAGCCGTTAAAAAGAATTCATTTGAATCAGTTCTAATGAGATGGATGAAACTGGAGCCCATTATACAGAGTGAAGTAAGCCAGAAAGATAAAGAACATTACAGTATACTAACACATATATACGGAATTTAGATAGATGGTAGCGATAACCCTATATGCAAAACAGAAAAAGACACAGAAGTACAGAACAGACTTTTGAACTCTGGGGGAGAACGTGAGGGTGGGATGTTTTGAAAGAACAGCATGTATATTATCTATGGTGAAACAGACCACCAGCCCAGGTGGGATGCATGAGTCAAGTGCTCGGGCCTGGTGCACTGGGAGGACCCTGAGGAGTCGGGTGGAGAGGGAGGTGGGAGGGGGGATCGTGATGGGGAATACGTGTAACTATATGGCTGATTCATGTCAATGTATGACAAAACCCACTGAAATGTGAAGTGATTGGCCTCCAACTAATAAAATAATATTAAAAAAAAAAAAAAAAAGATGGGCAGCCCAAAGCCAATCCAAACCCACAGATACCCCAAAACTCACTATTGGACACTTCATTGCACTCCAGAGAGAAGAGATCCAGCTCCATGCGCAGAACACAGACACGAGTTTCCCCAACCAGGAAATTTGATAAGCCACTGGTCCAACCCCACCGACAGGCAGCAGACTCCACAGTTAAGAGGAACCATGACCCTCCAGACTGCAGAAGATGGACCACAAACACAGCAAACTAAACAAAGTGAAAAGGCAGAGAAATATCCAGCAGGTGAAGGAATAGGATTAAAAACCCACCAAACTGGAAAAAAAAAAAAAGAGAGAGAGAGAGAGAAGGAGATAAGTCTACCTGGAAAAGAATTCAGAATAATGATTGTAAAGATGATCCAAAATCTTGAAAACAAAATGGAGTTACAGATAAATAGATTAGAGACACGAATTGAGAAGATGCAAGAAATGTTTAACAAGGACCTTGAAGAAATAAAGAAGAGTCAATCAATAATGAACAATGCAATGACTGAGGTTAAAAACACTCTGGTGGGAAGCAAGAGTAGAGTAACTGATATAAAAGAAAGGATAAGTGAGGTGGAAGATAGAATGGTGGAAATAAATGAAGCAGAGAGGAGAAAAGAAAAAAGAATAAAAAGAAATGAGGACAAGCTTAGAGACCTTTGGGGCAATGTTAAATGTCCCTACATTTGAATCATAGGTATCCCAGAAGAAGAGGACAAAAAAAGGGGGGGGGGGATGAGAAAATACTTGAGGAGATAATAGTTGAAAGCTTTCCTAAAATGGGGAAGGAAATAGAACTCCATCCAGTCAAAGAAACCCAGACAATCCCAAACAGGATAAACCCAAGATGAAATACCCCAAAAAAGGTTTTAATCAAATTAACAAAAATTAAACACAAAGAGCAAATAATAAAAGCAACAAGGGGGAAAAAAAGCAACAAGGGAAAGCAACAAATAACATATGAGAGAATCCCAATAAAGCTAACAGCTGATCTTTCAATAGGAACTCTTCAGGTGAGAAGGTACCGGCAGGACATACTTAAAGTGATGAAAGAGAAAAACCCACAATCAAGATTACTCTACCCAGCAAGAATCTCATTCAGATTTGAAGGAGAAATCAAAAGATTTAGAGACAAGCAAAAACTGAGAGAATTCAGCACCACCAAACCAGCTCTTCAACAAATGCTAAATGATCTTCTCTAGACAGGAAACAGAAAAAATGAACTCAAAACAACAAAGTAAATGACAACAGGATCATACTTATCAATAATTACCTTAAACGTAAATGGGTTAAATGGTCCAACCAAAATACTAAGATTGGCCAAATGGATACAAAAACAAAACACCTATATATTCTGCCTACAAGAGTGGTGTTGGAGAGGACTCTTGAAAGTCCCTTGAACTGCAAGGAGAACCAAACCAGTCCATCCTAAAGGAAATCAGTCCCAAATATTCATTGGAAGGACTGATGCTGAAGCTGAAACCACAATAATTTGGCTACCTGATGCAAAGAACTGACTCATTGGAAAAGACCTGGATTCTGGGAAAGATTGAAGGCAGGAGGAGAAGGGGATGACAGAGGATGAGATGGGTGGATGGCATCACCGATTCAATAGACATGAGTTTGAGTAAACTCTGGGAGTTGGCGATGGACAGGGAAGCCCGGTGTGCTGCAGTCCATGCGGTCGCAAAAAGTCAGACACGACTGAGTGATTGAACTGAACTGAACAAGACACCCACCTCAAACCTAGGAACACATAAAGATTGAAAGTGAGGGGCTGGAAGAAGATATCTCATGCAAATGGAGACCAAAAGAAAGCGGGTGTAGCAATATTCATATCACATAAAATAGATTTTTAAATAAAGACTGTGATAAGAGACATTTCATGCAAAGATGGGCATAATAAAGGACTGAAATGGCATGGACCTAACAAAAGCAGAAGAGGTGGCAAGAAAACAAAGAACTGTGCAAAAAAGATCTTCATGACCCAGATAACCCCAATTGTGTGGTCACTCACCTAGTGTCAGATCCTGGAATGTGAAGTCAAGTGGGCTTTAGTAAGCATCACTGTGAACAAAGCTAGTGGAGGTGATGAAATTCCAGCTGATTTATTTCAAATTCTAAAAGATGATGCTATTAAAATGTGGCACTCAGTATGCCAGCAAATTTGGAAAACTCAGCAGTGGCCATAGGAATGGGAAAGGTCAGTTTTCATTCCAATTCCAAAAAAAGGCAATGCCAAAGAATGTTCAAACTACTGCACAGTTGCACTCATCTCACACACTAGCAAAGTAATGCTCAAAATTCTCCAAGCCAAGCCTCAACAGTATGTGAACTGTGAACTTCCAGATGTTCAAGCTGGTTTTAGAAAAGGCAGAGGAACCAGAGATCAAATTGCCAACTTCCATTGAATCATTGAAAAAGCAAGGGCCTTCCAGAAAAACATCTATTTCTACTTCATTGCCTACCCCAAAGCCTTTGACTGTGTGAATCACAACAAACTGTGGAAAATTCTTAAAGAGATGGGAATACCAGACCACCTGATCTGCCTCATGAGAAATCTGTATGCAGGCAGGAAGCAACAGTTAGAACTGGACATGGAACAGCAGACTGGTTCCAAATCGGGAAAGGAGTATATCAAGGCAGTATTTTGCCACCCTGCTTATTTAACTTATGTGCAGGGTACATCATGCAAAATGCCAGGCTGAATGAAGCACAGCTGGAATCAAGATTTCTGGGAGAAATATCAGTAGCCTCAGATACATAGATGATATCACCCTTATGGCAGAAAGCAAAGAAGAACTAAAAAACCTCTTGATGAAAGTGAAAGAGGAAAGTGAAAAAGTTGACTTAAAGCTCAATATTCAGAAAACTAAGATCATGGCATCCAGTCCCATCACTTCATGGCAAATAGATGGGGAAACAATGGAAACAGTGGCAGATTATTTTCTTGGGCTCCAAATCACTGTAGATAGTGATTGTAGCCATGAAATTAAAAGATGCTGCTCCTTGGAAGAAAACTATGACCAACCTAGACAGCATATTTAAAAGCACAGACATTACTTTGCCAACAAAGGCCTATCTAGTTACGGCTATGGTTTTTCCAGTAGTCATGTATGAATGTGAGAGTTGGACAGTGAAGAAAACTGAGAGCTGAAGAATTGATGCTTTTGAACTGTGGTGTTGGAGAAGACTCTTGAGAATCCCTTGGACTGCAAGGAGATCCAACCAGTCATTCCTAAAGGAAATCAATCCTAAATATTCATTGGAAGGACTGATGCTGAAGCTGAAACTCCAATACTTTGGCCACCTAATATGAAGAACTGACTCATTGGAAAAGACCCTGATGCTGGGAAAGATAGAAGGCAGGAGGAGAAGGGGATGACAGAGGATGAGATTATTGGATGGCATCACTGACTCAATGGACATGAGTTTGAGCAAGCTCCCAGATTTGGTGATGGACAGGGAAGCCTTGCGTGCTGCAGTCCATGAGTTCACAACAAGTCAGACATAACTGAACAACTGAACTGAACTGAACTAAGAGACAAAGATGAATGCTGCATAATGATCAAGGTATCCACCCAAGAAGAAGATATAGCAATTATAAATATATATGCACCCAACATAAGTCAAATGCTGACAAGTATGAAAGGAGAAATTAACAGTAACACAGTAATAGTGGGGGGCTTTTATACCCCCAGACAAACTTATGGATAGATCAAGCAAACAGAAAATTAACAAGAAAGCACAAGATTTTAATGATACAATGGACAAGTTAGACTGATATCTACAGGGCATTTCACCCCAAAACAGTGGATTTTACCTTTTTCTCAAGTTCACATGGAACATTCTCCAGGATAAATCACATCCTGGGCCACAAATCTAGCCTTGCTAAATTAAAAAAAAACTGAAATTATTTCAAACACTTTACCAATCACAATGCAGTAAGATTAGATGTCAACTACAGGGGAAAAAAAACTATAAAAAACACAAACATATGGAGACTAAACAACATGCTTCGGAATAACCAACAGATCACTGAAGAAATAAAAAAGGAAATCTAAATATGCATAGAAAGAAATGATACCGAAAAAAACACAACCCCAAACCCATGGGATTCAGTAAAAGCAGTGCTAAGAGGGAGGTTCATAACAATACAAGCCTACCTCAAGAAGTAAGAGAAACATCAAATTTAAAACCTAACTTTACACCTAAAGCAACTAGAAAAAGAATAACAAAAAAACCCGAGTTAGTAGAAGGAAAGAAATCATAAAAATCAGAGCCGAAATGAATGAAAAAGAAATGGAGACTATAGAAAATAACAGCAATATTAAAAGCCTATTCTTTGAGAAGATATACAAAATAGACAACCATTAGCCAGACCCAACAAGAAAAAGGGGAGAAGAATCAAATCAAGAAAATTAGAAATGAAAATGAAGTCACAACAGACAGCACAGAAATACAAAAGATCATAGCAGACTACTATGAGCAACTATATGCCGGTAACATGGACAACCTCTTAGAAGAAATGGACAAATTCTTAGAAAGGTGTAACCTTCTAAAATTGAACCAGGAAGAAATATAAAATCTGAATAGACCAATCACAACACAGAAATCAAAACTGTAATAAAAAATATTCCAACAAACAAAAACCCAGGAACAGGTGGCCTCACAGATGAATTCTTCCAAAATTTAGAGAAGAGTTAACGCCTATCCTATCCACTATCCACTATCAAACTCTTCCAGAAAATTGCAGGGGAAGGAAACTCCCAAACTCATTCTATGAGGCCACCACCACCCTAATGCCAAAACCAGACAAAGATGCCACAAAAAAGAAAGCTACAGGCCAGTATCACTGATGAACATAGAGGCAGAACTCCACAACAAAATTCTAGCAAACAGAATCTAACAACATATTAAAATGATCATACATCATGACCAAGTGAGCTTTTATTTCAGGCATGCAAGGATTCTTCAATATTCACAAATTAGTCAATGTGATACATCTTATTAACAAATTGAAAGGTAAAAACCATTTGATTATCTCAGTAGATACAGAGAAAGCCTTTGACAAAATGTAGCAGTCATTTATGATAAAATCTCTCTAGAAAGCAGGCATAGAAGGAACATACCTCAACATAATAAAAGTCATATACAACAAACCACAGCAAACATTATCCTCAATGGCGAAAAACTGAAAGGATTTCTTTTAAAATCAGGAACAAGAAAAGGATGTCCACTCTCACCACTACTATTCAGCTTAGTTTTGGAAGTCCTAAACACAGCAATCAGAGAAGAAAAAGTAATAAAGTGAATTCAGATTAGAAAAGAAGAAGTAAAATTCTCACTGTTCGCAAATAATAAGGTCGTCTACATAGAAAACCCTAAAGATGCCACCAGAAAATGACTAGAGCTAATCAACGAATATAGTAGAGTTGTAGGATATAAAGTTTAATACACAGAAATCCCTTGCATTCCTATACACTAACAATGAAAAATCAGATAGAGAAATTAAGGAAACAATCCCATTCACCTTTGCAAAGGAAAGAATAAAATACTTATGAATGAATTTACCTAAAGAAATAAAAGACCTATATATAGAAACCTATAAAACACTGATGAAAGATATCAAAGATGACACAAATGAAGTAACATCTCATGCCAGTCAGAATCGCCATCATCAAAATTCTACAAACAATAAATACTGGAGACAGTGTGGAGAAAATAGAACCCTCTTACACTGTTCATGGGAATGCAAACTGGTACAGCCACTATGGAGAACAGTGTGGAAATTCCTTAAGAAATTAGGAATAGAAATGTCATATAACCCAGCAATCCCATTGCTGGGCATACACTCAGAGGAAACAAGAATTGAAAGAGACACATGCCCCAATTTTCATTGCAGTACTATTTACAATAGCTAGGGCATGGAAACAACCTACCTGTCCATCAGCAGATGAATAGATAAGGAAGTTGTGGTACAGGTACACAATGGAATATTACTCAGCTATAAAAAGGAAAGCATTTGAGTCAGTTCTAATGAGGCAGATGAAACTGGAGCCTATTATAAAGGGTGAAGTAAGTCAGAAAGAGAGACATGAATACTGTATATTCATGTGTAAATATGGAATTTAAAAGACAGTAATGATGATCTACATACAGGGCAGCAAAAGAGACACAAATGTAAAGGACAGATTTTGGACACTGTGGGAGAAGGCAAGGGTGGGATGATTTAAGAGAATACCATTGAAATATGTATATTACCATATGTAAAATAGATGACCAATGCAAGTTCAGTGCATAAAGCAGGGCATACAAAGCTAGTGCTCTAGGACAGCCTGAAGGGATAGGGTGGGGAAGGAGGTGGGAGGGGGTTTCGCAATAGGGGGACACATGTCTACCCTTCACTGATTCAAGTTGGTATATGGCAAAAACCATCACAATATTGTAAAGTAATAATCCTTCAATTAAAATAAATAAAAATTTTAATAAAGAGAAATAAGAGAACTCTAGCTAAAATCCGTGAAGAAACTGACTTAACCTGTGATAAGTTGTCAGTTGCATTGCTTAGAATTAGAGTGGGTCCTAGAAGAAGACTTCAACTGAGTCCTTATGAAATATTGTTTGGGAGAGCCTTCCTCTATTCTGAGCAGTTAACTGGCCAGACGTGTGATTGAAATATATAAAAAATAGACACTGTAAGATATGTGCAAACACTGAGGTAAGTTTTAAATACTACTTCCAAATTTGGGACTGATAAAATGATATTTCCCACAGATGTCCCCTTCCAGTGTTTTAGAACTGGAGACTGGGTGCACATAATAATGAGGAAGAATATACACTGAAAGAACCAACTCCAGTCTCAACAGGTGTGGCCTTACCATGTTCTACTGTTAACTAGCTCTTTTGTTCAGTTGACAGAAGTCAAGTCGTGGATCCATTGCACAAGGGTGAAGCTGGCTTCTGACCCAACGACAAATCCACAGTCCCCAGCAGTTACAGAAAAGACAACCACAAAGCTGAACGAAACCAGTCCTCCTTCCTACAAGTCGTCACTGGGGCTTCAGTTAAAAATCAAAGGAAGTATCTTATATAAGTAGTGAATGATTTGTGGCCATTTCTCGTAACATTTGTAATTGGCTGGAGTATTTTTCTGTTTTATTATTTGCTTATAACTTTTTGCTTGCTTCTGGATTCATCTAATCATTTTACCTGTGGTTTTATTGTAGTCAAATAAGCCTATAATTTGATGTGATATTGATAACAGGAGATAATTAAACCTTGCTCTATTTTAATTTAAGCCTTGTGATAATAGGGTTAGCACCAAAATTTAGGGCCATTGCTATTTTCCCATATAAGATCTTGGCCCCAACTGTAATGATGGCTCTTGCTTTTCTTTACTTTCTCATCCCACTGGTGTCTGCTGCTTCCTGGAAGGAAAATACTCTAATTAACTTATCTCAGGCTATAGCCACAAGTGAGAGCTTAAGAAATTGTTGGATATGTCATTTGAAATTTGAAACCATCAGTGAAAACTATGTCCCATTTGTGGTCCCCGTAACTGATTTTAGTACTGTGCCAGAACCCATCACTTACTATACTCTTCCTCCTCCAGCCACCACATTCAAAGCTAGGATAGCCACATTACCTGAGAAAATCCAAATCCCTTGCCTCACCCTGTCTGAGGAAATTCTCACTGGAGGAAAAGTAACCACTGGTCCACCACGGTCTCTTGACTTTATTGTAAAAAAATGTGATAAAAAAAAATCCCCTGATATGTAAAAATGGCAAATGTGAAAGAGCTCAAGATGACACTATTTTGTGCCAGAGAGTCAGAAAAGTTGGTCATAATGTAAGGGAACTTTGGGAGGCTTGCAGTGGCCGTGATCCCTGGCTAGAGAATGTAATGTCTATGCTACCCCAAAATGAAGGTATCAATTTCAATACCATGGGAGGTATAACTTGCGCCCCTCCAGGATATTACTTTGTCTGTGGCACAGGGAGAGACCCAAAAGGAGAAGGGTGGGCACATCGTTGCTTAGACAGCTGGGAAATGGAAGGGTCATGCCTACTGGGATATATAAGGATGCCTTTTGCCTTGTATAGTCTAGAGAGCATCTCTTCCCTCCCAAAATCAAACACTCATCTTAAAAGAATGATATTGGCAGAGTATGAGGGCAATAAAGGACAAAGTGTTTTGGGCAACCTCACACTAACTGCCAGAGTTTACGTCAATAGAGATATGACTCACAACCTATCTGCCACAATTGGACAAATTGCTGAGGACACAGCTAAAAGTATTGCAGCCCAACACACATCTTTGAACTCATTGACTCAAGTGGTCCTGGGCAATAGGATAGCCCAAGATTTCTTATTGGCAAAACAAGGAGGAGTGTGTGTAATGGCTAATAATACATGCTGCACATACATCAATACCTCTGGAGAAGTTGAAACCCAAGTAAACAGAATACTTCAAAAGGCTACCTGGTTACAGGATGTACATAAAGAGGATGCACATCAGGACTTATTTTCTTGGTGGCCATCTGAAATAGGGAGACTCTTTTGAGTACTCCATTTGATCCATTTTGAGGCTCCATTTGATCATCATACTCTTTGTAATGTGTTTAATAATTTTCAACTATCTGGCCAGATGCTATGACAAAGTGATCAAAGAGAGATAGCATGTTTTCATAATTCAGAATACTGAAGCTAGACCGGGACTTGAGAATTCTTTGAGAACATCCAAGACTTTGTTCCTCTAATCCTGAAGAATTAACATCGCCCCTGTTCAGCAGGAAGTAGCCAGAGTGGTCGTCGCCCCTGTTCCCCTCAGGATGAGGAGTATCAAAGAGTAGAGGGACCTGAAAATGAACAGGACCCTACAGGGCCTTCCTAGGTACAATCCTTTCTTGTCCCCACTTTTGTGTAGAAAAATGTTGAGATTTCTAGGTCTTCGCAGAGTTCCAAAGAGCAGACTCAAGCAGTTAATGGTTACAAAAGTGAGGAAAAGCTGAAACAGGGGGGAAGCAATCAAACAAGAGAAGTATAACTATAAAATAGAGTCACAGGATTCCTAGTACCTCTTCAAGGGATATAGATAATAATCTGATGCAACATATCTTTGAGTTGTTTTATAGAAACCAGGACCACATGATGAAACCTGCTGACCACAGCCAAGGTGACAGAAACAAGTTGTAACCAGAAGAATGATGACCAAGATGCCAGATATCACATGTTGCTTAACACCCAAACAATCTGAAGAATCTATGAGATAATCACATACTTAACATCATTACCCTTAATGTTAATCTAAAAAATCGACTGCCTGAAAGCCATTGGGGTTTCAGCCAAAGGAGTTCAAGTACTTTAAACATTTGCTGCCCATTTGCCTTGCTTGGCACCCTGCAAATAAATGCTGTACTTTATTTCACCACAACCCTGTGTCAGTAGATTGACTTTGCTCATTTAGGTAAGCAAACTGAAGTTTGGTTCAGTAGCAAACTGTGTTTTAATTGGGAGAGCTCAATGTTTTTTCTTAAAGGCTCTTCAGTGTTTTAAAAGTTAAGAGCATTTTCAAGCATACAGAAGTATAAACTTATATCCATCACCCAGATTCAGGAAGAACTATATTCTTCATTTGCCTAATGTTTTATTCTTTTCCTTTTGTTAAAATTTTAAAAGCAAATCACAGACACCATGCTATTTCACCCTTAAAAACTTCAGTATCTATCTCTTAAAATATGAGTGTTTTCTTAAATAATCACAATACGATTGTCCCAGCTATAAATTTCATATTCCTCAATATTGGATGACTCATTGGAAGAAATGACTCATTGGAAAAGACCCTGATGCTGGGAAAGATTGAAGGCAGGAGGAGAAGGGGACGACAGAGGATGAGATGGTTGGATGGCATCACTGATTCGATGGACACGAGTTTGAGCAAGCTCAGGGAGATGGTGAACGATGGAAGCTTAGCGTGCTGCAGTTCATGGGGTCACAAAGAGTTGGACACGACTGAGTGACTCAGCTGAATTGAATATTGACTACTCAGTCTATATTGAAAATTTCCTGTTCTTCTTCAGTTGATTTATTCAAGCCAGGATCTAAATAAGGGGCACATAATTATCTGCATCTGCTAACCTAGAATAGCACTTTATTCCTCAAGTTATTAAAGTATTGTAATTCTGTTGAAGGTCCTACCTGGTGGATTTTTCTCATTACTCCTTCATAGTCACCTTGATATCTTCAAGTACAGAAAATTTTTTCCATCTTTCCAAACTGAAGCTCTACTCATTAAACACTATTTCTCTATCCTCCTTTCCTCCCCCACTCCCAGCCCTTGACAATACCATTCTACTTTGTTTCTCTCTGAATTTGACTATTTTGGGTACCTCATGTAAGTGGACTCACACAATACTGGTCTTTTTGTGAATGGCTTATTTACTTAGCTTGACATTTTCAAGGTTCATCCATATGGTACCATGTATCATATTTTCCTTCCTTTTTAAGGCTGAATCCTAGAGTAGCAAATGGCACCTCAGTCCAATATCCTTGTCGGGAAAATTTCATGGACAGAGGAGCCTGGCAGGCTACAATCTATGGGGCCACAAAGAGTCGGACACAGCTGAGAAACAGCACAGAGCTGAATAATCCATTGTATAAACACATATCATGCTTTGTTTATCCATTCATCCTTTGAAGGACACTTAATTGTTCTCATCTTTTGGCTATTGTGAATAATGCTGCTGTGGGCATGACTGTATAAATAAATACTGTTTGTCACTGTTTTCAGTTCTTCTGTCTTTATACCCAAAAGTGGAATTGTTGAACCATAGGGTAACTCTATAGTTAATATTTTGAGGACTCACCCTTTTTTTTCACAGTGACTCTCCTTGCACCCTTGAATAAACCAAGTTGATCTTGGTGTATCCCTTTAAATAACTATTGAAAATGATTTGCTGCTATATTCTTTAAGAATGTTGTATCTCTATATATTTAGAAGTTTGAGGAAGTATCTTTTTTCTCATTGTACTCTACTTTCTTGTTGAAGTTATCTAGTGTCCTGGAGCATATTGAAAAACTTCCCTTTTTGCTATCCCTGGAAGAGTCTTTTATCTAAGATAAAAGTTGTGTCCCAATTTTCAAATTTAATTGCAAAAATTTGGCAATATTCCTGTTATGTTTATCTGTGATTGTACCCCCTTTTTGTTCATTGTGTTATTTATTTGTATCTTTTCTTCTAGATAAGTCCATGCCACCCAGAGTTCCAATGTTGTCAACTTTCTGGGTCCATTTTGCTTATCTTGCAATTTATCTGAATTTTCACCTATTCTACTTTTCTAATATTTTAAGTCTATAAATTTTCCTCAATTCTCTACTTTTACCACAAGTAGTTATTATTATTGATATACCAATATTTTCAAATTTCCTTTAGGTTTGATAAGTTGGCTGATAAGTGTTTTTAGAATTTAAACAACTATCTTTTAGTATTTAAATGCAAAACATAGAAATATTTATTTTCAAATTTTATGCCATGTTAATTTTTCTTGCTTTAGTTTATATGTAATAAAACATTTTGAGCTTCTTGACTGTAAGTATACTTCTTTCCTTGGCCCTAACATTAAGGTTGTGTTAACTGCTCATATGAGTCTTGCATCATTTTTTTAAAAAATTTATTTATTTTTAGCTGCACTGGGTCTTTGCTGTAGTGTGCAAGTTTCTCATTGCAGTGGCTTTATTTGTTGCAGAGTACAGGCTCTAGGTGTCCAGGCTTCAGTAGTTTCAGCACACAGACTTGATAGCTATGGCTTATGGGCTCTAGAGCACAGGCCCAGTAGTCGTGGCACATGGGCTTAGTTGCTCCATGGCATGGGGAATCTTCCCAGACCAGAGATCAAACACATGTCTGCTACATTGGCAGGTGGATTCTTATTACCATCAGGAAAATCCAATTGCAGTCTTTTTGTAGTATAGTAAGTCCCCTCCATATGAACGTTCCATTCCAAGATCATGTCCCTAAGTCCAACAATTAGCCTTTGTACCCAACAAATGCAATCAGCTATCTAGTACTGTACTGTAATAGGTTTAAAAGTTTTCACATAAATAATACACTTAAAAGAGCAAACACAAAGAATAAAACATTCTTAAGCATACAGTACAGTACCTAGAAAACTATGGCAGTTCAGTACAGCAGCTGGCATAAAGGTCTGGCGTCCAGTGAAAAGGCAGGAAGAGCTGACTGGAGAAGGGAGAGGAGGTGAGAGATGGAAGAGCTGAAGAATCATGAGCAATAGGAGTTGGCAGGCAAACTTCAATTTCTCTCATGCCTGACATTGATGTAACAGGCTCTGGTACCTTGCTGGATTCAATTCTGTCTGCCCTCTTGAAAAAATGGTCCAGTAATGTCTGGGTAGGGGCTCTGTTTTTCTCATCATGGATGATGTAGTAGTGCTGGATTGCATTCTGAACAGCTCCTGCAACCTTCCTGTACCGTCCTGTGATCAGGTTCTGTGCCTCAATAACTAACAGTGCCTCTTCAAAGAAAGAAAATCCCTTTGCCATTTTCTGCATCCCGAATCTCTGGTTCTTCAGTTACTTCTTCCTTTTGTCTCTCTTTGTCCTTTCTCTGTGCCTCCAATTCCATCAGGTCTTCATTAGTAAGCTCCTCATGTTGCACAGCAAAGAGTTCATTGAAACATCCCTCTTGCAGATCCAGCTTGAGATAAAGATACTGTACTATTGTACTCTATTACAATTCTGTACAGTACAGAAAAGCTCAACCTCTTGCAGTGTATGTACGTACATAACAATGTAGACCAGACTCAGGAGCTATAGTAACTTACGTGTTTGGACATGCAAATGCATGTTTGCATCTTTGAAAACTTACAACTTCGAGGTTCATATTTAGGGGACTTATGTGATCTCTAGTGTTCCAAGTTTTAAACTTCAGCATTGCAGGGAAGATGTCTTATGCTCAATCATAAAAAATTAATAGAGTTAACTTCTTTTGAGCAGCTTAGGTTTATAGCAAATTGGCTGTAAGATACACAGAGTTCCCACACACTCCAAGCCCTTACACAAACACACTCCCTCATCATCATCAGACACCAGAATCACAGTTGTTATAATCCATGAATTTACATGATACATCTTATCACCTAATGTCTATGGTTTATCCTAGGGCTCACTCCTCATGTTGTACATTCAGAGTTTGAACAAATGTATAACATATATCCACCATTGTATCATACAGAATTGTTTCACTGTCCTAAAAATCCTCTGTGCTCTGCCAAGTCATCCCTCTTTCCCAGCCCCTATGAAGGACTGATCCTCTTCCTCTTTCCACAGTTTTGCTCTTTCAAGAATGTCATATAGTTGAAATTGTACACTATACATGTTTTTCAGATTGGCTTCTTTCACTTAGTAATAGGCATCTCAGTTTCCTCCCTGTAATGTAGTTTGTCTTCTATGAATGGCCTCTAATCAAATGACTAGTGTCTCTTTATAAGAAAAAAAGCTGAGGACATATGCTCACACACAGTGGGGAGGAAGTGTGAAGACAAAGCAGAGGTTGGAGTGATGGATCTACCTGCCAGAAAAACCGCATATTTCTGGCACCACTAGAAGCTAGAAGAGACAAGGAAGGATTTTCCCCTAGATCCTTTGAAGGGGAGTATGATCCTGCTTATTACCTTGATTTCAGACATCTACTCTGGAGAGTTGGGAGAAAATGTTTTGTTTCAAGCCACCTAGTTTGTGATACTGTGCAGTGCTTAGTCACTCAGTTGTGTCTGACTGTGACTCCATGGACTGGAGCCCGCCAGGCACCTCTGTCCATGGGGATTCTCCAGGCAAGAATACTGGAGTGGGTTGCCATGCCCTCCTCCAGGCATCTTCCCAACCCAGGGATCTAACCCAAGTCTCCTGCATTGCAGGCAATTTCATTATCATCCGAGCCAGCAGGGAAGCCTAGTTTGTGGTACTAGGAAACTTAATATGGTGGTCAGGAACTCATGTTAGCTTCTGAGCCTCTGATATTAACTCTTAGACTAATAATTGATTCCTGCCTAGAGGAGAAGGATTGGAGGAGGTCAAGTCACTGGAGTCTACTGACACCTTTAGTTGTGTTAACCAAACTGAGACAAGCCTTCTGCCACATTCTCCAATAGGGATGCTAACATTGACACAACTCAATTCTCCTTGTCCTGTGAGATTTACTTGGGGATAGTTATTAAGCTGGTTTTTTTTCTTCCAAGTCTGGGAGAGAGGTAAGAATTTCTATTGTAAAAGGTAAACAGTTGATAATATCCTTATAATATCCTTTACTTTCTGCTCCTCTGTCATCAAACCTACAAAAAGTTCCTCTCCATCTTTATTTTTGTCCTCTATCCTCACTTGCACTTCTCATCCCCCAGTATTCACCCACTCTGATGTGTGTCACGTAAGTCCTTGGATATATGTGCTTCTTCTAAAATATGTCGTTTTGTGGATGACTGTGTCCTTAGTTTATGTAAATCTAATTATGTTTTACACCTCAATTATATTCAGCACTCTTTTTAAAAGATCTGTGTAGGTTTTCATGCACATGTAATTTGTTTTTTCTTTTTGATTTTTCTATTTTCTTTTTTTATTCATTTAATTTATTTTTTTACTTTTTTCACTAAAGGATAATTTATTTACAGAATTTTGTGATTTTCTGTCATACGTCAGCAAGAATTAGCCATAGGTGCACCCATGTCCCCTCCTTCCCGAACATTCTTCCCATCTCCCTCCAATCCCACCCTTCTAGATTGTCACAGAGCCCCTGTTTGAGTTCCCTGAGTCACACAACAAATACCCATTGGCTATCTATTTTACAAATGGTCGTAAGTTTCCATGTTACACTCTCCATACATCTCACCCTCTCCCTCCTCCCCTCCCACTGTGTCCATAGGTCTGTTGTCTATGTGTTTCTCCATTGCTGCCCTATAAATAAATTTATCAGTATCATCTTTTTAGATCTCATATATATATGTTAGTATATGATATTTATATTTCTCTTTCTGACTTACTTCACTCTGTATAATAGGCTCTAGGTTCATCCACCTCATTAGAACTGACTAATACATTCCTTTCTATGGCTGAGTAGTCATCCATTGTATATCTGTACCTCAGCTTCTTTATCTATTCATCTCTTGGTAAACTTCTAGGTTGCTTCCATGCTCTAACTATTGTAAACTGTGCTGCAGTGAACACTGGGATACACATGTCCCTTTCAATTTTGATTTCCTTAGGGTATATGCCTAGGAGTGGGATTGCTGGGTCATATGGTGGTTTTTTCCCCTAGCTTTGTAAAGAATCTCCATACCATCTTCCATAGTGACTGTATCAGTTACATTCCCATCAGCAATGCAAGAGGGTTCCACGCCCTCTCTTTTTTCCACACCCTTTCCAGCATTTATTGCTTGTAGACTATTTTATGATGGCCATTCTGACTGGTGTGAGGTGGTATCTCATCGTAGTTTTGATTTGCATTTCTCTAATGAGAGATGTTGAGAATCTTTTCATGTGTTTGTTAGCCATCTGTATGTCTTCTTTGGAGAGATGTCTGTTTAGGTCTTTTTCCTACTTTTTGATTGGGTTGTTTGTTTTTTCTGGTATTGTGTGTTGTATGAGCTGCTTGTATATTTTGGAAATTAATTTTTTGTCAGTTGTTTCATTTACTGTTATTTTCTCCCATTCTGAGAGTTGTCTTTTCACCTTGTTCATAGTTTCCTTTGCTATGCAAAGGCTTTTAAGTTTAATTAAGTCCCACTTGTTTATTTTTGTTTTTATTTCCATTACTCTAGGAGGTGGGTCATAGAAAATCTTCCTTTGATTTATGTCATCGAGTGTTCCACCTATGTTTTCCTCTAAGGGTTTTATAGTTTCTGGTCTTACATTTGGTCTTTAATCCATTTTGAGTTTACCTTTGCGTATTACACTAGGAAGTGTTTTGATTTCATTCTTTTGCACACAGCTGTCCAGTTTTCCCAGTACCACTTATTGAAGAGGCTATCTTTGCCTCATTGTATATTCTTGCCTCCTTTGCCAAAAATAAGGTACCCATATGTACGTGGGTTTATCTCTGGGCTACCTTGTTCCATTGGTCTATATTTCTGTTTTTGTGCCAGTACCATACTGTCTTGATGAT
This sequence comes from Muntiacus reevesi, assembly GCF_963930625.1. NCBI lineage: Eukaryota > Metazoa > Chordata > Mammalia > Artiodactyla > Cervidae > Muntiacus > Muntiacus reevesi. The sequence continues at coordinate 142,612,061 of NC_089249.1, read as the reverse complement.
CATAGCTTTGTAGTATAGTCTGAAGTCAGGAAGGTTGATTCCTCCAGCTCCATTCTTCTTTTTCAATACTGCTTTGGCTATTCAGGGTCTTCTGTGTTTCCATATGAACTTTGAAATTTTTGGTTCTGGTTCTATGAAAAATGCCATTGATAATTTGATAGGGATCATATTGAATCCATAGATTGAATTTGATAGCATAGTCATTTTCACAATATTGATTCTTCTTACCCAGGAACATGGAATCTCTCCATCTATTTATGTCGTCGTTGATTTCTTACATCAGTGTCTTATAATTTTCTTTTGTTTCCTTGGTAGATTTATTCCTAAGTATTTTATTCTTTTTGTTGCAATGGTGAATGGGATTTATTCCTTAATTTCTCTTTCTGATTTTTCATTGTTAGTATATAGGAATGCAAGTGATTTCTGTGTAATAAGCTTGTATCCTGAGACTTTGCTGAATTCACTGATTAGCTCTAGTAATTTTCTGATAGTTTCTTTTGGGTTTTCTATGTATAGTATCGTGTCATCTGCAAACAGTGAGAGTTTTACTTCTTCTTTTCCAATCTGGATTCCTTTTAATTCTTTTCTTCTCTAATTGCCTTAGCTAGGACTTCCAAAACCCTGTTGAATAATAGTGGTGAGAGTGGACACCCTTGTCTTGTTCCTGATCTTAGAGAGAATGCTTTCGGTTTTTCACCAGTGAGAATAATGTTTGCTGTGGGTTTATCATATATGACCTTTACTATGTTGAGGTAGATTTCTTCTATACCTGTTTTTTGAAGCATTTTTAAAATCATAAATGGCTGCTGAATTTTGTCAGAGGCTTTTTCTGCACCTATTGAGATGATCATATGGTTTTCATCTTTCAATTTGTTAATGTTGTTTATCACGTTGATTGATTTGTGTATACTGAAGAATCCTTGCATCCCTGGGATAGACCTTACTCAAGTAAGCTCATGGTATATGAGCTTTTTAATGTGTTGTTGAATGCTGTTTGCTAGAATTTTGTTGAGGAGTTTTGCATGTATGCTTATCAGTGATGTTGGCCTGTAATTCTCTTTTTTGTGTGTTGTCTTTGCCTTGTTTAGGTATCAGGCTGATTGTGGCCCCATAGAATGAGTTTGGAAGTGTTCTTCCTCTGCAATTTTTCTGGAAAGTGAAAGTGAAAGTCATTCAGTCGTGTCTGACTCTTTGTGACCCCAAGGACTATACAGTCCATGGAATTCTCCAGGCCAGAATATTGGAATGGGTAGCCTTTCCCTTCTCCAGGGGATCTTCCCAACCCAGGGATTGAACCCAGGTCTCCCACATTACACGGGGATTGTTTACCAGCTGAGACACAAGGGAAGCCCAAGAATATTGGAGGGGGTAGCCTATCCCTTCTCCAGGGGACTTTCCCAACACAGGAATCAAACTAGGGCCTCCTGCATTGCAGGTGCATTCTTTACCAACTGAGCTATCAGGGAAGCCCAAGTTTCAGAAAAATAGGCATTAACTCTTTCCTAAAAGTTTGATAGAATTCCCCTGTGAAGCCATCTGGCCCTGGGGTTTTGTTTTTGGGGAAATTTTTTGAATCACAGTTTTGATTTCAGTGTTTTTAATTGGCTTGTTCATAATTTCTATTTCTTCCTGGTTCAGTCTTGGGAGGTTGAGCTTTTCTAAGAATCTGCCCATTTCCTCTAGGCTGCCCATTTTATTAGCATATGGTTGCTCATAATATTCTCTTATGACCCTTTGTGTTTCTGTGCTGTTTGTTGCTGCAGCAGCTGCTAAGTCACTTCAGTTGTGTCCAACTCTGTGCGACCCCATAGATGGCAGCCCACCAGGCTTCTCTGTCCCTGGGATTCTCCAGGCAAGAATACTGGAGTGGGTTGTCATTTCCTTCTCCAGTGCATGCATGCATGCTAAGGCACTTCAGTCGTGTCTGACTCTGTGCGACCCCATGGAAAGCAGCCCACCAGGCTCCTCTGTCCACAGGATTCTCTAGGCAAGAATGCTGGAGTGGCTTGCCATTTCCTTCTCCGTTGCCTGTTGCAACCTCTCTTTTTTCATTTCTAATTTTGTTGATTTGATTTTTCTCCCTTTTCTTCTTGATGAGTCTGTCAATTTTTTGACAGGTTGTCAATTTTGTTTATCTTCTGAAAGAACCAGCTTTTAGCTTTATTAATCTTTGCTATTGTTTCCTTCATTTCTTCCTCATTTATTTCTGCTCTGGTTTTTGTGATTTCTTTCCTTTTGCTGACTTTGGGGTTTTTCTGTTCTTTTTCCACATGCTCTAGATGTAGAGTTAGGTTGTCTATACAATGCTTTTCTTGTTTCCTGAGGTTGGATTGTATTGCTGTAAACTTCCTTCTTAGAACTGTTTTGCTGAATTCCATAGATTTTGTGTTTGTTTTCATTGTCATTTGTTTCTAGGAATCTTTTGATTTCCCTTCTTACTTCTTCAGTAACTTCTTTGTTATTTAGTAATATACTGTTTAATCTCCACAAGTTTGTGTTTTTGGCAGTTTTTTTCCCTGTAGTTGATATCTAGTCTTATAACATTGTGGTCAGAGAAGATACTTGATATGATTTCAATTTTGTTAAATTTACTAAGGCTTGATTTGTGGCCCAAGATGTGATCTATCCTGGAGAATAGTGCAGTTGAGAAGAAAGTGTGTTCTTCTGCATTTGGATGAAATGTCCTGAAGAGAATAATTAGGTTCATTTGGTCTAATGTTTCATTTAACTTTTGTGCTTTATTATTGATTCTGTTTTGATGATCTGTCCATTGGTGTAAATGGAATGTTAACGTTCCCTACTATTATTGTGTTACTGTCAATTTCCCCTCTTTTGCCTGTTAGTGTTTGCCTTATGTATTGAGGTACTCCTAGGTTGGGTGCATAAGTATTTACAATTGTTATGTCTTCTTCTTGAGTTGATCCCTTGATCATTATATAGCGTCCTTCTTTGTCTCTTATAATATTCTTTATTTTAGTCTATTTTGTCTGAAATAAGGATTGCCACTCGAGCTTTCTTTTGGTTTCCCATTACATTGACTATCTTTTTCCATCCTTTTACTTTCAGTCTGTATGTGTCTCTAGGTCTTAAGTGGTCTAGGTCTTATGTGTATGCCACATATATAAAGGTCTTGCTTTTGTATCTGTTCAGTTAGTCTGTATCTTTTGATTGGTGTATTTAATTCATTTACATTTAAGATAATTATTGATACATATTCCTATTGGCATTTTCTTGATTTGCTTTGGGTTTGTTTTTTTAGGTCTTTCCTATCTCTAGCATTTACTGGCTATATAAATCCCTTCAGTATTTGTTGTAAGGCTGGTTTGGTGGTGCTAAATTCTCTTAACTTCAGCTTGTCTATAAAGCTTTTGATTTCTCCATCAATTTTATATGAGATCTTTACTGGGTAGAGTAATCATGGTTGTAGATTTTTCTTTTTCAGTACTTTAAATATATCCTCCCATTCCCTTCTGGCCTGCAGAGTTTCTGCTGAAAGATCTGCTGTTAATCATATGGGTTTTCCCTTGTATTTTACTTGCTGCTTTCCCCTTGCTGCTTTTAATATTCTTTCTTTGTGCTTAATCTCTGTTAGTTTGATTAATATATGTCTCATTGTGTTTCTCCTTGGGTTTCTCCTGTAAGGGACTCTCTGTGCTTCTTGGATTTGACTGACTATTTTCTTTCCCAAGTTGGGGAAGCTTTCAACTATAATTTCTTCAAAAATTTTCTCAGTGCCTTTCTTTCTTCTTCCTTTGGGACCCCTATGACTCAAATGTTGGTGCATTTAATATTGCCCCAAAGGTCTCTGAGGCTATCCTCAATTCTTTTAATTTTTTTCCCTTTATTCTGCTCTTCAGCAGTTATTTCCACCGTTCTATCTTCCAGATCACTTATCTATTCCTCTACCTCAGTTATTCTGCTATCAGTTACTTCTAGAGTATTTTTAACTTCAGTAGTTGTGTTATTCATCTCTGTTTGCTTATTCTTTATCTCTTCTTTGTCCTTGGTGATTGTATTAACTGTGTTAAATGTTTCCTGCATTCTCTCCATTCTATTTTCAAGTCTTTGGAGCATCTTTACCATCATTATTCTGAATTCTCTTTCAGATAGATTGCTTATTTCCTCTTCATTTATTTGGCCTTGTGAGCTTCTACCTTGTTCTTTCATTTGTGGTATATTTCTCTGTGTTTTCATCATTTTTTTTTCTACGTTGCTCCACTTGAGGTCTCCTTTTCCCAGTCTTTAAGGTTGTATTCCTTCTTCCTCCCTCTGTCCCCACCCTTGGAGGGAAAGGTCATGTTGATTTCTTGTTAGGGGTGACTTGTGCCTGTGTTCTGATTTCAGGGAACTTAGCCTGTCCCCCTGAATGCCTGGGATCTTCTGCTGTAGCCTAGAGGTTGCTTCATAGGAGTTGTTCCATATCTTGATGAGTTTTTTATATATTTGTGGGGAGGCTGGCAATCTCTCCATCTTACTCCTCTGCCATTCTCTTCCCAGTCTATAATTCATTTTTTTAAACTTGAACTTTACTGCATGCATCCACCATATTTTATTTATCAGTTTCTCTAGTGATAAACATCAAGCTGCCTCCAAACTTCCCACCACTGAAAACAAAGTGAAAGTGAAAGTCACTCAGTCGTGTCCAGCTTTTTGTGATCCCATGGACTATACAGTTCATGGAATTCTCCAGGCCAGAATACTGGAATGGGTAGCCTTTCCCTTCTCCAGGGGATCTTCCCAACCCAGGGATTGAACCCGGGTCTCCCACATTGCAGGTGGATTCTTTCCCAGCTGAGCCACAAGGGAAGCCCAACAATACTGGAGTGGGTAGCCTATCCCTTCTCCAGCAGATCTTCTTGACCCAGTAATCAAACTGAGGTCTCCTGCATTGCAGGCAGATTCTTAACAGCTGAGCTATGAGGGAAGCCCTTAGTGGAAACAATGCTACCTCCAAATATTCTCACCCCTGTCCCTTTAGGGGCCTTCTGTTGGCTCCTAAAGTAAGCTTCTGTTTAATTCTGTTGAGTATTGCCAATTTGTTCAGGGTGGCTCTGGCATTGTGAAAACGAAGAACCATCCAAATAATTTCTAGTTATGCCATCTTGGGAAGAGGCCTGACTCCGCCAGGTCCAAGTCATTCACAGATCAGCTCTGCTCCGTATCCGAGGGATTGAACCATTCAGGGAAACAGAAGGTCCTTCAACTGCTTTGCTTTCATGTGCAACTGAAGCATGTGTAGACTCGGAGAAATGGTTACATTTATGACCTAGTCAGTTGTTAGTTTAATTACAGCAATGCTCTTCTTAAGTATGTGTGTGTGTGTGTATATATATACACACACATACATATATATGTATATATATATATGCATTTATGTATATATACACACATGCACACAAATGGCTCCATTGCTGGAGATTTGATAAAAGTAAAATATTTTCACTCCATCCATAAGTTTACTATACTTGTAAAATAAAAAGCCTGACTTTAAATGCCATTTTATGTCAACTTGTGGAGCAAATCTTCCTTAATTGGACATTTGTGTTGTTTCCTCTTTGGAGTCAGCTTAGTACATGAACACTCTGGTGAGGACCAGGGAGGGAAAATGTGTGAGGATCACTGAACCTCTGCTGTATGCTAGACACTAAGGAGGTTCATGACATTGTATAGGAGACAGGGATCAAGACTATCCCCAAGAAAAAGAAATGCAAAAAAGCAAAATGGCTTCTGAGGAGGCCTTGCAAAGAGCTGTGAAAAGATGAGATGTGAAGGAGAAAAGGAAAGATAGACCCACATTTGAATACAGAGTTCCAAAGAATAGCAAGAAGGGATAAGAAAGCCTTCCTCAGTGATCAGTGCAAAGAAATAGAGGCAGACAATTGAATGGGAAAGACTAGAGATCTCTTCAAGAAAATAGGGACACCAAGAGAACATTTTGTGCAAAGATGGGCTCAATAAAGGACAGAAATGGTATGGACTTAAGAGAAGCAGAAAATAATAAGAAGAGGTGGCAAGAGTACACAGAGGAACTATACAAAAAAGATCTTCACAACCCAGATAATCACAATGGTGTGATCACTCACCTAGAGACAGACATCCTAGAATGTGAAGTCAAGTGAGCCTTCGGAAGCATCACTATGAAAAAACACTAGTGGAGGTGATGGAATTCCAGTTGAGCTATTTCAAATTCTAAAACATGATGCTGTGAAAGTGCTGCACTCAATATGCCAGCAAATTTGGAAAACTCAGCAGTGGCCACAGGGCTGGAAAAGGTCAGTTTTCATTCCAATTCCAAAGAAAGGCAATGCCAAAAAAAATGTTCAAACTACCGCACAACTGCACTCATCTCAGGCTTCAACAGTACGTGATCCGTGAACTTCCAGGTATTCAAGCTGGTTTTAGAAAAGGCAGAGGAACCAGAGATCAAATTGCCAACATCCACTGGATCATCAAAAAAGAAAGAGAGTTCCAGAAAAACATCTATTTCTGCTTTATTGACTATGCCAAAGTCTTTGACTGTGTGGATCACAACAAACTGGAAAATTCTGAAAGAGATAGCAATCCCAGACCACCTGACCTGCCTCTTGAGAAATCTGTATGCAGGTCAGGAAGCAACAGTTAGAACTGGACATGGAACAACAGACTGGTTCCAAATCGGGAAAGGAGTACATCAAAGCTATATATTGTCACCCTGTTTATTTAACTTCTATGCAGAGTACATCATGAGAAACACTGGGCTGGAAGAAGCACAAACTGGAATCAAGATTGCCAGGAGAAATATCAATAACCTCAGATATGCAGATGACACCACCCTTATGACAGAAAGTGAAGAAGAACTACAGAGCCTCTTGTTGAAAGTGAAAGAGGAGAGTGAAAAAGTTGGCTTAAAGTTCAACATCCAGAAAACTAAGATCATGGCATCTGGTCCCATCACTTCATGGGAAATAGATGGGGAAACAGTGGAAACAGTGTCAGACTTTATTTTTCTGGGCTCCAAAATCACTACAGATGGTGACTGCAGCTATGAAATTAAAAGATGCTCACTCTTTGGAAAAAAAGTTATGAGCAACCTAGACAGCTTATTCAAAAGCAGAGACATTACTTTGCCAATAAAGTCTGTCTTGTCAAGGCTATGGTTTTTCCAGTGGTCATGTTTGGATGTGAGAGTTGGACTGTGAAGAAAGCTGAGTACTGAAGAATTGATGCTTTTAAACTGTGGTGTTGGAGAAGACTCTTGAGAGTCCCTTGAACTGCAAGGAGATCCAACTAGTCCATCCTAAAGGAAATCAGTCCTGAGTATTCATTGGTAGGACTGATCTTGAAGCTGAAACTCCAATTCTTTGGCCACCTGATGGGAAGAACTGGCTCATTTGAAAGGACCCTGATGCTGGGAAAGATTGAAGAGGGGAGGAGATGGGGATGAGATGGTTGGATGGCATCACCGACCCAATGGACATGAGTTTGAGCAAGCTTTGGTAGTTGGTGATGGACAGGGAGGCCTAGCATGCTGCAGTCCATCAGGTTGCAAAGAGCTGGACATGACTGAGCGACTGAACTGAGGGTGCTTTTCATACACACATAATCTCTTTTGTCGTTACAAAAGTCTTCTGTGCTATTGTCCCCCATTTAACAGAAGACAAAATGAAAAATCATGCAGATTATCTACTTGTTCACATTACTGAAGTAGACAGCAATATGAATAATGTGAAATTCCAAATGGTTGCCTATATATCTTTTTTCATAATTATGCTTTTTGTGTTTTAGCTTATTGCTTCCAGGGTCTAAAATTTTATTTTATTTTTAATTGTGGTTGCAGTTACAAAACGTTAAATTTACCATCTTAAACATTTTAAAATATTCAGTTGTGAAAGTGAAGTGAAAGTCGCTCAGTCATGTCCAATTCTTTGCAATCCCATGGACTATACAGTTCATGGAATTCTCCAGGCCAGAATACTGGAGTGGGTAACCATTCCCTTCTTACTGTTTCCCAACAGATCTCTAAAACTTTTCATTTTACAAAACTGAAACTGAACACTTACTATCCCCTCCCTGTCCACTCTTATACTTTCTGTTTTTATGATGGACTGCTCTAGAATTCCTCATGTGAATGAAATAATCAATATTGAATCTTTGTAACTGGCTTACTTCACTTAGTATACTATCCTAAAAGTACATCCATATTGTAGCATGTGACAGGATCTTCCTTCTTGAGGTTGCAAAATATTGCATTGATCCTCGGATACAGAGGGCTCGACAACAAGTAACACTTGGATTTTCAACTATGTGTAAGTGCCCCTAGCCCCCATGTTAATCAAGGATCAACTGCACTGGTTTATTTTTCTACATAAATATATCTATAATAATGTTTAATTTATAATTTAGGCACAGTAAGAGATTAAAAATAGTAATAATACAATAGAACAATTATAATAATATACTGTAATATAAGCTATAGGGTTGTATTTTTCCTCTCTCCAAATATCTTATTGTGCAAATTTATTACATTTTCCATCTTATCTAAGCACTTACCAGGTGCTGCAACTACAACTTTTGTAATTTGAAATGCAACAGCAACAATTTCTCTTTCCTTCTTTACAATTACAGTAATATTAATTCTTACAGTAATAGTCATTCATCCATTCGTAAGAATGAAGAGTCCTAAGTTGATCACAGGAACATCAGCATAAGGACTTTTTTTCTTTCCTTATTATGTAGAGAACTTTCACCTTTTCACTTAAAGGAAGCACTTTATAGCTTCTCTCTAGTGTATCAAATGGCCAGCAGCACTATGCCAAGGGCTGTTGTTACTTAAATTAGAGTCACTGGGACATCAGCACTGCAATACTACCGCCAGCTATCTGATGACCTTAGATGGGTTCTATGTGGGTCATGGATGGGAGATGCTGAACAAAGGGATTGTTCAAATGACATGACAGAGCAAGACTCTTGAGATTTCATCACAATAGTGAGAACTGCATGAAATCTAAAACTTACAAGTTGTTTCTGTCTAGAATCTTCCATTTACTATTTTTGGATTGAGGTTGACCACGGGTATATAAGCTGTGGAAAGTTAAATTGTGATTTAGGGGGAGACTATTGTAATTTTTTAAGTTCTAATAAGAGAAAAGTGGTATCTTGTCACATAACTTCCAATGTTGTTTACTGAGATCTTAATACTTCTGTTTGCAAATTATTCTGCATGCTGAATCATGTCTGGATTTATAAACAAAATGCAAAACATGGCTGTGGAGTTGA